>NW_006778821.1:811459-846962 GCF_000442215.2 Lipotes vexillifer | reverse complement strand
GGCCGCTGAGCCTGCGCGTCCGGAGCCTGTGCTCCGCAACGGGAGAGGCCACAACAGTGAGAGGCCCGCGTACTGCAAAAAAAAAAAAAAAAAAAGTCCCAATCATATTGGGACTTGTGAGCAGATTATTTTTCCTAGGATCTGTGTAGAGCTCCTCTAACTAAGGACGTGCAGTGCGAATTGTGTGGAGAGCAAGCACGGAAAAAATATGTTTTTACTCATCCTCGGCTTTCAGCCCATGCTTGGCTATTCATCTCTTGCTTTTGGGGTCCTGCCTACTCCACTGATTTCTGGGCCCTGACCTCTTTCTTGCTGCCAATGCGCACTCCTTAGCTCTTTGTTGGAGGTTCGTCTGCTCCTCCAGCTGTACCTTCTTCCAACCACGAGCTCACACATGACTCATTCACCATCATTCACTTGGTCCTATATAGAGGATCCCCACTGAGACTTCTTTCCTGACTGTGGCTCTGGCTTCAACCCCTAACCAGCTTGTAATATTTGCTCTTGAATAAAGTATATTTCACTTTTGTGGAAACAGTTATTAGGCAAATATAATTCCAGTCAGTGGCAGCATATTTGGAAGAAAAACTCATTTATGTTTATTTATTCTTTTTGTCCCTTGCATCCAGAAGATGAACACAATACTTCTTAATACTAACATTGTCCCATCTGAAATAACGTAACTAAAAGGTTTAAAGATGAGTTATTTCAAATCTCTTCAGCAATTCAAATGAGGTGGATTTTTAGTATATACTAGGGTAGCTGCCATAAAAAGCAGCCAGTGTCTGCAAGGAGTTGCTTTATGGCACATCGTTTTCAGAAAATAATCATTAGTCTTAGATATCAAGGGCGAAATATTTAAACAAAGACATTTGCTCTGTGTTTCTCAATCAGACATGATACAATAGTGAGGGCACTGCATGGGGAGTCAGGGGGCCTATGTTTCAGTCTCTAACTATAGTTAAGTGGTTAAGAGCCTTTTCCCACCTCCACTTTCATCTAGGTAGGGCTGAGCTAATAGTACTTGCCAATAGAATGTGAGTGGAAGTGATTGTGCCACTTCCCTGCTAATGTGGCTTTAAAGCAAGCATCCTGTCTCCATGCTCTCTTCCCCTAGCTCCTGGCTGGATGCTGACACCCAGGATAACCTTGGAGGCCACATGTTGAAGACGGTACAGCCATTCTCACCCAGAGTTCCTGAATGGCCACACAAATAATCAGTCCTTCCGTCTTATCAATCAGGAACATTTGCACTATGTTAAGCCATTGACATTTTGCGATTTTTGTGTTATAGAAGCTAGTATGTCCCTAATTAAGTTGTTTCACTTCTTTATGCCAATATGTTTGGGTTGTTATAAGGATTAAATGAGTTAGAACAATGCCTGACACAGAATAAATGTTCAGTAAATGTTAGCTATTAATATCACTACCTGCTCTGATGCTAGCAGGTTATGGGTCATTGAACATGTCAGTTTCCCTGGCCCTCCATTTCTTCAACTGTAAAACATAAGAGTCATGCTTGGACTTCCCTGGTGGCGCAGTGGTTAAGAATCCACCTGCCAACACAGGGGACACGGGTTCGAGCCCTGGTCCGGGAAGATCCCACATGCCCGGAGCAACTAAGCCCGTGTGCCACAACTACTGAAGCCCGCGCACCTAGAGCCCGTGCTCCACAGCAAGAGAAGCCACCGCAGTTAGAAGCCCACACACCGCAACGAAGAGAAGCCCCCGCTCACCGCAACTAGAGAAAACCTGCGTGCAGCAACGAAGACCCAACACAGCCATAAATAAATAAATAATTGATTAATTAATTAATTTTTTTAAATGTCATGTTTGATGACCATATTTCCCAAAGTTTGAAACTTTATAATCAGAAACCTCTTCAAATTGCTAAGAAAAAATATTATCTCAACCCATGGAAGGTGGCCAGAGGATGAGGGAGAGGCATTCAGAACATCAGGTAAAGAGGGAAAGAAGGAAAACAGAGAACAGTCCAAAGGATGCCGAGAGGGAAAACCACTATTTAAAGAGAAGCATATTTTCTTTTTGACATTTATCCATCAATTCTGAAATAAGCTTCAAAGAGAAGATTTACAAACCGTGCTGTGTCCATGAGACTTTCATTCACACCCAAATGAATATCTTGTGTGGTAAGAAAACAAGGGTGTCCTCCCAGAAGTGCAAAGCCTACAGTAAAAGAGAGAGAAAAAAGGCATTTTGAAAAAAAGAAAGTAGCAAACAAAAGTATGAGCAATCAGCACCATCTCAATTGAAAAGTCGAAATCTTTCAATCTCACCAGCCTCTCTGATAGGGAATTCCCAGGTAAAGCACAATGAGGAACGGAGAGAAGTAGATGACATTTTCTGTACCAGCACTTAACTCTCCTTCAGATGTGTGCCCATTTCTCCACCCTCTTGTTCAGATCTTGGCGATATGGGGCATGTTCTCATTTGGAAACTATACCTCATTTTTATTCTTTAAAATATATAATGATGTCCACCAGGAAAATGGGAAAATAAACCGTAGTATGGGACATCATGGATTACAATGGAATACTATCCAGTAATAAAAAGGGATGCACTACTATACACACAACATGGATGAATCTCACAAACATTATGCTGAATGAAAGAAGCTAGACGCAAAAGAGTACATAATGTATAATTCCATTTATGTGAAGTTCTAGAATGGGCAAAACTAACATAGAGTGGCTGAAATTAAAGCACTAGTTGCTTCTGGAGAGGCTGATTGGCTGGGAAGGAGCATCGGGGAACTTTCTGGGGTTACAGGAATACTTTATACCTTGATAGTTTGTACGTTACAAACCCATATACATGAGTATATGTATTCCTCAACACTTATTGAACTGTACACTTAAGATCTGTGCATCTTCCAGTATATAGATTATAGGTTAATTTTTTAAAATAAATTTATTTTATTTATTTATTTTTGGCTGCATTGGGTCTTCGTTGCTGCACGTGGGCTTTCTCTAGTTGTGGCGAGCGGGGGCTTCTCTTCATTGTGGTGTGTGGGCTTCTCGTTGCGGTGGCTTCTCTTGTCGTGGAGCACAGGCTCTAGGTGCGTGGGCTTCAGTACTCGTGGCACGTGGGCTCAGTAGTTGTGACTCGTGGGCTCTAGAGCGCAGGCTCAGTAGTTGTGGCACAGGGGCTTAGCTGCTCCATGGCATGTGGGATCTTCCCGGACCAGTGCTTGAACCCGTGTCCCCTGCATTGGCACGCAGATTCTTAACCACTGCACCACCAGGGAAGCCCAAGCCCTTAATTTTTTTAAAAATTGAAAATAAAGTGAGTATTGAAATGGCAATTTCAGGTCACTAAAAGTCAGCAAGATCAGAAGGTCATTCAACTGCTGTATTTATCCTCCAACCAAGACAGGGCTAAGCACCACTCACATATTGCCCTCACCACTTTTCAGCCCTCCATGGGATGTGAGATTATTGCAGACATCTGAGCAGATGAGGATGGCTCCTTCCCCACCCTCATAGCACATTCCATTGGTCTGGGAGGATGACACAGAGAGGGGCCTGCCCCAAGCCATAGCTAAACTCTGTGGTAACAAGGAGAGCCCTTTTACCACATACCCT
This sequence comes from Lipotes vexillifer, assembly GCF_000442215.2. Lineage (NCBI taxonomy): Eukaryota > Metazoa > Chordata > Mammalia > Artiodactyla > Lipotidae > Lipotes > Lipotes vexillifer. The sequence goes on along the minus strand of NW_006778821.1, from coordinate 843,357 downwards.
GAGGCAAAATTATGGGAAATGGTGACATCCAATGAGAACTTTACTTTCTCATTTGAGACAGGTTCAATAGGCAGGCTTTCTTAGATATACAGTGTAAAGGCAAATAAGTATAATTACAAGATAGAGACTTGTCTGAGGAATTTTGCAAACATTACTTTTTTCCTCATTGTAATATATACCTACTTTGTCTTTTGGAAAATATGCAACAGTCACAATTTTCTAATCCTACCTGTTTCCCATGAGAAAGGAGGAAATCATTAATCTCATGGTGAGTTGGGGGACAAAGAGTTTTAGACTCATGAAGGGGAATTTGACCCAAAGTCTCATGAAACAGCCCACTGAAACCTTAATGCAACTTGAATATGGATAGGTGATATTAACAAATGATATTAACAAATCATTTTTATTAGGTGTGATAATGATATTGTAGCTATACAGAAAATATTCTTATTTATTTGAAATATGCATACTGATATATTTTGAGGTAAAATTTCATTGTAGCTTTAAGTTACTTTAAAGTATTTCACTATCTGGGACTTCTCTGGCAGTCCAGTGATTAAGACTCCATGCTTCCACTGCAGGGGGCACGGGTTCGATCCCCGGTTGGGGAACTAAGATCCCGCATGCCATGCTGCGTGGCCAAAAAAAAAAAAAAAATTTCACTAAGAAAAATGAACAGATAAATCAAAGAAGGCAACATATTAACAGTTGACTGATGTAAGGGGTATTGGGTTGCTCATTATGCTAATCTTTCTATTTTCTGTTCATTTGAAAACTTTCCTAAGTAAAACAACAACAAAAAATCCACAACAGAACAATTGTTCTCATTTCTGTTACTACATTTAAAAAATAATTATATTCTACCTATTTCATACTTAAAAGTATTCTCTTAAAAATACCCCGACCAAATGGTTTTTTAGCTACAGGCCACTATGTTCTGACTCTAGCAATGACTAGTCACAGAGCACTACCAGGTGCTGGCACTTCAGAAACTTTCTTCCATTGAATCCTTCACTCTGACAAAGAGCATATTAGATATTATTATAAGAATTTTATAGACAGGAGTTTTGAGAGTCAAAGAGTCTAAAAACTTGTTCAAGATTGTTTTTAAGAACCTAGAGTTCTCTCCTAGGAGAGCCAGCCCCTAAGCCAACTTACATTGGGATCTACAGAGACAGGACAACATAGTGGAACTGGATTCAGTCTTCATCTGAAAATCAGGCAGTTTGCCTAGAGCCCTAAGATCCCTTTCAGATCTGATGTGCTACATCCCAGGTAGAATGAGAGAACATGAAACACACAAACAGTCCTACTTGCTATGGGCCTTGTAATAAAGAATCTGACTCAATTTATGATGTTCGATTGCTACCCACCATCACTCTCCCTTCTCCTCCCGCCCTGTGCACAGGCATCTTCACCCCAGCCTCACCCCACAACCACAATAAAAGCACAAGCCATATAATTTTCCTGCTCTCTAATGCCACTTTGGGACCAATTTTGGAGCTAGCCCTGCTCTCCCCAGAAAGCCACATTATGTGAATAGTAAACCTTTTCATACCCTCTTGGTGCAAGTATGTTATCCTCACTGTCAACAATCAAACCACATTTTGGTGGGAGGCACATCTTGTCTCTGTGGAGTGACCACCACAGGTCCTAGCCTCATGGCATGGTTCTAAAATTTATTCATTCATTCTAAAAGTATGTGCCTGATGCTGTTCTAGGCACTGTGAAAAGCATTGTAAACAACAAGGTACAAGTCCCTGCCTACCTGGAACTTTCATTCTAATGGGGGATAGATAGATAATAAACTGAATGAGTAAATTAAATATCTTGTATGTTAGATGTTGACAAGTGCTACATGAAAAATAGGGCAGGGAGGGAGGATAGGCAATGTAAGGAATAGGAGTTATAATTTTAACGTGGTCAAGGAAGCCACATTGAAACATACAAGCCAGTGGGAAGAGCATGTCTTGAGGGCCTGAGGAAGGGTCATGACTGGCGGATTCACGGCACAATAACAAAGTTAGTGTGGAAGGTACAGAGTGTGTGAGGAGGAATAGTTGGTGAGGCTGCAGAAGGAAGGTGGGAGGAAGCAACAGCTTTGACTTTTGTCTGAGTAAGACGGGAAGCCATCAGAGGGCTGGAGCAGAGGATGACATGATTGGACGTATGTTTTAATAGAACATCCATAGTGGGGCAAGGGCAGGAGCAGGGAGACCAGCCAGGACACTTGCAAAAATCTGGCTGAGAATCGATAGCTTGGAACAGCATAGTAACCACTGAAGCAATGAGAAAATGATTGGATTCTTGATATATTTTGAAAGTAGAGCCAGCACTCGGTTGATAACCTTACTTCCCACCTCAATGAAAAAAATGGTAACAGAGAACTTCCAGATTCCATCACCCCATTTCCGTACTTGTCAGCATCTGTACCCATATATTCTGCTTCCCTTCCTGTTCAGCATAGATGAACTTTCCATACCCCATGTATGGACTAGAAGCCATGCCCCCTCACCTACTCAAGAATGTTGCTCTACCAACTCTTCCCTTTCTCTTACATTACCTGCATCTTAAATAGGCTACTCTAATGTTTTCACTCATTAATTTAAAAAATGCAAACTTTCTCTTGTCCTTATTTCCCCTGCCAGGTATCCATTTAATTCTTTGCTCTCTTTGCAGCCAAACTCTTGTTTTTTCTTTCTCTCTCCAGTTCCTCGTCTCATTTCCTTCAAATCTATTCCCGTAAGTCTTTGGCCCCCCACTTTGGCACCAAAACTCCCCTCACCAAGGTTACCAATGACTTTCACATTGCTACATCTAGTGGCCATTTCAGTTCTTATTTTTCTTGACTTTGGAGCAACTAACAAAGTTGTTCACCGCCTTGTCCTTGATAAACTTTCTTCGCACACCATCCACGACACCACACACTCTTGCTTTTACGTCTACCTCGGTAGTTGCTTCTTCTGAATCGCCATTGCTGGTTCTTTCTCTTTTCCTTTACCTCTTAATGTCGATGTTCCCCAGGGCTAGTCCTTGGTCCTCTTCTCTCCATCTGCACTTATTTCCTTTATAATTGTATCTGGTCCCATAGCCTTAAATACCATCTGTATGCTGATGACTCCCAAGTATTCTAGGTCAAATTTCACTCCCCTACTCCAAACTAATATCCAGCTGTCTCTTCAACATCTTTGCTTGTGTGTCTAAAAGACATCTCAAACTCAATACTTCCAAAACTGAACTCTTGATTTTCCCCTCCATCCTGCCTGACCTGCTCTATCCTGCTCCATCCTGCCCACAGTTGCTCAGACAGAAACCTTGAAGTCATCCTTGATGCCTCTCTCTTACCTGATACATCAGGGATCTTGTTGGCTCTCCCTTCGAAACATATCCCGAGTCTGGCCCTCCTACCCCTTCCTCTGCCACCACCCTGGCCCCAGCCTCTATGTACTATAGCAGCCTATTGACAGTTTTCTCCGCTTCTATCTCATCTGCACCCCCAGCCCCGAAGTTTATTTTCAACAGAGCAGTCAGAGAGATCCATTTAAAATGCAAGTTAGATCACATTCCTCCTCTGTTCAAAACCCTCCAAAGATTTCCCTGTTGTGCTCAGAGTAAAAGGCAAAGTCCAAATAATGGAGTACATGTTTCTCCCTCACTTCCAGGCAGTCTCCTCCTTGCTGAGAGCACTTATCACCTTCCAGCGTGATATATCATCCACTTAAAATGTATTATGTCTATTGTTTATCGTCTGTGTACCAACTAGAATGTCAGCTTCATGAAGAAAGGGATTTACCTCTCTTATTTTTCACTGATATATCAATCTCAGGAGCCTAGAATAAATACTGGTACATAGTAAGTATTCAAAAAATACTGAACAAATGCAGGAAGGATTTTGACTCTGGAGAGAGGACCCATTCTTTTCACTTGCAAACATCTCCTAATTTTGTTAATGGAATTTTCTATTACGTGTGAAGTGAGCTAATGCGATTTAGTGACGATTATAATCACTAATCACTCTTGAGCCCTTAAGCTATTTCTAAACAGGGAAAGTCACCTAAACAAAAATGAATCCTGCACATTCATCCAGAAAGTATTTACGGTGCACCTACGATGTGCCTGGCACAGGGATGAATGCCATTGAGGGTTGGGGACTGTGGAGGAAGATTTCAGAGGAAATTTAAGGCCTCCTGGCAAGTCTGCTTGAAGTCATACTCTTACTTTGACTAGAAGTCATTTTGCTGTGACAACGCAGGATTTGTTTGTTGCCTTTTCATTTTTCTCTTTGTGCTGTAACGAAGATTCCCGTCAAGTCTGGACTTATGAGGTAGGGGTAAGAAGAGAGGTTACAGAAAGTGTTAAGAAATAGGAGTCGAAGCTGTGAATGAAAAATGTTGCCTGCCCTATCAGCACACAAATGACGCCGTGGGCTATCACCAGCCACTACCACCGCCCCGAGAGTGAGTCCTGAGGGAACTCCCAAGGGAGACAAAAGGGCTGCCCACTGCCAAGCCCTCAGTCACTACAGCCACCCCAGCAGTGCACCCTGAGGGGACTCAGGATGGGAAAGAATGGGATACTGGGCCTAGATAATTAAGGTGCATATCAAAGGAATGATTTCCATGAGCCCAGATTCTTGCTTCTTCCCTTACATAGAAAAGTGCTAAATTCAGTAACTTGAGATGTCTGGTTTTCTTTCATTAACGGTAATTTTTTGATGTTCCGACTACCTGGATTTTGTTGCAAACACTCCTATATATCCTGGTTCCTCCCTCACCTCTTCAGAACAGTCCCTCAGAGCTACCTGAGAGGCTGCCTCCCAGGCTTAAGTCCTCAGCAGGTCCACCGAATAAAACATAAGTCTCAACTTTTAGGTTGTGCAATTTTTTTTCAGTCGACAAAGCCTTCAGCAACTCTTGAAGGAGATTAAATGGGAGGACATTGCTTCTAAGAAGGAATTGCCTCTGCAATTTTTGGTCACCGATCGAAAAGAAGCCTCAGACCCCAGTCCAAAAGTACAGGTCAAGCATTCACCAGTTCATCAGACGTGGATGGCATTAAGGTGTCAGAGGTTCTGAGAAGCCACCAGGAGCTGCCATTGCTGAGGAAAGGAGGACAGCTGGACGGGTCTCTACTCTCTCTTCACTCTTCATCCAGAGGAGTTTGTTTTTATCTGTTTCACTTGTTTATGCGTACGCATCAGATATTTTTGAACAAAGGATTTCACCTGTTAATATCTTAATTTCTGTCTGGGAAAATAAAAGTACATCTTATTTTACTGTTCCTTTTCCTCACGGATCTCTGCAAGCTTTGGAAGAAGGGGTATAAATAGAATTCACGCTCTGGAAATGTAAAGGCTCTGAGAGCTCTTGCTGGTAGAACTAAGGCAGCTATTAACCTCTCTGTGCTTCACTTTCATTCCTGCAGCATGGGATCACATTTTTTATATTGCCACCTCTGTAAAGATGGTGGATTTGAAACAGCTTGGAAAGCACTAGCTTCCATTTCACCTTGAAAGTCAAATACCAGTGTTAAATAATGAAAAGAACCATCTCATAGGATGCCCTGTGCATTTTTCCATCAGCTGCTGCACTTACCAAGATTAATAAATGTATCCACCTATCTGCTCAATTAATTTGCAATAAAAGAGTATAATCATCAGTAGACACACAGGAGAATTGTGCAGTTTGGCAGGCAGGCATACACAGAGAGTGGGTGAGGAATGAATAAGCTACAACTACACACACAGCAACATCGATACAGCTCCCAAACATAATGCTGAGCAAAAGAAGCCAGACACAAAAGAGCATATGCTGAATGACTCCATTTCTATAAAGTTCGAAAACAGCGAAACTAATCTGTGAGGTTAGAAGCCAGGATAATGATTACCCTTTGGGGGCAGAGCAGGGGTCGGGCGGGGGGAGTAGCAAATGGAAGAAGATACAAGACAGGGCTTCTGGGTGCTATTCACATCCTGTTTCTCTATCTGGGTATTAGTTACAAGGATGTGTTTACTGTAATAATTCATTGAACTGTAGTACACTTAGTGATTTGCACACTTTTCTCTAGGTGTCTTACATTTAAATAAAAATATTACATGGGCAATTAATATGGCTTGATTTGGGTGAAGAATTTTTTTTAATTAATTTTTATTGGAATGTAGTTGATTTACAATGTTATGTTAGTTTCTGCTCTACAGCAAAGTGAATCAGTTATACATGTACGTATATTCACTCTTTTTTAGATTCTGTTCCCATATAGGTCATTACAGAGAATTGAGTAGAGTTCCCCATGCTATACAGTAGGTTCTTATTAGTTATCTATTTTATTGGGTGGAGAATTTTATTTTGTCCCCCGAGATAAGTATAAATGCTGCTGTATCTTTGCAACTCAGGCCTGGGATGGAAGCCTCAAGGACTGTCCTCTGAGGATCACCCCATCCCAGAGGCTGACACAAATCTGGGGTAGCAATTGACAGTTTTAATTACATCCTATTTTCATTCTAAATACCAAGGTAACAGGTTTTGATGAAAAATTGTGTTAACCGACAACCATTAAGATGCACATGTACACAGTAGAAATGCTCTGCCATGTTGGGGGTTGAGGTTTACCATTTCTGTACGCATTTAAATCAGCTGCTTACTCTGACTGATTCTCCTACTGTTGAGTTTGGCAGGATGCCATATGCAATGAGACCCATGGGTATTTATTGAGGATAGTGATGAATACTCTGTGAACCATAACTTTTTATGGTCATATGTTCCTTTTCTCATATATTGATTATAGTTTGTAATTTTGTGCAGATTTCAGAGCTTTTTTTTTTTTTTTTGGCCTTGCCACACGGCATGCGGCATCTTAGTCCCCCGACCAGGGATCAGACCTGTGCCCCCTGCAGTGGAAGCGTGGAGTCTTAACCACTGGACCGTCAAGGTAGTCCCAGAGCATTTCTCTATAGAAAAGCCTCATTTAACAAAATGCTTAATGCCACCTGTAGAAACAGCTTTATTGGAATAAAACATGACTAATAAATGTCTGAATTAAATTAGACACTTAAAAAATACATTTAGTAATAGCTTCAAATCCTGGGTCTGCCATTTATTAGCTATATGTCTGTGGGCCTTTTGCTGAACCTATTTCAGCCTGTTTTCCTCAGTGGTCTCACCCTCATGGAGTTGTCATGAGGATTAAGTGAGATAATCCATGTAATTAATGTAGAGCACTTAGCACAGGGTCTGTACCCAAAAGCTTATTAAATCTTCACTCTTGGTTTTATTAGTAGCTTGACTACCACGTGATATGTGCATGCTAAAACTGATCACTTATTCAGGGGTATTTAAATCGAAAATAATATTTGAACAGAGAAACGTGGTAGGCAACACTAACAACCAAGAAATATACAAGAAAATATATACAAGAAAATATAATCTGAAAGAAACTTAAAATTGAGAAATTTCTATATATTAATCGATTCTTTTTTTTTTTTTTTTTTTTTTTTTGCGGTACGCGGGCCTCTCACTGCTGTGGCCTCTCCCACTGCGGAGCACTGGCTCACGGGCCCAGCCGCTTCGGGGCATGTGGGATCTTCCCGGACCGGGGCACGAACCCATGTGCCCTGCATTGGCAGGCGGACTGTCAACCACTGCGCCACCAGGGAAGCCCATATTAATCGATTCTTTTGATGACTTCAAAAAAGAACACCTCTCTTAAGTACTAATGATTTTAAAAGATGATAACCAATGTTGAAAAGGAGCAGAATTTCAGAATTACTGACTGGCTTATGCAATATTCATTTTTCCTTTACTAAAACATCAGATGTCATTGTGACCTTTTAAAGAACCCAGCTTTAAAGAGCAAAATGTTCTCAGCAGTTTTCTTCCTAGGACTTTAAAGATTAGATGACACCTTATATGTTTCCTTTCTTCCTCCTTCCTTCTCTCAAAGGGCAAGGGGAGTGCATTAGTAAGAACAGTAAACTTGAGATCTGAATCCTGGTGCCAATTTGTATCAATTGCATGAACTTAGCAAGTCACTTGATCACTCTGAACTCCATTTTGTTATGTATTTGAGGCGCCTCATTGCTGATCGTTACAAGGCAAGAATCGCTTGATGTAGTTGTTTGCTTCTGAACCCTAGAAAGCTCTGATGCTTGTAAGTAGGATAAGCTATGCAAAGGATCAACCAACATGTTTTTGTTTGTGGTACCTTTTCCTCAGTCCTATCCATTTGCCCATTTGGGCAGTCATATTATTGATTCAAGGGAGGTCTGATGGAGCAGAAATGCAGAGAGAAACAAGAGGTGATGGATGGCTTATGAGTTTCAAAACAGACTTTTTGAAACTCATTACAGAGATCACAGTTTGAGAAAAAAGAAATTTTGAGTTTCAAGAGCTTAGGATTTCAGGCATAAACAACAGACTTAAAAGAATACTTGGATAGTCAGAGCCAGTTTTTCCTCTTACTTTATCACCTGGGAACTGGAAGGGGAAGAAAAGCTGCAAGAGCGAAGAAGCAGCAGAAATAGACTTTTTTTTTTTTTTTTCCTTGCGGTACGCGGGCCTCTCACTGTTGTGGCCTCTCTCATTGCGGAGCACAGGCTCCGGACGCGCAGGCTCAGCGGCCATGGCTCACGGGCCCAGCCGCTCTGTGGCACGTGGGATCCTCCCGCACCGGGGCACGAACCCATGTCCCCTGCATCGGCAGGCGGACTCTCAACCACTGCGCCACCAGGGAAGCCCAGCAGAAATAGACTTTTGACACTGTACCCTGCTGTCTGTCCCCCAGGCCAAGGACTGAAGGGTGGGGAGCATGATGGAAATTTCAGATGAGTTTGGGGAACCCCAGAGCTGAGATCACCTGTGTCTTTCTTTTAAGACAGCATTCTAGGAAGGAGCAAATGTTCTAGAACTGCCTAGCACCCAGAAAGAGGAAGAAACGATAGAGTAGAGAGAGCCTTGCAATATCTCTGTGCCCACTGTGGCGTGCAGAGCTGCCAAGAGGTTGAGAGAGCCAAACCAAGAGATAGCTCAGATCCTGTGATCAAAGTAAAGCAAACTCCACAGTAAATGGGAGCCAGTCAAGGTCAAATAGGCCTGGTCCAAGGTTCAGAAGTCTCATCAGATTTCAGCATAGACATGTGATGGTGATGTCCTGATGACCAGTGACCAGATCCCCATAACTCTTAGATGCCTGGACATTGAGATACTCTCCAGGACTTAACCATGACTGTGGGGAAAGGGGGAAGAGACCCTAAATTGACACAGTAAACACTTTTTAAACAACTGAGGATTGCCTAGCGTTGCAGAGATTGTTTCCGTCATCCAGCAAAATTGATACAAACAAGGAAAAGTTCTTTACATGTTAGAAAAATACACGTTTCTTGCTGACATGAGTTGGAGGCCTGAGAATTTATGCCCACTGACATTCTGTACTGAACATGAAGAATTATTTGGGACTTCTAGCCAAGTCCTCATGGAATCCCTACAGATGAGACTCACCCTTCTGCTTGCAGCTTCTATGAGAATTGGGAAGAGCATTCAGAGGCTTGCACTACTAATTCTCAGTGACAACGTTTGCCCTTTGTTGTTGCCAAAGAGACAAACAAATCCCCCCACTGGGCTACTCCTCCCAGGTCCTCACCCTCTGGCCCCCCCCTTCAACACAAGTCCAAGTTTGTCTATGGACTCACCTGTTTCTGTGGACAATCTTGTTCGAGTGCTTCTTTTTTCAAAAATCATGCCTAAGGACTTTCCTTGCAGTAAAGGCAAATACTGAAAGTCAAGGACAAGAAAACAATTAAAATGAAATATACATTTTATATCCAATAGCAAGGATTGCGTTTCAAAACTTATTCTTTACATTATCAGAAAATGTAGAGTAATTAACACTGTTCCCAACCAAGTGTTCAGGTGTTATTTAAACAGTGAATTTAAAGTGTGTTTTTTCATGTTGTATACAAATGGGGGAAGGGAACAGGAACTCCCACAGCTTACTGACACGTAATGAGAAAGTAGTATTAGTTGCTCTGGGCTCAACCTGAACATTTGTTCCAAAGTTTATTAATATTTCATACTGGAGCCATCTTCTTACTTAAATCCGTGAAAACCTCTACCAGTGTTCAGTGACCTTGAAGATGCTTGGTTCAGAAGCGTTTTCTCAGCTAGGAATGTGCTTCTCTGTCACAACGTGGGGTACTCAGACTCCTAAAGATGAAGCTGCAGAGTTTCAGCTACACTTTCATCACGCATCCTTGTGAGAGTGCAAAGACTTTGTTCCTAGAAGTCATGTGGAAACAATCTGGAGAGTTTGGGTGTGGGGTGGAGCTCTACCTCCTTCCTCTTCTGTAGATGGACCTCCCGGTAGGATGAGTTCTAGAACAGACACATTCCTGCCAGCTAACCTTCCTCACCACGAAGTGTGAAGAACAAAAAGCCTGGGATCTTGGGGGACATTTTCTCCTTATTTCAAGGTCTTCTATAGGAACCCATAGCAGTTGGAGTCACTCCTATTTTCAGTTCGTTCTTAGGAACTTGGAGAGCTAGTGAACTAGATAAGAAAATGAAGGTTGTGTAAAACTTTCTCAACCTGAAACCAGCTCTTTCAAATGCTTCTGAACAAGCTTGGAATACGAAAACACTTTCACAATTAAGCAGTCTCAATGAAGCTGCTGCACTAATTAAGCGTGTTTCAAACATAAATTGCTCAAAATGCAGAATAATGCTTCCAGCAAGGCACCATATCTCATCTCTTCTCCTACTTGGTTACCATTTAATTGTTTCTTCGCTAATCTAAATTTTTTAACACTGTCACATCATCCTGAATTTTTTGAAATTATCCTAATGATGATATATTTGATATTCATCCACAATTGAAATTTGTTGCTAGAAAAAATGTATCATCCTTATTTTTCATTTGATAGAAAACACACAGAGAAAAGAAAAAAGGTATAAAAATAAAATCCTTCCAGAGAAATGATTCCTTAGGTTCTGATTCAGTTAATAATGACTTTCAACATTCCACATGAAAGAAATGCAATGAATTGTCACTGAATAACTGATTTGTATGCTTTTTATGTGCCTGTACACTCAGTGATAATCAATTACCTTGCCTGTGTAGTTTCATTACTTAGCTACTGTTTAGGAATTTTAATGTATTTTCTTTTCCCTCTTTCTCTGGAAAGGCTGTCATTAAAAAGGCTGATTGGTGGCAGTGGAAGGTAATGTGGAAATGCTACATACCTCTCCTTTCTGTTTTATCCTGAACTTCAGATCTGCTGATAGCCATAGCATATACTTAATTTCTTCTCCTGTAAAGTTCTTTAGAGTGAGGAGGTCACGACCCTTTAGCTGTACTTTATTTTGTAGTGGTTGTCCACATCTACAAAAAAGAAAAAGAGAACTATACATTTAAGAAAACAAAATCTATGTCCTATGGTAATTCATTGTTTAATTCTTGACACAAAACATAGCAAACACATAGCAACATTGCAAATGTGTAGCCTCATGTGTCTCTGCAAAGTGCTGATGCCTTAAAATTGATACGGCTGTGGTTTACATTTTAGATAGACAGTATCCTGAATGTTGAGAGAAAAGAAAAATTTGAGGAAAGAGGCTGAATTCTTCTCTGCTGGAAATAACCATATGAGTGGCTTCGTTATGTATTAGTTAGGCAAGTTACCTAAACTCTCTCTGCACCTAAATTTCTCACCTAGAAAATGAGTATAATAATCTTATAGGGTTGTTGTAAGGATGAAATGATTTAATACATGGAAATCAGACAGTGTCTGGCATATAATAAGTATTTGATAAATTTTAGCTATTATCATTGAAATCATTCAGTGGTACAAACAGAATTTGTTATGTACATACAACAGAAAACAATTTCATTCTTTTCCCTCTACTGCCCTTCAGATATGTTCTTGAAGATTTGTTCTTTCTTGTCCCTGGTCAGATACAACAGACCCTGTGGCTTTTCTATTAACTTTTAGGGGGAAAAAAGTCCTCTGCTTATTTTATTCCCTCAAAGAGTCTCAGTAAAAGCATGTGTAATAATAACAATGATTTTTTTTTTAACTTTAAGAAATGTACTGCAGGACTTCCCTGGTGGCACAGTGGTTAAAAATCCACCTGCCAGTGCAGGGGACACGGGTTCGAGCCCTGGTCCAGGAAGATTCCCACATGCCGCGGAGCAACTAAGCCCGTACACTACAACTACCGAGCCTGCGCTCTAGAGCCCGCGAGCCACAACTGCTGAGCCTGCGTGCCACAACTACTGAGCCCGTGCGCCACAACTACTGAGCCCTCGTGCCACAACTACTGAAGCCCGCGCACCTAGAGCGCATGCTCCACAACAAGAGAAGCCACCACAACGAGAAGCCCACGCACCGCAATGAAGAGTAGCCCCCGTTCGCCGCAACTAGAGAAAAGCCCATGCCCAGCAACAAAGACCCAACGCAGCCAAAAATAAAATAAATAAATAATTTTTTTAAAAAAAGAATTTCAGCAGATTTCTGAGAATAGATTTAGAGAGATCCACCATGATGGATTTTCAATGCCATGACTAAAGTCTGAAGACAAAAAAGATACCAAGAGCCCCCCCAAACAGAATTAATGTTGAGGCAAGAGCACGTATGGCCTGTGGCCTAGGCTGAACACAAGACCTAAGAGTCCTGGAGGAGACGTGACTGAGGTCTAGTATGTTGCTAAAGCTGGAATCCTCTAGGGCTCAACCACTCCAGTATTGTATTTGCACTACTAGGAACAATGGTTGGACATATGCATGTGAAACAAAAGCATTATAACCTTGGATCCTATGCATAGCAGCCTGTGTCAAGTGCAAAAACCTGGAAAACTGGTGAGAGGACCTGGTGGGATAAGTTTTTGCCCATAGCACTATGAGGGCCAAATCCAAAGTACATTAATAATGAACTATACTAATATTTTGGTTACCTCTTTCTGTGAACCCCTTTTGGACAGAGTAAGTCCCCTGGGTTCTTGGGGACAAAAAGAGTGGAAAGGTAGATCTTGTAAATCTGTCATACTAGCCTGTGAGGGTTGGAGTAATTAACTGGAAAATTTTTTAAAAACTGTATCTCACCTGGTGAAGGGGGTCGTACTGTTTTCACCATTGAAAAATCATTAGAGCAGCCACCACCTTTCTCAATTCTGTCCAGGAGGCGGGGCAGGAAATGTTGCCTTGGGAAAAAGAGTTGTTTTTCATAGATATCAAGAGCTAACCAGGAAAATTTATCACTGGAAGGAAAGCAAACACAATGGTTCCAGTTTAAATTCCTATCCTGTTTACTGTCTCCTCCCCTTGGCTCCAAAATGGAGTTGCCACACCTCTTTCCTAAGCTACTTAAAAATTAGAGAAAAGTAGAAAACCTCCACAGTTGTACCATGTTGAAATGCCTCCTCCACAGACCCCTTTTTTCCTGTCTGTATCAAGCATTTCTTGCTTTCTGGTGATAAACTCACACGTGAGTTAGCTAGGTAAAACCACTGGCCTAAAGGGCTATTAAGTTCTCACAGAGACCCAGTGCTTCAGTTGGAAGCAGCCTACTCTAGTTCATGAGCCAGACCAAGGCCAGAATCACTATTTTAGTGTTCCCATAAAATGCTTGGTCTCTTTGTACTCAAGTGTGTCTCCTTGGTAAACCAGACATAAACCACATTATCATTCTTCAGCCAACACATAACGGGGAGAATACAATATTGGAGAAAACAATGCGAACCACATACAGATTTTCTGTCAAAACTGTCATGGCAGTCGGTTATAGCAGAGCTTTTGAAAAAGGCAAGACTCATTCGTTACATTAATTTTATCCCTTGCAAAAATAATTACAGAGATTTCTTGACCCCAAACCACTGAATGCTAAGAAGTTAGGCCAAGGTAATAGTAGACCCTTGTGTTAGCTTCACCCAAATATCTTCCTAGCTAGAAAATGGAAGAGTATTCTCTATTGGCAGAATGAAACCTTTCATTGCTACAGTCTGCATTTTCCAACCCTAGTAAATAGTTTGGAGTAGCGGAGGTGACCTGGATGTGTTCCCTTGTATAATTGTATTTTGTTGGAAGAGAAAGTGCTTAATTCGAGTAAAATGTGGTCAGTCAGAAACTGACTTTGCCAGAGTAGGAAAAAATTCAGTGTTAAATGATATTTTGATCCCCACGGAGAGTTTGAGATAAAGACTTCAGCTTCTGGAGGCATAAGAGAGGGCCAGTGGGCCTTATGGCAGAGATTTTGGTGTTTCTTTAACATTGCAGACTGATACAAAAGGCATATTTTCTTGGTGTTTCTTTCTTCTTTACTGAGATTTTGGCTATATCTTTTAAAAAGTGGGGGGGGGGAGGGGGGGGGGATATTGAGCAAGGGGAGATTGGCCAATTTGATCAATTTGGAAGGATCAAAGTCATCAAAGCAGTGGAATGAAAAGAGCAGTGGTTTTAAATATTCAAATTCGAGTCCTAGTTCAGCTATGACCTTGGGAAGATCATTATCCATTTTTGGCATTAATTCCTCATCTGAAAAAGTAAGAAAATGAACTACAAATCAGTGATCCTTCATGTCTTTGTCTTCCACAACACTCATGAAGTTCATAAATACAAGATTTCCCACAGGCCATACTGGAGCCATCTGAATTCTCAGTGGGCTAAATTTAATTTCATCCCTTTCTTTCCATCTCAGAAAGGTATATTGCAACGCATGGCAGGGAGAGTGACTCCCTTTTCACAAAACCCTTGAATATGATCCTATTGATTTGGAAAATAAAAGCACAAATCATTTCCAAATTTCTCTATTATTAACAATAATAATAATTTACTAATAAAAATATACCTGCAACATTTGTCACTGTTGCCACATGCTCATATGTGGTATAAATTACTATTGATAACTGGGTGACTGGATAGTTTCTAAGATACCTTAGATAGTGAGTATTCTAAAACTGTAAAACTTTGCCCTCATCTGAAAATTGAAGAGTGGGGTGAGGATTCCTGCAGACCTACTATTAAAGGGCTGGAAACGCGAAACTGTCAAAAAACTGTGGCCGCCTCTACTTCTTTTATCTTAGTTAAATTATTAAATTACTAAAACTAACAAACTAGAAATAAAACCCCAATTCTACTGTTGGCCAAGGGAAACATAATGACCCCATTCCATTCCTGGTCTCATGCCTTGTATAATTTTCTGAAGTGAAGAAATATGTTTTGTTGTTGTTGTTGTTTGGTTTTAATTAATTTATTTTTAGCTGCATTGGGTCTTCGTTGCTGCGCACAGGCTTTCTCTAGTTGCGGTGAACGGGGGCTACTCTTCGTTGCAGTGCGCAGGCTTCTCATTGCAGTGGCTTCTCTTGTTGCGGAGCATGGGCTCTAGGCGGGCAGGCTTCAGTAGTTGTGCCACGCGGGCTTCACTAGTTGTGGCTCATGGGCTCTAGAGCGCAGGCTCAGTAGCTGTGGCGCACGGGCTTAGTTGCTCCGTGGCATGTGGGATCTTCTCGGACCAGGGCTCGAACCCATGTCCCCTGCGTTGGCAGGTGGATTCTTAACCACTGTGCCACCAGGGAAGCCCCAAGAAATATGTTTTTTTAAAGGCACTCATTTTCAATTATGATGGAAAATGTGAATAACCAAAGAGGACTGTTTTCTCCCTTCTACACAAGAGCGTGGATGGCCTGTAATTGCTTCGTCTGCATGTCCACGTATGTATAGATCGGCATGTGTGTGGGATGAAGGGAACTTAATGAGTCCTGTAAGCCCTTAGAGAGGCCTGGAATGAAATACCTGAAAACCAGTCACCTCCAGCTCCAATCCATAACCTCCACAGAATTGGGTGGCTTAGCTCAGTATTCTCTGAAGAAATTTCTATTTGTGAGATGAAATTGAACTGCACTTACAAGTTGGTCTTCTCTGATAAAGAAAGATATTATTTTAGTGGTTTCTTTAAAAGCTATAAGTGGTTTCCTTAATAGGAACAAATCACAGGACACTGTCTATTATCCAAACACAGCCAGGCTCTAGAGCCTTGTTTGTGAGATGAAAAGCCTATGGATTGGGTGTTCTCGGCAGTCTTGGTGTCTGATCCTATTGATTTTGTTAAAAAAAAAAAAGAAAAAAAAAGAAAAAAAAAGAAAAGAAAAAATAACTGACTAAAAATGATTGATCCGGGAGCCTGTGTAGATGGCTTCAGCCTCACTTGAGCAGTCATTTTATCATGCCCATGTGATATGACTGCTTGCTTCAAAACTGTGCAGTCCCTATGTTGTGGCATTGCCAAACCCTAACCACATATTTCCTACTACTCTCTAGCGCTACACTAACATGGTATGTAACAAGCGCCCTCCGCCTTTCCCAAGAGAGACAGGGGTGGGGAGGGGAGAATGGGGGAGTGGGGGGATGCGGAAGAACCCGAATCTCTGCAGAAAGCTGAAAATCAAAGTAAAAGTACCCTACAGGCAGAGATAATGGGGAGATTTTCTCTATTGTTAAGGGGTCGTCAAAGATTATAGGTCTTATTGGAGATCAGCAATTCTGAAATCATCTAGCTGGCAGGTAGAATGGCTAACAAAAAGAGCAGGAAAGAAAAATACTCACGCCACCTGAAAAGGACACCATTTCAGTGTTAGGCCATTTTTCAATAGAGACTCATGCTCTGTAGTTTCTAATGACATGGGTGATTTGAGGCTTTCATATTTTCAAATAGCAGGTATAGATTTGGGCTGATTTAGCCATGCTTTTGCCTCAGTCCCCATTCACTGTTAGAGATGGCTAGCCGGGATTTTCAGAATCATAGTCTGGCTACTGGATAGAGAAAATAGAATCTTAGTAAATGCCCCAAAATGCCTAAATATTTGGAAGAGGTTTTTACTTGCAAAAATTTAGCCTGTAATAATGGTAAAAAAAAAAAAATCAGTCATCACTGTGATTTTCAAAGAAGAGTGTAAATTTAAGCTCCAAGCTTTGGTTATTCATTCAGTTGATTATTTCCAGCTCAGTGATGAGTCTTTGTTAAAAACCGTGGAATGAAATTTCATCGCACTTTTATCTGATGTAACTCAGCGGGATGGAATGATAAAATAGTGAACATTTGCCTGTCACTTGACAGTTTTCACACACATTATCTCACTGATTATTGCTAGACTGTGATTTCATGTGTCTGGAATGAAATAACTCATTTACCTTATTTACCACTGTATCTCCAACACCTTGCTTAGGGCGTGGCACAAAGTAGGTGCTCAATAAGTATTTATTAAATAAATGATTGAACCATCCTGTGATGTAGGCAGAACAGGTATCACTCTTTCTCCCATTTTATAAGTGAAGCAACATCACAGAAAAGTTAAGTGACTTGCTCAAGTTTATATAACCAGCGAGTGGTAGTGCCATGCCTTGAACCCAGTTCTTTAGACTCTAAACCTGAGCTTTCCTCCAGATGCTTGGTTTATATAGTCTAACTCTGGCACTAACTAGTAAACCCCGTAATCTCTCTGGGCCTCATTTACCTTATCTGTAAAATAGGAGAAGGCATTATTCTGTGGCTCTGAGGTCCCAACTTTACAATATCATTTACAATGTTGTTCTGGCTTCTGAGTGGTGCTAATTGGTAGAGTCCAGAGAGTCCAGAGCTGTCAGGTGGCCTAGAGAAGGGAGGCCCAGGGCCACTTCCTAACAGTGGGAGAAAACTTCAGACTAGAAGCTTCTAACTTTAAGAGTCATTGAGGTCATTTTGAGGTTGGTTTCGGTTGTCAAGAGGCACTGGGAAAATTCTGATTGTTAACAGGCAGTTACTCTAGAAGCTTTCTGGCAACAATGTCCAGATTTGATGGCCTTGCTTCCCCGATTAACCCATCACCCTTGTCCTCTTCCCCAGGGACACACTCCACACCACCTTCGACCGCAGGCATGGCCAGTTGGCTGTGAGGAGGATGCAACTTTGTAAATATTTATGTAGTCGTTCTTTGGGGGTCTATTTTTTTAAAGATTGAATCAATCCCCATGCCCCAGAATGATATATTGTTTTCAGGCAAACCCAAATACAAGCTGAAGGCCCTGTGAAGATTAGTTCCTCTCATTTCCTTCAGCCAGTTGCTCCTTTAGAATGTACACAAATGGAAGATGTCCAGAACATTTAGTCTGTTATACGTGCCACGGTTAGTCGCCCCCCACCCCGCCGTCACCTCCCAGCACCCCATGAAATCTGATTACAGAGGACCAAGAAATGAAAGCTCAGCTGGAATTAGAGACAGCTGTCTCCAACAAGGGTAGAACCTGGCACTATACCTTGCAGAAAGAGGCCTTAGGAGGCTGCACTTCTCTGCAGAATAGAGTTTCATTTATCACCACAGTTCCTAAGCAGAATAGAGTTTCATTTATCACCACGGTTCCTAAGTCAGACTCAAATCTCTGGCCATCACTTACCGATAATTTCGAACCGCGAAACTGTGACCGTTTCTAAGAGCTGCCTTGTTCAACAGGATCCTCAAATTAAACAGCATGTTCTTTCGATAGTGAAAAGGATGATTCTGCGCTCTTGAAAATGCCGCACCAAGGTAGCCAGTGGGCTCCACCTGAAAGCTAAGAGTCCTTTTGATTACAGTGAGAGAGCAAAGGTAATATCACCCTTCAACTACCTTATCAAATTCCCCTGGTTAGAGATACTGCAGGGCAGAGTCCAGGAGCATTTGAACTTTAAGCCAAGCTCCATCCACCACTGTGGGGTTTTTTTTGTTTGTTTTGGTTTTTGTTTTGTTTTTCTTGGAGAAGGAATCCTGACTCTTTTGGTGCACAGACTCCTCATTTTTCATAATATATTTATGCTGCCACATACTTATACAAAATCAATTGACAAGTACTCGTTGTGTGTATAATATATGCAAGACACTGCAGTGCTGGCTGCTGTGAAGGGACATAGAAATAACTCATTCCAAAAATGCGAATTGGCAGTGCAAAACCCCAGATGTAGACGTGACATCCCTGAGTATTTCCAGTGATATCACTTTCCTCCAAGTCCCAGCCTTTCTACAAAAACAAATAGAAAGATGTGCCCTGGAAGGTACTTGTGTGTGTGTGTGTGTGTGTGTGTGTGTGGCAATAAGCTGGAGTGGGGTTGGAGATGGAGTAAAAAGATCTCTGTCCTGGAGCTCCCACTGTGCCTTGCACATAGTAGGTCTTCAATAAATAAGGGGTTGCCTATTAATTCCAGCAGAAACCCATACTCAGCAGAAGCGGGGAGGTGGGGTACCAAATGTTCCTCCCCTGGCAGCCTCTCCGGATCACTAAGGGGCCATCCAAAGCTTCACACTCATTCATTCATCCACAGTTAGAGATCGGATATTTTCAAAATCTATTCTGTGTCGGATACTGGGCTAGGCTGGAATTTCAGGGAAGGAAGAAGATCTCACCTTTGCAGAGTTTACAGTTCAGTAAGGGTCATAGATCTGTAAATAAATATCCATAATACAGGCCCATAGGGGAGGTCCAGATAAAGTGCCTCCACATCACAGGGAAGGGAGAGAACTCTAAGTGGGGAGGGTGGGAGGGCAAGGTGAGCACTTGCTAGATGTTTGTGGAATGCAAAAAAAAAAAGTGTCATTTAAAAGCCAACTATGGCCACTTCAGGGGCAGGGATGGTCGTGATGTCATAATTAATATCATCAGGGAAATTTATTGACACGATCCCCTTCTACTCACAGAGGATGAGGTGGGATCAAGAGAGGGAAAGACCGCGATTTCCAAACCTGTGGCAAATCTGTTCTGGAAAGACAATTCCAGGCAGACTGCTTGCAGAGGTGCAGAGGTGAGAAGGTAGAGAATGAATGCTCCACGTGGGAGAAGAGATGGCAGCTTTGTTTGAGAAGATCACCTTAAAGCATAGTTGAAGAGGCAGAACGGGCCAGTTGTTGGATAGGTTTTAGAGAGTAAATCCGCTCTACCTAATACAGGGAAGGAAACTGGATGTTTGCAGGGAGACTAGAAGAGAAGACGATAAACTGCATTCAACTAAATGCTAATATAAAGCCCACATCTTCAGTCAAATGTGCTACCCACACGAACAACTCATCTGAACAACACTCGGGGAAAAATCAAGAAGTGTCTGCCGTGGTGTGGTGGGGAATGTGGGCAGCACTGCCGAGATGCCAAAGTGACTCATAAACCCTCGTCATTCTATGGAGGTGAGAGCTCAGCTCCCCAGAAGGGACTAAGAAAAACTTACCCCTCCATAACCCCCAGAGAGTTTGCAAGAGAGGCACTGTACCACAAGTGGGATGAGCTTAAAGGTAATTTCACTAAATCTCAAAAGACAAACTATCTCAACAGACATCTGGGTTACAGGTGGAAAAACACCATATAGGGTTTTCCATTAGTCCTCAGAATTTGTACAGGTGCTCTTATGGACCCGCCCCCTGACTCCTTTAATTCCACTTCAACTGCCTGCTTTGGCTCCCGACCTACTTTCCTTTGTTCACCCAGCCCTTCATTTACTCATTTTTCCTCTGCCACCAACAACAGTAGGATGGGGCTCTGTGCTGGGCAGGCTCTGAGGGATAGAGTGATAACCAGGAATGGTGAGTCCTTTCTCACATGGAGTTCACCATTTGGAATGACTCCAGAGCACAACTTCTGTCTCTGTCCCCTGACCCTGTGCATTCTAACCAAGAGGGTAGGGGTTGTTCCCTGCTCCCTTGCTTCAGGCCCTATGGAACCCCCAGCTTGGAGTGTCCATCATCCAGCTTCCATCAATGGGGGTTGGGGATTAGATGGGGTTCCTGAAGGAAGTGGCACTGGTCCTTGATGAATTGGGAAGAATTAGGGAATTGTCAAAACTGGAGGGGGTTACAAACGATATTACAGCAAAGGATGGAAGCTGTGAGTAGACCCAGAGGAAGGAACAAATAGGGTGTGTGGGGTAACAACATTTGGAGGGGTGGATTCACTCTATCATTGACCATTTAAATGAAGCCCTGCCACCACCAAGACCACTATGAAAAGCACAAAACCATGAGTGTCCATGTCCTGTCTGTATCCCCTTGGCATTCGGTCTTCACCTACATACCTGCCACTTTTTTTTTTTTAATTTCCTACATAAGGGACTTCCCGGGTGATGCAGTGGTTAAGAATCCACCTGCCAATGCAGGGGACACAGGCTCAAGCCCTGGTCTGGGAAGATCCCATATGCCGCCGAGCAACTAAGCCCGTGCGCCACAACTACTGAGCCTGTGCTGTAGAGCCTGCGAGCCACAACTACTGAGCCTGTGTGCCACAACTACTGAAGCCCGCGCGCCTAGAGCCCGTGCTCCACAACAAGAGAAGCCACCGCACTGAAAAGCCCGTGCACCGCAATGAAGAGTAGCCACTCGCCGCAACTAGAGAAAGCCCACGTGCAGCAACGAAGACCCAACACAGCCAAAAATAAATCATAAGTAAATAATTTTTTTTTTAGATGTTGGGGGTAGGAGTTTATTAATTAATTAATTAATTATTGCTGTGTTGGGTCTTCGTTTCTGTGCGAGGGCTTTCTCTAGTTGTGGCAAGCGGGGGCCACTCTTCATCGTGGTGCACAGGCCTCACTATCGCGGCCTCTCGTTGCAGAGCACAGGCTCCAGACGCACAGGCTCAGTAGTTGTGGCTCACGGGGGAGTTCACCATTTGGAATGACTCCAGAGCACAACTTCTGTCTCTGTCCCCTGACCCTGTGCATTCTAACCAAGAGGGTAGGGGTTGTTCCCTGCTCCCTTGCTTCAGGCCCTATGGAACCCCCAGCTTGGAGTGTCCATCATCCAGCTTCCATCAATGGGGGTTGGGGATTAGATGGGGTTCCTGAAGGAAGTGGCACTGGTCCTTGATGAATTGGGAAGAATTAGGGAATTGTCAAAACTGGAGGGGGTTACAAACGATATTACAGCAAAGGATGGAAGCTGTGAGTAGACCCAGAGGAAGGAACAAATAGGGTGTGTGGGGTAACAACATTTGGAGGGGTGGATTCACTCTATCATTGACCATTTAAATGAAGCCCTGCCACCACCAAGACCACTATGAAAAGCACAAAACCATGAGTGTCCATGTCCTGTCTGTATCCCCTTGGCATTCGGTCTTCACCTACATACCTGCCACTTTTTTTTTTTTAATTTCCTACATAAGGGACTTCCCGGGTGATGCAGTGGTTAAGAATCCACCTGCCAATGCAGGGGACACAGGCTCAAGCCCTGGTCTGGGAAGATCCCATATGCCGCCGAGCAACTAAGCCCGTGCGCCACAACTACTGAGCCTGTGCTGTAGAGCCTGCGAGCCACAACTACTGAGCCTGTGTGCCACAACTACTGAAGCCCGCGCGCCTAGAGCCCGTGCTCCACAACAAGAGAAGCCACCGCACTGAAAAGCCCGTGCACCGCAATGAAGAGTAGCCACTCGCCGCAACTAGAGAAAGCCCACGTGCAGCAACGAAGACCCAACACAGCCAAAAATAAATCATAAGTAAATAATTTTTTTTTTAGATGTTGGGGGTAGGAGTTTATTAATTAATTAATTAATTATTGCTGTGTTGGGTCTTCGTTTCTGTGCGAGGGCTTTCTCTAGTTGTGGCAAGCGGGGGCCACTCTTCATCGTGGTGCACAGGCCTCACTATCGCGGCCTCTCGTTGCAGAGCACAGGCTCCAGACGCACAGGCTCAGTAGTTGTGGCTCACGGGTCTAGTTGCTCCACGGCATGTGGGATCCTCCCAGACCAGGGCTCGAACCCGTGTCCCCTGCATTAGCAGGCAGATTCTCAACCACTGCACCACCAGGGAAGCCCAATAAATATATATTTTTTAATTTCCTGACATAACACTTTATTCAAAATAAGTCTACAATTGGAATACGATGTTTTAGTTTTGCTTTTTATCCCATAAATAATGATTATTATTTTTTATTACATTTACATACAGTAAGTGATTATTATTATGGTGTGATTTTAGGTACAAAATCCTTCCTGCCCAAAAAGATTTTCTTCTACCTAAAAGTTTCATCCATAGTATCATTGTTTGGGGATTAAGCATTATTTCAGATGAAATTTATTATGTAAAATACATAAAACAGCAACTGGCTAGGACTCGCAATAATACTTGCATAGAAATAAATTTAACAGATCATTTTTCAGTGTTTCCTAGGACAGAAATCATGGTGAGAGGGTAATGACTTTTGTTGTTGGGGAAGCATACCTGCTACTTCTTAATGCCCGTGCCCACAGCTGTCTGGCTGAGGGTAAACTCCTCGCTCCTGTGTGGGCGACCATGAGGCATGTTTTACACACTCCTCCGAAGGTCCCCAGTGGGACTAAGCCTCGATTGCCCACGGTAGTAAACTGTCTGTCAATTCACCCTCTATTAGCTGCCTTCCCTTCCCTGTCTCACTTCCCTCACACCCCTACCAGCGCTTCCTGGGATCGTCTCCCAAATAAACCACTTGAACCCAAATACCTTTCTCAGTGTCTGCTTCTGTGGGAACCCAATCTTTGCCCAGGTCTACCTTCTCAAATATTTTTCAATACTCTGCTTCTTATTCGTTTCCCCCAGGCCCTCCCATCTCTGATTTGGGCTTTTAGTGTCGACATCTTTGTATCCTGTATACCATATCGAACACTCACTCTTAGATTTGGTCCTGGTTACCCTGCAACTGGTGGTGTTCTGGTAAATATTTAATGACCAGCTCTTCAAAAAGAGAAAAAAGCTCTGATTTGTGTCATTGACCAATTTGTGTGGTATAAATGCTCCCACCATGGACAGCTTCAAGCTACCAAAGCGACGTCGCTGAACACAGAATTGGGAAGAGAGGCGTAAGATTGGCTCTTGCAAGCCATTGTGAGCTGGCTCAGGTACACCACTGCCAACGACTCCCACCCAGAAAGGAGGATTCTCTCAAGAATGGAAATGAATAATGGAACCAGATTGTTGAGGGCCTTGAAATCCAGATTATGGAGTTAAGAATTTAATCTATAGTCAAAGGAAAATTATTAAAGTTTTAGAGCTGGGGCAGACAAAGGGACGTATGTCATTATCTGCATTGTGTCTTGAAAACCTTAATCCAGCACCACTGTGTAAGAAGTGCAGTGGGGAGAAAATGGAAGCAAAGAGGCAGAAGTTACTGTGTTATAATAAAGGCCTGAGAGCATACTGGGGCTGTGGAAATAGAAAAGTAGGGATGGATGCAAGAGAGATCTAGGAATTAGAATCCACCTATTGGGGCAATTGGTTGGATGGTGAGGGAAGGGAGATGGAAAAGTTAATGATTTCAAGTTTATTCTACCACACTTGAGTCTAAAATTCCAAATAGCCAAATGTCACCATTGGGGATATAGAAAAATGTTTGTTTTCTGACATTTAGAGCTTGTAAACATCATATATGAACTTGCAATATTTCTTTGAAATTGCTACTGTGGTTCCCTAGTGAAATCTAAGCACTGAAGAGGGAATCAATGTTATGTAAAGGAAATGGGAAGGACGTTTGAAGATCGAATGGGATCTCCAGCTGAGTCGCTAACTGATGGTGAATTGGCCAAGTGACTTGACTCCTCTAAGACCCTCAGAGTCCTCATCTGTCCAACTAAAGGTTTTATAAAAATGGGCTATTACACTGCTTGGGAAACTTTAACATGCTAACCAAACATGAGGTACAGTGTCTAAGAGCCTTGATATAGCTATTGCCAAGCATCTAATGCAAATTTGAGCTCTGTACAAATAAGACATATGGCTGTTACTGCAGTGAGAAGCTCTGTTTATTTCAGAGTGTTGCTAATTACATAAATACTTTTTATAGCTGGTTGTCTGGAGTCTTTAAAGATCCTAAGAAACCACAGCATTTGCATGCAGTACACACGTTAGTCACAAGCTCTGTGGGATTGTTGCCGGTAGCCTATCTTCCACTGGATATGAATAAAGAAGCATGTATCTCTGTCTGAGAACAGTAGCCGTCCTGTGACCATGAGGAAGAAGCAGCCTTAGAATGGAACTGGGGTTTGGCAGAGTGAAAGAAGAAAGGAATGTTGGTCATTTATTACATCATTGAGTTGTAAAATCAACGAACCTCGTGACTCTCCCTACCACTGGACACCTTGTTATGTAAAATAATAAATGTTCTTTTTGTTTAAGTCACTCTGAATTGGGATTTTTGTTACTTGCAACCAAATGCATGCTAACTAATAAAAATTTGGCTTAGGTTTTTGAAGGTTTATTTCTCCTGTAACAACAGGGAAAGAATGATGTAGTTCAAAGGTGTGGGTTCTACTTCAGAATCTATCATTTATTGGTTGAATGACCTTGGGCAAGTCAGTTTCCTCATCTGAAAATGAAAACAATATTCTTTTTCTCTTCTTTCTTTTTTTTTGGTTAAATGAATACATATGATATGCTTTGTTGTTTTTTAATTTTTTAAATTAGCATACAGTAAATAACTTTTTTGTGTGTATGGTGCTATGAGTTATAACACATGTATAGATTCGTGTAACCACCACAATCAGGATACAAAACAGTTCCATGGCCCCCCAGAACTCTCCCTTAAATCCTTTTGTAGTCACACCCTCCTCTCACCCCTAATTCCTGGCATATTGATCTTTCTCCTTATACTTTTGCCATTTCAAGAATGTAACATGAATGGGATCGTACATTATGTAATCTTTTGAGACTGGTTTCTTTCATTCAGCATAATGCCTTTGAGAGTCATCTGTATTGCTGTGTTTATCATTAGTTTGTTCCTTTTTATTGCTGACTAGTATTTCATTGTGTGGATATATCAGTTTGTTTATCCATTCCCCATTAAGGGACATTTGGGTTGTTTCCTGGTTTTGGAACTTATACACAGAGTTGCTACAGGCACTTAAGTATGGATTTTTGTGTGAACATAAATTTTATTTCTAGGGTAAATATTTAGGAGTAGAATGGCTGGATTATATGGTAAGTACATGTTTAACTTTTGAAAAAACTGCCAAAATATCTTCCAGAGTTGCTGTGCCATTTTGCAGTTCCCCCAGGAATGCATGAGAGCTCCAGTTACTCTGCAGCCTTGTCAGCACTTGGTATTGTCTGTATTTTTCATAGTTGCCACCCAGATGGGTATGTAGTGGTTTCTAATTGTGGTTTTAATTTGCATTTTCCTAAATGCTAATGATGCTGAGCATCTTTCCATGTGCCATACATATATCTTCTTTGGTGAAATATCTGTTAATACTTAGGCCTACTTTTTATTTATTTATTTATTTAAAAAATTTTATTAAAGTATAGTTGATTTACAATGTGTTCATTGCTGCATGGCAAAGTGATTCAATTGTACATATACACATTCTTTTTCATATTCTTTTCCATTATGGCTTATCACAGGATACTGAATATAGTCCCCTGTGCTATATAATAGGACCTTGTTGTTTATCCATTCTATATATAATCCGCTAATCCCAAACTCCCAATCCATTCCTCCCCCACCCCACCTCCCCCTTGGCAACCAAAAGTCTGTTCTCTGTATCTGTGAGTCTGTTTCTGTTTTGTAAATATGTTCATTTGTAACATTTTTTTTAGATTCTGCATATGAGTGTTATCATACGATATTTCTCTTTCTCTGTCTGACTTACTTCACTCAGTATGACAATCTCTAGGTCCATCCATGTTGCTGCAAATGGCATATTTCATTCTTTTCTATGGCTGAGTATTATTCCATTGTATATATGTACCACATCTTCTTTATCCATTCATCTGTTAATGGACATTTGAGATGTTTCCATGTCTTGGCTATTGTGAATAGTGATGCTATGAACATTGGGGTGCATGTATCTTTTCGAATTAGAGTTTTGTCTGCGTATATGCCCAGGAGTGGGATTGCTGGATCATATGGCAACTCTATTTTTAGTTTTTTGAGGAACCTCCATACTGTTTTCCATAGTAGCTGCACCAATTCACATTCCCACCAACAGTGTAGGAGGGTTCCCTTTTCTCCACACCCTCTCCAGCATTTGTTATTTGTAGACTTTTTAATGATGGCCATTCTGACTGGTGTGAGGTGATACCTCATTGTAGTTTTGATTTGCATTTCTCTAATAATTAGCGAAATGAGCATCTTTTCATATGCCTATTTGACCTACTTTATTTTTTAAGTGGGTTGTTTGTTTTCTTATTTTTTTAGTTTTGAGAGTTCTTTATATGTTCTGGATATAAGACCTTTAATGGATATGTGACAAATGTTTTCTCCCAGACTATAACTTGTCTCTTCATTCTCTTGCAAAGCAGAAGTTTTAAATTTGGATCAAGTTCTTTTTGTGGATTACACTGTTGATGTTATATCTATGAACTCTTTGCTAACCCAAGGTCACAAAGAGTTTCTCCTATGTCTTCTGAAAATTTTAGAGCCTTACAAGTTACATTTAGATCTATGATCCATTTTGAGTTAAGTTCTGTCTAAGGTATGAGGTTTAGGTTTAGGTTTTTGGGGGGGCGGTTGGGGCATAAGAATGTCCAATTTCCTTTTTCTTAAGAGCTCTCTATGTCCTAGGTCATATCTAATTTGCTGAAAAATCAAAAAAAAATCCTTTTGTATTAATGTCCCTGGAGTGCTTCATAAGCGATAAACCTGCATCCTGTTGTAAGAATGTATTCTTATGTGGCTTGGATCTGCATGGGAATTGGCAAAGGAAAATAAATTAGAATTATGATAGTGAAGTAAATCACCCATCAGCTGGCTACTATTATATTCCTCTCCACTTGTAAATATGTCAACTACAGAGCTCCTGATAATATGAAAATTACTTTTTATTTAACAGATGGTGATGGGACTTTGTCGAAATATTGATTCGGGGGTGTTTTCTTGCTATGTAACTGCTAAGTATTTGTTCAAACATTCAGGCCCTAGGGGAAATTGCGAAATCAGTGAAGACTACCTCTGATCCCCTCTCCACCCCCTTTCCCACCCTACCCTTTCAACTGAGGCATATGAAGAAGGCAGACGGGGTCCTACATGAAGACCAACATCTGAACTAGAGCGTGAAATGCTGATCATCACATTCAAGGGTAATCTCTCTTCTCTGTTGTCTTATAAACCACCTTTCCTTCGAAGTCATTCTTCTGTTAATCATTTACTCTGGCAGCTGTTGATTTTAAGCAGCGCCTAGAATTTTTCAGAGCTTAGATAGGGACAAAAATCTCAAGTTTTCAAACCTGAGGCTTTTTATTTTGTGTTCTGGTAAATGTCAGCGTTAGAAAACAAGATTGGGAAATTCACACACAATTTAGGAGGTAGAAAAAGGGTAAATAAATATGATCCAACCTTTATGTCAGAGGCAGATGAGTTGCAAAAGGCAAGGTTATCTTTCTTGAGTACACTTTTGTTTGCTCAAGCTCCCACCCAGAATCCTACAGCCATCTCTTCCCCCATAGGCTGATTCCAATCCCTCCCCTTGGAAGCACAGAGGTCAAGCTGTGCATAAAGGAGATTTATTAGCAGATCAGAGGCTATCAGGCATTAAGCAAACAGGGAAATCACAGAGGTTCAAAGTTCACCACTGTCTCAACAATCATCCCTGATGCTCCCTAGGACTGCCGGATACTGCTAGAGTCTGAGTGACATGAGGGCCCTGTGAGGCTGTGGGCATCATTTACGGCTGCCCAGGGCTTGGTTTAGAAGCACTGTCCCAATAATAATTTCCATAGCAATATTTTCCCGTTGAGCTTAGGACACATATACTGTATGTTCTCAAAAATCACAGTTTAGTGAACGCCTTTCCTGCTCATTTCTAGTTCTTGGTGAAAGCTACAGTCATCTCTGTGGTGGATGCCTCTCTTTAGATACTACTTGGAAAGTCCTCGTGACCTGCTTATGATTGTTGTATTTGACCACATCTGCTAAGCAAGGGCTCTGCCCTCACCTTAAGCAAATAGGAAAACACACCCTCCTTCTCTTAAGGCTGCTCCACTGGTAACAATTCTATGGCTTATAAAGATGGGACCTACTCAGGGTCCAGAAGATGAACTATGGGAATCTTGTCTCCAGAACAAGAGAGAAACAAGCCCTTTTCCTGGAACTTTTCTGAATATTTGGAGTCTGGGTCGTGCGGACTGGGCACTCACCATTACCAATTTCATCTTCCGGCGTTCTTTAACTGGAGTTCGGCATCCTTTCTTCCAGAGAACCAGGGAGTTCATGGATTCGCAGGTCACCCTCAGTTGTTACACAGTGTGTTACTATTAAGGAATAAGCAAATCACCTGGCAAGCAGTAGAAGAATGAATCCAGCAATGTGGGAGTCACTCCATTACTGTTGATTGTGAGCAAATTCCTCAGCCTCTCTAAGCCTCAGTTTCCTCTTCTTTTAAATGGTGGTACTAGCAGCCCCTATCTCATGGCTTTGTTGTTTAGATGAAGCGTGGTAATGGATATAGAGTGCTGTAGCACAGTACCTGGCTCGGTGTTCAATAAATGTTAGCTTTTGGGCTTCCCTGGTGGCGCAATGGTTGAGAGTCCGCCTGCCTATGCAGGGGACACGGGTTCGTGCCCCGGTCCGAGAAGATCCCACATGCCGCGGAGCGGCTGGGCCCGTGAGCCATGGCCGCTGAGCCTGTGCGTCCGGAGCCTGTGCTCCGCAACGGGAGAGGCCACAACAGTGAGAGGCCCGCGTACCCCCACCAAAAATAAAATAAAATAAAAATAAAAATAAATGTTAGCTTTTATTAGTTACTAGCATCAGTATGCGTGGTGAGAGCCCCTATCCCTGTCCCAGTTGTTGGCTTATTGTAGTCACTTTCCTAGAAATAGAAGTGTTGAGGTGCCCTGAAGTAAGAAAGAAACAAAAACAGTGTTTCTCAGTGA
Source organism: Lipotes vexillifer (assembly GCF_000442215.2). NCBI lineage: Eukaryota > Metazoa > Chordata > Mammalia > Artiodactyla > Lipotidae > Lipotes > Lipotes vexillifer. The sequence goes on along the minus strand of NW_006778821.1, from coordinate 813,551 downwards.
GGACCTATGATGTGTTTTCTTCTCTCTTTTCCTTTTCCCCCTAAATGATGGGAAAACCAGGGACTTATTCACCCTCAGTACTTCAACTGCCTAACTTTTCAAGTTTCTAATCTTTTTTTTTGCGGTACGCGGGCCTCTCACTGCTGTGGCCTCTCCCGTTGCGGAGCACAGGCTCCGGACGCGCAGGCTCAGCGGCCATGGCTCACGGGCCCAGCCGCTCCGCAGCATGTGGAATCTTCCCGGACCGGGGCACAAACCCGTGTCCCCTGCATCGGCAGGCGGACTCTCAACCACTGCGCCACCAGGGAAGCCCTCAAGTTTCTAATCTTTTATTGTCTGATTGTGTTTTCCTTCTGAAACCCTGGCATGCTAACCAACCTATCTCATTTGAGATGGAAATGAGATAAAGAAATTAATGATTACTAAGTGCTTTGAAAATACAAAGGACTCTATAAATGCCAAAAGTCATTATTGCCTTTCAGTATAACAAAACAGTATAATAAAAACTGATCATAAAATCTCTCAGCTACTATGGTTCCTACTCTTTTTTCAAGTTAAAATTTACAACTATAGCCTGTTTGTTCAAAGCCACGAGGGACATGAAAACAATCCAATCATTTTCTAAAGTAGGTGTCCCTAATCAATTGAACATAAAATGACTCCGGAGACACGAGCAAATCCATTTTGCAAAGTCCATATGAGAATAACACATCATGATCATCATCTAATGATCATGATGATATTAGTAATGACATTACTGACTCTTCCCTCACCTGCAAGCTCTTTGTCTGCAATGAATGTGCTGTTCACATCTCTTCTGCATGTATTTGTTACTTTATATCACTACCCAGTGTTTGTTCCTATGTGCCCGGCGCCGGCGTCTACTGAATCCCGCGTGCCTAGAGCCCGTGCTCCACAGCAAGAGAAGACACCACAATGAGAAGCCCGCGCACCGCAACCAAGAGTAGCCCCCGCTCACTGCAACTGGAGAAAGCCTGCGCGCAGCAACGAAGACCGAAAGCAGCCAAAAAAAAAAAAAAAAGCTGTTTGCTAGTTTTCCTATTATGATTCCATATAGGACAGCATTTTTTTTAAAAAAATTGATTGAAGTATAGTCGATTTATAATGTTGTGTTAGTTTCAGGTGTACAGCAAAGTGATTCATATACATATATATAGATTCTTTTTAAGATTCTTTTCCATTATAGGTTATTACGAGATATTGAATATAGCTCCCTATGCTCTACAATAGGTCCTTGTTGGTTACCTATTTTATATATAGTAGTTTAATCTAGCCAGGTATAACTGCCATACCTGGAAGCCCACCTATTTCTTTGTGTTTGGGGAAGCCTGGGGACTTTAGTAGGATTCTACAAATGAGTAATACATATGGAGTGATTCAAAGAGTTGGGTTTCCATTAGCGGATCTGAGCATATTCACGACCCAGGATACAGGGTTGTTTTGAAACCAAATTCATATAAAAGTGTTTAACAATTTTGAAATTGACTGCAATTTTCAAAACATTCTGTGATTTTTTGTTTTTATCCCGACACTGCCCTTTGATTTGACAAAGTAATGTTGGCACCTGACACTATTCCTTAACTTTATTAAGTGAGGATAATTAAAAGTTATTTGCGTTCAGTTATTTGCTTACCTGCTTCTTTGATTGTGCTTTCTCTTTTCATCAACACCAATTTTAGTTTCATTTAATCAAACTGGTGAAATAATTAGATAGATAAGAGATTTAAAGTAAAACTGATGCATCAACCTTGATAAGACCCTAAGGCCTCTTGGAATATTAACTTCCTTTATCACTGTTCTTCCTATGGTTCACCTTGATCTTTATATGCATTTTAACTTAGTGGGCGTGGGTACTGAGGGAGCTGTTGAAATCAACATGAAATGTCAAAAGGCAAGTAAGGTCAAAATACTTCAATATCTAATGTTATGGGAGGAGTTCCATAAATATTATAATTTGCTGACATATGTAGAAATTTCATATACAATGAGAACCTGGGTCAGAAATGATCATTTAGGGCTTCCCTGGTGGCGCAGTGGTTGAGAGTCCGCCTGCCGATGCAGGGGACACGGG
>NW_006778821.1:810428-811125 GCF_000442215.2 Lipotes vexillifer | reverse complement strand
CGCTGAGCGTGCGCGTCCAGAGCCTGTGCTCCACAACGGGAGAGGCCACAACAGTGAGAGGCCCGCGGAACCGAAAAAAAAAAAAAAAAAAAAAAGATCATTTAAAATTACTCATTAGAGAAAAGGAAAGATGTTAGATTCTTCATTTATTAAACTTCTAATGTAAGCATAATACCTTTCTTACTAGATTCTTGAGAGGTCTGAGATCATAGAGTGTTAGACATAGATGAACCGTAAATATGTTAGTCCAACTCTCTCCTCCAGAGGACCAGAGAGGTACACTGATTTTCTCAAAATCTGGTAAGGGAGGTAGTAAAGAGAGAGAAAGCAAGTGAGGGAGTGAGAGATAGAAAATAGCTTCTGGACTCTTAGTGAAAGCTCTTTCCATGACTGATTGACAGACAAGGAGGGATTTTCACTACTCAGCATCCCAAACCCTCTCCAGTTCTCATTGTGTGAGTATTAGTGTAGAGCCTTAGTGTAAAAACCTTCCTTCCCTCCCTCTCTCCACCCCCTGCAAAAGCCAGGTCATGGGCACATGATCCAGCAGATGCTGTCACCTGGGGCTTTGAATCTTGAAGGACTAAAGAAAAAGAGCCTGGGAAGTGAGATTTATAGTGCTGTAATCTACCAGCATTTCTGGCTGTGTCCAGTGACTAGTACACTCTTGCCATGGTGACTAGGCCCAACGGTGGCT
>NW_006778821.1:808155-810418 GCF_000442215.2 Lipotes vexillifer | reverse complement strand
CGGTGGCTGCCTTGCCTCCCTCCTTCCCCTACCATATCCAAGCATTCCTCTCCAGACTGTCAATTCTATGAGTTTCCTGATGATTTCCCGCTGTCTTTTTCTTTTACCCCAAGAACTCTGACTGATTCAGAAATTGGTACCACAAAGTGAGCTGCAGGCAACTGACCCTCAGGAAAAGTGATAAAATTGGGAATGGTTGAATGACATTAAAACTCCCCCTTAGAAATACAGTGGCAAAACAGATGCTTAAACCATTGCTTATGGTCACCTCGAATGCTGATTGAGAATATGATTTAAGGAGAACAGTATGAAGGGCATTAAGAGTTCAGTGATGGCCAATGAGATGGCTGCTTCTTATAGTGAATAGCTTAATGGTGAAAAAAGTCACCTGCCTCCGCTGATCTGAGATGGTCAAAGATAAACTCAGACTTTGGTCTGATCCTGTGTGCTGATGAATTACAGTATCAGTGGTATTCACAAGTCTGACAGGTTTTTTAGTTGCATATTGTGGCATTATTGGGTTAGACTGAATGCTGGAAAATTGACATGGAAATATATGAGAGGATTTAGAGGACCCTAAGAATGCTGAACCCTTAAATCTCATTGAATCTCCCTTGCAGGCTCAAGAAATCTTTCCTAGCTTGTCTAGTGAAACTGTCCTTTTCTTGATTGAAGATGCTTTTTCACTTGAGGGAGTTGCCTTGCCAGATGAAGCCAGTTCTCTTCGTCCTTCCCCACCAATCCCCAAGATTGTCAGATTTCAGCATGACCCTGGGAGGGGGCTGGCAATGACAAAGTCAAAAGCCAGAGAAGGCCAAAGAACTCCTGGATTTCTCGTTTATATTGGAAGAACTCTGGGAAATCTGTGTGTGAACAGAGTATAAGGATGCTTGATCTAGGATGAGAAATGTAATTTTGGATTGGTCTGGATCCAGTAATGCAAGATTCACTGTAGATTGAGCAGCTATACTGAATCCAAGGGGTGAAGAAGGGAAATGCTCCCAGAAGGCAAAACTTCAAACCTTACACCTCCCTGGCATTTGACCTGGAGGGAGAGAAGCCCTGAGGCATGGGTCTATACCAATTCATGAGCAGTAGTTAATGGTACGGCCAGATGATTAGGGGCATGGAAGAAACAAGATTAAAGACTGGAGACAAGGAGGTTTCGAGAAAAATGTGAGTAGGCTTCTCAGAGGAAATATTGATGTTCTTTGTGAATGCGCACCAAAAAGCACAGTGTGCAGAAGCTTCTTATGTCTGTCTCATTTATTAATCTATCCATTAAAAAATGCTACACTGCATTTTACGGACATAAATATAAACACTTCCCATATAAATAGCAGCTGCCAAAACAAAAAAACAAACAAACAAAAAAACACCCAACATTGTTTTGAGAGAAATACATGCTCAATGAAGTTTAGGTATTAACAGCCCAAGGGGTTCTATCAGGAAGACATTGATTAGGGCCTTCTCTTGGGTGGGCTGATTATATTATTTGGCAGCCCAACAGTTGAACCCCTGACTAGATTTGAGAATCTTAGGCCTGCTTTCTTGTATAAGGATCTAGAGAGGGACTTCCTTGGTGGTCCAGTGGTAAAGAATCCTCCTTCCAATGTAGGGAACGCGGGTTCGATCCCTGGTCGAGGAACTAAGATCCCACATGCCACAGGGCAACTAAGCCCGTGTGCCACAACTACTGAGTTCGCACACCTCAACGAGGGAGCCCGCATGCTGCAACTAAGACCCAACGCAGCCAAAAATATAAAGAAAATAAGTAAATAAACAAGTTAAAAGAAAACTAAAAAAAAAAATCTAGACAGATAAAGGGAACTTCCTAAGATCAGGAAATGGAGAAGGAAGGAAATGAGAGAGAAAAGATAGAGAACTGGAAATAAAAACCAAATCTCTGTACTCTTGTCTGACGGGCTTGCTGTAGCAGATTATAAAGGATATTTAGGAGGTTACTTGTTAATGGAGATTTGTCTTTTTTTAGAGGAGACAGAAAACTGCCTTGTCTTTTTTAAAAATTTATTTGTTTTTTTTTGGATGCGTTGGGTCTTGCTGCTGCGCGTGGGCTTTCTCACGTTGCGGTGAACAGGGGCTTCTCTTTGTTGTGGTGTGCTTCTCATTGCAGTGAAACTGCTTTGTTTTTTGTTTTTTTTTTGTGGTACGTGGGCCTCTCACTGTTGTGGCCTCTCCCGTTGCGGAGCACAGGCTCTGGACGCGCAGGCCCACCGGCCATGGCTCACGGGCCCAGCCGCTC
>NW_006778821.1:801133-808108 GCF_000442215.2 Lipotes vexillifer | reverse complement strand
CGAACCCGTGTCCCCTGCATCGGCAGGCGGACTCTCGACCACTGCGCCACCAGGGAAGCCCAAACTGCCTTGTTTTTGAGCTCTTTCTGAATATCTAGAAATCCCCAAATGTGCAAGTCTTAAAAGAAGGTAGCAGCCCAGTTCCCATCAGGGAAGCCAAAGGAGGCATTATTTCCTGTCCCCACCCCTTGGCAAAGAGGATAAACTAGTAAGTGAACTAGCCTCAGCCAACTGGATGCTCCCACCCAGGACTTTGCTCCCAAGAATGTAACCGATGTGGCATGGACATATATACACTAGCAAATGTAAAATGGCTAGCTAGTGGGAAGCAGCTGCATAGCACAGGGAGATCAGCTCAGTGCTCTGTGACCACCTAGAGGGGTGGGATGTGGGGGGAGGGAGACGCAAGAGGGGATATATGTATATGTATAGCTGATTCACTTTGTTATAAGGCAGAAACTAACACACCATTGTAAAGCAATTATACTCCAATAAAGATGTTAAAAAGAAAAAAAAAAAAGAATGCAACCGGAAGATGAAGGCATGAGATTAGAAGCATAGTGAAAGCAGGGCTTTCATCCAGCAGTGGAGTCCTAGTCAGATTGCTCCTGCTGGGTAGCTTTCCTTGATCTCTGCCTTTTTTTTTTTTTTAACATCTTTATTGGAGTATAATTGCTTTATAATGGTGTGTTAGTTTCTGCTTTATAACAAAGTGAATCAGCTATACGTAAACATATATCCCCACATCTCTTCCCTTTTGCGTCTCCCTCCCTCCCACCCTCCCTATCCCACCCCTCTAGGTGGTCACAAAGCACCGAGCTGATCCCCCTCTGCTATGTGGCTGCTTCCCACTAGCTATCTGTTTTACATTTGGTAGTGTATATATGTCCATGCCAGTCTCTCACTTTGTCCCAGCTTATCCTTCCCCCTCCCCACGTCCTCAATCTCTAGTAGGTCTGCCTTTTTTAATGAGCCTCATTCCCCAATCTTCCCACTGATTCTCTGCACCAGCTGATAGCCTCTAGTGTGAGATATCTACCCAGGAAAGTTGCTGTGCATGGGCTTCATCAATGAGCTCCCATGTCTTCTAGCTTCTGGTTGGATTTGGCCATTGGAATCCCAGCTGGAGAATGGAGGGAGTAGAGTGAAGTCAGAAGATTTATTCTCCTGGTTTCCCATGAGGTTGCCTTGGGCTGGCTGTTCTTTGATAGAAATTCACTGTTCCTGTCAAGATGGCCTACTTTACACAGCTCTCCTTCCAAGCTGTAATGAACCCTTCATCTCTTTGGACCAAGGGAGAGCAACAGTTCCCCTGCTGTTAGCCCCGGGTCGTTGCACGATGCCTTGTGGTTGTGCCCCAACCCCCTTCCAACCCTTTGAAATTTGTTCCTTTGTAAACAAACCCTTTTCAAATTATCCTGATAAGAAGATGTCATCTGTTTGTCAGAAATCTGACTGATATGCCTTCAAGTACATTTATTTTCTGGTTAGCTTTGTGCCAAAGAAACCCAGCCATCTTAGCATTCTGAGAGGAGGGGAAAGAAGAAACAAAAGCCCAAAGTTGGGGTCAAAGGTGAAATTTTCAGTCACTGGCAATAAATGAGGCTGAACGTAGCCAAGGAACCCTGTTAGGAAAAAGTTACCCGTGGAAAGGCACAGATAAAACTAGTTCAAAATACACGTAGAGTCTTCAAGCCCAATTCCAATCACAAAGGGCAATGGCAAACAGCTCATGTAAAAGGGAACTTTTGTTCACAGACTTACGATTCAGTCAGGCCATTCATTTTTTAAGTGTCTGGCCAGTCATTAAGTCCTCCCTTCCTCCCAGTCCCTATAGTGTTTTGCACAAAGGAAAATGTACATTGGTTCTTCCCCATGTCTCCTGCACAGTTAGTTTTCTTTGCTGTCAGACACACAGATGCACCATGTTTGGAATGATGCAGCATGAAAAAGCTATTAATCTAGCGCCACCTAGATGCACCAAGTCAAACTGCAGGGCTGCCTCCAGCTTCATTATAGGAGTACGTAGTGAAATTTTAAAATCACAGACCTAGGGACTTCCCTGGTGGTCCAGTGGTTAAGACTCCGCGCTCCCAATGCAGGGGGCCCAGGTCCGATCCCTGGTTGGGGAACTAGATCCCACATGCTGCAACTAGAAGATCCCATAGGCAGCAACTAAGACCTGGCGCAGCCTAATTAATTAATTTTTTAAAAAAAGACAGACCATGAAGCAAATAACGGGAATTTTAAATTATGAGGGAAAGTAAATCATCTGGAAAAAGATTGCTGAAAGCCAGGTACTACAGGTTCTCTACACACCATCTCATTTAAACCGCACATTCCTGCAAGTTAGGGTTTATTATCCTGATTTAACAGATGGAGAATCAGAGGCAAAGAATAAACAACTTGCCCAGATGACTCAGGTAACAAGTGGTGAAGCCAGAATTCAAAACCATGTTATCCCAAGCCTATTTTCTAAATTGAGGTGTGTGACACACGCCCCCAGGGGATGCTCAAGACAATCCATCTTGTTAGTTATGTTTATTCTTTATCTCATCATTTTAAATCTTATTTTTGTGTATATTTTACAATATGCATAATACATTGGTACAGTAGTACATGCATACAAACATGTACATACACACATATTGCTTCTGCTGGGTAGCTTTTCTCCATCTCTGCCTTTATTTTTTTCTGAAACTCATTTCTCCAGCTTCTCACTGATTCTGTCACCAGCTGAGAGCTTCAAGTGCTAGATATCTACCCAGGAAAGTTGATGTGCATCTGCTTCATCAGTGAGCTCTTATGTCTTCTGGCTTCTGGTTGGTTATGAATGAGGATATGTGATCTACAAGTTTGAAGACTCCATGCTCTTTCAAAAGGCAGTATAGGGCTTCCCTGGTGGAGCAGTGGTTGAGAGTCCGCCTGCCGATGCAGGGGACACGGGTTCGTGCCCCGGTCCGGAAAGATCCCGCATGCCATAGAGCGGCTGCACCTGTGAGCCATGGCCGCTGAGCCTGCATGTCCGGAGCCTGTGCTCCGCAACGGGAGAGGCCACAACAGTGAGAGGCCCGTGTACCACAAAAAAAAAAAAAAAAAAAAAGGCAATATAGTGTAGTGATTTGGAGCATAGATTCTGGAACTAGACTGCACATATTCCAACCTCAGCCCTAACACGTTTTAGCAAACTTTGGGTAACAACTTCTCTGTACCTCAGTTTTCTCTTCTGTAATAGGAAAATTTAAATAATTAAGACATAGAATGCTTGACCAATGTCTGGCACAAACAAGAGTATAATAATCTAAGCCATTATCATCACATTACATGAGCCTTAAAAGTAGTCACCTAGCGGGCTTCCCTGGTGGCACAGTGGTTGAGAGTCTGCCTGCCGATGCAGGGGACACGGGTTTGTGCCCCGGTCTGGGAGGATCCCACATGCCGCGGAGCGGCTGGGCCCGTGAGCCATGGCTGCTGGGCCTGCGCATCCAGAGCCTGTGCTCCGCAGCGGGAGAGGCTACGGCAGTGAGAGGCCCACGTACTGAAAAAAAAAAAAAAAAAAGAATAAACTGAACCAAGAAGGTGCAATAAACATCCTTGTACATATTTTTGGTGCAAATCTGTGTATTTCTGTAAACTCTGTAAAAAAAATTTCTGTAAAAAAATTCTGAAAGCACTTATCTACAGAAGTGGTTATGATGAGTAAGAATTATATGCCTTTTAAATATATATATACATAATTTATACTGCCAAATTGCCTTTTGAAAAGGTCATACCTTTTCGAATTCCCACAGACTGTAAATAAATGTGCTTTTTTCTCCTGCTGACTAGATGCTGGCAATCTTCTTGATCCTTGCCAGCCTAATAGGCAAAATAAATAAATAAATTTTATTCTTTTATTTTAATAGTAAATTGCCTTTTCAAATGTTTAAAATTTGGATTTTTTTTTGTACAAGCTCCCTACTTTTGTCCATTGAGGGGGATCTTTTTTTTTTTTTTCCTTTTCTTATCTTTCAAATTTGAAAAAGGCCAGCCATAGGCAGAGAAAAAAATATCCGCAATACATAAACTGACAAAGGACACTAGATGTTTACCCAAAAGAAGTTTGAGCATTTGTCCACAAAAACCCCACGAATATCCATAGCAGCTTTGTTTTTTAGAGCCCCAAACTGGAAATGACCCAAATGTCCATCAATAGGTAAATGGATAAAGGTATATCCATAAAAATGAACAAATTACCGATACACACAACATGAAATAATCTCAAAAACATTATGCTGAGTGAGAGAAACCAGACACAAAAGACAATACTAATCTATGACCGATGAAAAATCAGAATGGTGGTATTTTTCTAGAAGGTAGAAGTGGGGGAGGGAAATACATATCTGGCTTAAGGCGGTGGTTAAATGGTATAAGGGTATATACCTCTGTCAAAGCCCATCAAAGTATACACTTAAAATGCACACTTAATTAATAGGGGAAATTGCCAAGAGTTGTATGTGTTATCAGACTGTGATGATTTCTGTGTATCAAAATGATTTCCTGAGGCACGTATGAGTGGTTGGCCATGTATGAAGGGGGCACCAAAGAGCACATGACCGCAGTCATAAAATTTTACTTTCGATCTCCCTGCCTTCAACATGACGGAGGTAACTCCACAGGTTGAAACCATCTGGCTACAGGGATGTGGCAGAGGTATTTCCTACTCACTGAATGTCAGGGGCGTTCTCACATTCCCCTACCACCCTGCAGTGCTCAGGAGCACAGAACACTAGATCTGGCTAATGGGTTGTAAGGAGAAACGTGTCCCCGCTGGTCTGAAACATTTAATTCCCTGCTTCCGCTCCTTCTTGGCCTGCTACAGCCACTGAAGAGGCCAGCAGTCACACAGGGTGCAACTACAAGATAGTTGAATTAGTAGCCTGGGTCTCTAAATGACCAGGTGGAGCAGACCACCCCCCACCCCGGCCACTGACCCACATTGGACATAACCCATGAGTGGGAAAGAAACTTTTGTTTGTGTTAAGCCACTGAGACTTGGGTGTTTTTTGCATTGCAGCATAGCCTGGGTTACATTAAGCATAGCCTGACTGATACAGTAAGCATAGCGGACTCTGCCTTATTAACATTGTTGCGTGTTACTCTATACCAGGCACCAAGCAGTAAGTTCTACCTGTTACCGAGCCGAGCTTGCTCTGCTCGCTGCACAACAGGCCAATAAATCGGAAACAAGGTGTTGAGGCAAGGTATACGACTTTATTAGGAAAGCTAGCAGACTGAGAAGATGGCAGACTAAAGTCTCAAAATAACCATCTTATGGGGGTTTTGATGTCAGTTTCTTTTATAGCACAGAGAGGGGGAGGAGATGAGGAAGTAAAGTAAAAAGGCCATAAGTTTTGCAAATATCCCCTGGAATGCCAGCCTCGGGGAGGCGATGTGCTAATTTCTTCTTTCTTGCAGCCATCCACAGGTGGAGCAGGGTCCGGATGTTTCCCTGAACAAAGGCACTTTATTTTAACATTCAGGCAGAAGGGCAGGGTTCCCCGAGGCAGGTCATTATGTATAGACAGTATCCTTTTAGTGAACAAAAGCAGTGGAAAGCAAAGGTTAAAGTAAAAGAAACAGATCCAACATGGAGTCTGATTTGGCTCTTCCCTGTTACATACCTAGTACCTCACAACAACCTTCTGAGATAGACAATAGTATTTTCCTATTTTACATGACATATATGATAGATAGCTATATCGTATGTATCAATAATATGTAGATTATTGTCTCTATGTATATGTGTGTATATATGTATATATATATAGCAGTAGTATATTGTGAAAGGACGCTTTCTTCCTTTCCTCTTGTTATGCTGGAAGTAGTGTCTCTTCTTTTTTTTTTTTTTTTTTTTTTTTTTTTTTTGTGGTACGCAGGCCTCTCACTGTTGCGGCCTCTCCCGTTGCGGAACACAGGCTCCGGACACGCAGGCTCAGCGGCCATGGCTCACGGGCCCAGCCGCTCCACAGCATGTGGGACCCTTCCAGACCAGGGCACAAACCCGTGTCCCCTGCACCGGCAGGCAGACTCTCAACCACTGCACCACCAGGGAAGCCCTAGTGTCTCTTCTTGCTAAAGCCAGTCCCTCCACATGGGATCTGGATGCCATCTCTTCCTCCCTTACGTTAGTGATTATTCCTTCACTCTCCTGAATCTGTGTTTTCTCCTCTTCTATTCAGTTTGCCCCTCAGCATTCCCAAGTCTCTCCAGCCTTTGTGAAGGCCTTCCATCTGCCTCCCTTCCTCCTCCAACTGCTCTCTCCCTCTCTCCTGTCCCACCTCTATCTCCTGTCTCTAAAGTGTTCACCCTCACTTCTTTCCCTCATCATTCCCCACTCTGCAACTACTATCCATACAATACGGTTCTTCCTCCATCAATCTACCAAGCAGCTATTTTCAACACCAGTGATGATCTCTGTGTTGCTAAATTCAGTGGACAGTTTTCACCTTACTTCACTTCTCAGCATCACTTGACAAGATTGCCCGCACCATCCTGTTGAAACCTCATGCTATAGGCTTTTCCCCTCTGGTCACTGTCTCCTTTTCAGCTTCATCATCTGTTCCTGGGTGATTAAATTTTAGCCTTCATCACAACTCATCCTAGCCTCTCTTTTCTTCCCATCCTATAGTCACCTTGCCATCTTTCACCTAGCAGTCTTTACCAAAGCTGCTATCACTGTGTACACCCAGGCATCCTCCAAATGGATCCCTCCACCTGGAGTTTCTGCTCACCAATTGCCTGCTCAGTTCTGTGCCTCCACTTTGATGTCTTAGTGTGGACAAGGCTGGACTGTCAAGTTCTCTCCCCTCTACTTACTTAACGTCAACCCTTCCTGCTTCTTCCTCTGCGTTCCCCGTCTCAGTAGACAGGGTCACCATCCACCTATTTGCTTATTTGGGAACCTGGGAATAGGGTTGCATGAATTCCTCTGGG
>NW_006778821.1:798634-801123 GCF_000442215.2 Lipotes vexillifer | reverse complement strand
GCAGGAAAATGTGCTTAACTATATTTTGAAATAAAAAAACAAACTAAAGCATATCATAACTAAAGTAAGTCTTTTAAATTCTGATTTTCGCACAGTGACTATTATGATGCTTTTAAAAAGAATATCAAATCCTCTCCAAAATAATTTAGGGCCCCTTCTTTTGCTGTTGCTCCAAGAGCTCCTGCCCTGCGTTGGAGTCAATATAGTCAGACACCATTTCCTGTTGATTCTCCCTCCCAAAATATTTTCAAATCTGTCTGCTCCTCTCGGGCGCCAATGCACTGTATCTAAAGCCAGCGTAACGCTTGTCTGAATTTCTGCAGTAGACTCTGAACCCTCCTCCCTGCTCCAAACTTTTCCACAAAGCAGTCACGCAGAATGATTGCAGGAATACACATAACTGTTCCCAACAATCCACTGCTTAAAAACCCTCAGTGGCTTCCTATTGTCCTCAGGATAAAATCTCAGATTTGTAACAGGCCCAAGATCCTGCCACTTTGCCATGAGCCAGTGTCACCTCTTTGAGCACCTGGAAAGAACCAAGCTCCTTATGTGCCTTTGCAGGTGATTTACTCTTTGCTCAGAGCTCTCTCACATCTTCTAGCTTCTGTCTCCTCAGTTCTTAGATTTAATGTCCTTTCTTCAGATAAGCTTTTCTTAACCTCTCACATCAGGTCTGTGCTCCTTGTTAAAACACTTTCTTAGTAACCCTCACTTGCTTTGTAAGTAAACGATTATTTGTATATTATTGGATAGTTTAATCTCCCCTCCTAATTTGAATGCAAATTCCCTGAGGGAGTCAGTACACACTCCAGTACACACAGGAATTCAGGGATCCTTGAATCCAGCTTTGTCTGATTTTAGAGCCCATGCCCACAACTACCACGTGTACATATATCTACTCATCCTGGAAGATGGCATTTTGCCTCTTTGTTTTACGACAGCCAAGTGTTGATGCACGGGAAGCTAAGTGTCAACTGAAAAAATAAATAAATAAATAAAGCACAACCTAAAAGTTGAGAATTCTATTTTATTTGGCGGACAAAACTGAGGACTTAAACCCAGAAGACAACCTCTCAGGTAGCTCTGAGGGTCGGCTCTGAAGAGATACGGGAGGAGCCACTATGTATAGGAGTTTCCCAATGAAAATCAAAAGATTAAGTAGACATCTCCAGTTACTGAATTTAGCTCTTTTCTGTGTATGGGAAGATGCAAGAATCTGGGCTCATTGAAATCATTCCTTTGATTTGCACCTTAGCTACCTGGGGCCAGCTATTTAGGGGCCTTTTCTTTCCCATCCTGAGTCCCCTCGGGGTGCACCTTTGGGGGTGGCTGCAGTGGCTGAGAGCTTGGCAGCTGGCGTCCCCTTTGTCTCCATTCTGAGTTCCCTCAGGACTCACTATCGGTGACTTCGGGGGCTGGTAGTGCCTGATGGCTTAATGACCATCCTTTGTTTGTTAATATGGCAGGCAATATTTTTCCTTCACATAAGAAACTAGAAAAATGTGACATCTCTGGCCGAATTGTAGAACAGTGATGTTCTGTTGTTGGTGAATCTCTTCGTGCAAGTTCTGTCTGTAGCAGACTGCACACCTCAGCCTTCTCTTTCTGTGGAAGGAGGGGCGGGGGTCTGAGGGGTGTTCAGATTACCGGCAGGACTGCTAAACTGGACCCCGGTTCTCCCACTGTATAATCTTCACATCCATAAACGGGAGTAACATTAACCACCTTGCAGGGCTGTAGCAGGACTCATTCATCTAATACGTATTTAATGGGCATCTAGTATACGCCAGGTTTTGGGTTGGATGATGGGGATACAAATAGGACTTAGGATGTTTAGCAGAGTGCCTATCTCATTTAGTTATACACGGTCACTGTTAGTAGTATTAACACAGTTGTGTGTTGACGTTTGCCTGTGTCACGTAGCTTGAGTGAGTGGGGATGTGATATTTGTCACGTTCGTCACCATCCGGACGCGGGACCTGGGGGTCCTGGGTCGCCACCAACGTAAACGCGTACACTCCTGGGACATTACCGCGCGGCGTGACTGCCCCTCCTCTCCGGGCCACCAGAGGGCGCGCGGCCTCTACCGCAACCGCCCCCTGCGTCTGCGTCTGCGTCTGCGCCTGCGCCTGCGCTGCGCCGGCCGCCCGCCCCCTCCCCCCCCCGCTGGCGCCCGCTCCGCCTAGCTGTGGAACGCTCCGCCTCCGTTGCCCCTAGCGGCTGTCTGTTGACTTCCGGGAACGCGGGAGTCGCCGATGCTCAGAGGGTCGCTCTGGGGGTCCAGGGGGATTCCAGGGTCCGCTTCGGGGCTGAGGCGCTGCCTTAGGCCCCACCGAGTCTCCCCCAACCCCTTCCTGGCCCAGGCGCAGGCTCCCCTTAGCACCTTTCGGCATGGGGGAACCCGAGGAAGTGGTGCCCGGTGAGTGACACCCGCGGCGGTGGCGGCGGCCGGGAGGGAAGGCCGGCGGGCGGGCGGGCGGGCGGCC
>NW_006778821.1:788885-798624 GCF_000442215.2 Lipotes vexillifer | reverse complement strand
CGCCTCCGGGCCGACCCCGTCGAGGGACAAGCCCGGGCCGCGGCGGCCTGACTTAGGTCGGAGCTCTGGCCGCGCCCCCATGGGAGACTGAGGGGAGAGGAAAGAAGAGGAGGGACGTAAGGGCGGACTACGGGGAAGGGGGTGCTGGTCTTTCGTTTTCTGATTCTTTTAAAATAAGTTTTCGATGAGTTTCTCGAAGGCAGGGAAAGTTTTTACCTCCCTATGAGCGGCCCAAAGTACTTCCTTCGAGGTCCTCAGAACCCGATTGTGTATTGAACGCAGTAAAGAGTGAGTGACCAGGGGGAGTGGGGTAAAAGAGGATGGGGAAAACGACTTGGAGAAAGGAGGGAGCCGTTAGCGAGTGGTTTTTTAGGACTTTTCCTCTGAGCTCCAGAAATAACCTTTGGCACTGTGACCCGGTACCGCGTACGTATTGTGTAACAGAGATAGAAGTTTCACGAAACAGTACTTGCTGTAGATGCGCTCAGATCTTTTCTATAATACATTCTCTTAAAAATGGGCACTGTGACCCACTAAGTTGATTTTCTGACCTACCAATGGGTCACGACCAACAGTTTGAAAAAACACTGGATTAGAGCAGAATCATGTATTCACTGAAATATGTATTGCGTTTCTGCCATGCTCTTGGGCTCAAACATGGTTAAATTCCTGCCTCAAATTCACAGCTTAGTGAGAGATACAAGAAACTAAACAAAATGACAGTATCGTTTGACAGTAGTTGCCAGGGGGCCAGAGCAGAGCCACCAAACCCTGGCTTGGGGTGAAGGTAACGGGGAAGGCTTCCTGGGAAGCCAGAGCAGGACAAAACAGTTAAAATTATTCATTCTATAAAAACTCAGAGCCTGTTCGAGAACCTGGCCTCCTAAATGTCAATTATCAGTTTGAACTGACACACCTCACAGTTGTTCTCAGAAGGTTTTCCACAGTGGCTAGTCTCTTGAGTATTAATATTTATTATTAATAATTGTGTTTGCTATGTTTTTCTTGTACCCATTTAGTTTCTTTATGTGTGATCATCCTCCTTGAGATTTCCTCAAAAGCTGGATCTGGCCTCCTATTTGGAGGTGTGTGCTTGTGTGTGTGTGTGTGTGTGTGTGTGTGTGTTTACATAGTTAACTGGGATCTGGTAGGAGTTTTTGGTCTCTCTCCAAAATGGTACTGGACTAAAATAGTTTGTGAATCCTCCTCCCATCAGGTAGCATTTAATGACTTAATTTAAGAATGTAAAAATCTCAATATCCTGCGTCCTCACGATGTTAATGATGAAACTCAGTACTGTCCTGTTTCTGTGTGTGGAGAAAAGCCCTCAGTCAAGGGCTAGACCATGAGGTGTTTACCAGCATGAGTGGGGCATTGAGTGTATCAGCTCACTCCAGGGAGTAGATGGTCCACCTCGTGACAGCAGGACTCTTAGTCATTGTGACAGTATATTTCTTACTTTACACCAGTAAATGAATAATACATAATTAATTTATTGGATTTCATAAATAAAACTAGAATGAAGTCTGAGGAATAAAACTGAGTTAAGATGAAAGAAGGAGGGCATAGACAGTGCTGGAGCGGAAGCCAAGCTGTCGGGAGACAAGGGATCTGTATAGATAAATTACTGGAAAAATATTTTAGTTAACAGGCAACATAATAAAAGTTGTGAAATCCAAACTCTCATATATTTGCAGATTCGGGTGCTGTGTTTACGTTTGGGAAAACTAAATTTGCTGAAAATAATCCCAGCAAATTCTGGTTTAAAAAGGATATACCTATATATCTTTCATGTGGAGATGAACATACTGCTATTATTACAGGTTAGTGTTAAAATCTTAAATGAAGATAGTAATACTTAGAGAATCCTAAGTATTATAGATGTGCTGTGTTTGAAACATGTTGAAGATATACAGAAAGTGGTTTTTTTACTTTGCCAGATAATTCTTGACAAGTTGACTTATCAAGAGTGACTTCTAAGTTCCCTTAGTATATTTAAGTGTGATTTTCTATACATATTACTTTCTTAGAATAAATCTATTTGAATTTATCTATATAATCAAAAAATTATTACTGTATAATCTTAGAAACTTTTTTTTTTTTTAGCGGTACGCGGGCCTCTCACTGCTGTGGCCTCTCCCATTGCGGAGCACAGGCTCCGGACGCACAGGCTCCGGACGCACAGGCTCAGTGGCCATGGCTCATGGGCCCAGCCGCTCTGCGGCATGTGGGATCTTCCCGGACCAGGGCACGAACCCGTGTCCCCTGCATTCGCAGGCGGACTCCCAACCACTGGGCCACCAGGGAAGCCCTTAGAAACTCTTTACACCTAACAGAATATGGCTATAGGTAGATGGGCAAGGGAGTATGTTTCAACACAGAAAAGCAATGACAGTGTTTAAGTACAGCTTTTTTATTGCTTTGTGATGACTTCTCACATTATGTTGCAACCGCTTCGATTTATTATTTCTTTTTCCTTCCCACCAGGAAATAATAAGCTTTTCATGTTTGGCAGTAACAACTGGGGTCAGTTAGGATTAGGATCAAAATCGACTGTTAACAAGCCAACGTGTGTCAAAGGTTTGGGGTCTTTTCTTCTTTATCACTTTAAATACTTAAAGTGTATAAAGTACTTTTATATTGATTGTGTAATTCTTTAATATCATATTATAAATAATAAAGTCTTTAGTTCTTTATTTTCTGAGATTTACTTGAATATTATTGGCATTTAACTTTATTTTTCATGTGATATTCAGAACTAGTTTTATATGTTAGGGTCTAAAAATCATATTGATTTTAAACCCAGAGACCACAAAGGAAGTAATGATTCTACAGTATTGCACTTGAACATACTTTTTCTTTTTTCGGCCTTTTTGTAAACCAACTTAAATATTACTGTTACTGTATATACAGAGAACAAACAATATGATATGTTAGGATTTCGAGCTCTGTCTCATTTGTTCGGGTTGTGGACATTATGGTTCTGTTGGTTTTATAAAACATACTTTACCCTGCTGTGTATAGTTAGCAGCTGTGCTGAAGAAAATATTAGAACTAGGAGTTGATTAGTACTAGTGTTCTTACAAGAACAACAGGACAAAATATTTCAAATCAGGATTGTCCCAGAAAATATGAGACATATTACATCTTTACAAAGCTTTCTCGCCATTATGTGCAAAAGCTTCTGTTTGGTTATAACCTATGAACATCAGCTATACTTGAATGGTGATGGAGATTCCTTGGGATATGACAAGAGCAGGATTCTTTATCTTTGTAGCCAAATTTTTAATTTCAGCTCAAAATTTCAGTGTAATTTATCATATGCATGCTATTTATAGATATTGTTGTGGAACTGTTGAAGTATTCCACTCGGTCAAAAAGTATTTACTGAGCACAGTCTACTAAACCCTTGGGTTTATTTACAGTGCCTATGATCCTTACTCTCAAATATCTAATCAAGCTAACAGGATTGTCTAGACTATGAAATCCTTGAGACCAGGGACTCTGTCTTAGTGATCTTTGCAGCCCCTATGCTAAGAGCTTAGGAGATGTTCTGTAAATGTTTTTAATATGTAAATGAATGAATGAAGAACTTTAATATAGGTGTATGCCTATGAATATTGGACTTAGTGTTTTGTTGCGGCAGGTAGAAAGTAAGCTTGATGATGGTGATGGCAGATTAGGGAATAGATCAGGTTGGTGAAGAGGAAGCAAAACAATGCAGTGGATCTCAGCACATGTTAATTACTTGTGGAGTTTTAAATAATATATAGATGCCTAGGCTTTACCTCAAGCCTACTGTCTCAGATTCTCCAGGGGTGGGGCTGAGCTATTTGAATTTTTTTTCAAAGCACCATTGGTTACTATGATGCACAAGTCCTTGCGAAAACTTTTGATTTATTAGTTATGAACATTGACTTTGGAGTCAGACAAGCCTGGGTTTAAATCTGTTCTACCACTTGGTTATCATTTGACCTGGATTATTTTTCGTTTCCATAATCATAAAATATCTTGCCATATTTTTATATTTTTAGCTTTAAAACTGGAAAAAATGAAATTTGCTGCCTGTGGAAGGAACCACACGCTAGTTTCAACAGGTATAGTATCCAATCTGTATGACTTCCTGCCCAATTTGAGGACTGAGGTCTCACTCCTGTAACATTTGTGACTTTGTAAAATTAATAGAAATGGTAACTTGGCAACAGTAAGATTAGGATTTTTTAAAAATGTAAATGGTTAGTACACTTGTTTGCCTATGAAAATATGCAGGTAAATGTTAAGTGACTGAAGAAAAAGCTTCTTTTCTTGGATTATGTCAAGGGACAGCATCTCCTTACCTGTGTGCACACCTCAGGGGCCGCTTGCTCCTGATCTTGCTCTTCCCTCTTCTTTTCTGAGGGTGAGTGGAAGCCCTCCCCAAAAGGCTAACTGATATGAGTTAGCACAATTCCAATCAAAATCCAAACAGGGTGTGTGTGTGTGTGTGTGTGTGTGTGTAGAAATTCACAAGGTGGTTCTAAAGTTTATATGGAAAAGCAAAGGACCTAGAATAGCCAAAAGAATTTTGAAAAGACCAAAATTGGAGGACTAGCACTACCTGATTTCAAGACCTACTGTAAAGCTACAGTGATCAAGACAGTGTGCTAGCAGTGAAAAGACAGACAGAGATGAATGGAACAGAATAGAATCCAGAAATAGACCCACATGTTTATGCCCAAGTAATATTTGACAAAGGTGCCAAGGCAGTTCAGTGGAGAAAAGGTAGTCTTCAGCAATCCTGCTGGAACAATTAGACATCCAGGCCCTGACCACTGAGCAGTCTTTCCTACTTCCTTTCCCACAAACACAGCTTCTTCTGTCTTCAGGCTGTTCTCACTGCTTCGGCCCCTGCCTCACCTCTCTGCCCTCACTAATACTTTTCCTTTGCTGAAATGTCTTTTCTCTTTCTCTTACTCAGATTCTTGTCTCTTAAGATCCAGTATAAGTCTTACTTCATCCATGGACTCAGATTCTTGTCTCTTAAGATCCAGTATAAGTCTTACTTCATCCATGGAGCTTTTTGTGACTATTCAACTTTTTCCTTATGTCATTCTCTGAACTGCTTCAGCATACCACCAACTCTGGTTTGTTCCATATGTGTTAAATTGTGTGGTTCAGGGCTTCCCTGGTGGCGCAGTGTTTGAGAGTCCGCCTGCCGATGCAGGAGACGCGGGTTCGTGCCCCGTTTCGGGAAGATCCCACATGCCGCGGAGCGGCTGGGCCCGTGAGCCATGGCCACTGAGCCTGCGCGTCCGGAGCCTGTGCTCCGCAAATGGGAGAGGCCACAACAGTGAGAGGCCCGCATAACGCAAGGAAAAAAAAAAAAAAAAAAAAATTGTGTGGTTCAATTCCATGTGGCCTTGTAGTAGCTTCCATTTGAAACCTAGTCTTATTTCCTCAATTAGGTTTCATTTTTTCTAAAATAATATCTAGTTTTAAATTTTTACTGATTCAGAATGATTTTGTCCTAAGTTTCCCCTGTAATTTAGTGAGGCTTTAATTCCATGTGCATTTTTATGACAGATATAACTAATTTTAATAAGTATATCTTTTTTAAAATTTATTTATTTTTGGCTGGTTGGGTCTTTGTTGCTGCGCGCGGGCTTTCTCTAGTTACGGCAAGCGGGGGCTACTCTTTGTTGCGGTGCGCAGGCTTCTCATTGCGGTGGCTTCTCTTGTTGCGGAGCATGGGCTGTAGGCATGTGGGCTTCAGTAGTTGTGGCATGCGGCCTCAGTAATTGTGGCTCTCGGGCTCAGCAGTGTGGCTCGCGGGCTCAGTGTTGTGACACACAGGCTTAGTTGCTCCACAGCATGTGGGATCTTCCCGGACCAGGGCTCGAACCCCTGTCCCCTGCATTGGCAGGCAGATTCTTAACCACTGCACCACCAGGGAAGTCCCAATAAGTGTATCTTTATGTGTCATTACTTTAGAGCTTACTGGCAATGTTTATTATCTAGGAATGATATACTTCTTAATGTGATTAAGAAAATTGTTAACATTTATATAGTACTTACCGTGTGCCAAGTGCCATTCTTTTTATAAATGTTAACTCATTTAATCTTCATAACACCTCTATGGAGTAGGCACTATTATTATCCCATTTTACAGATGAGGAAAATGAGACACTGAGAGGTTAAGGATAGCTTGCCCAAGGTTACACACCTGAGAAGTGGCAGGCCAGAATTTGCACCCAGGAAGTCTGATTCTGGTGTCCTCTCTCCTAAACACAATGCTATACTGGCTTCCTATTTAGCTAGAAAATTAAAACAATTACACAACATAGAATTTTCACGTTTCTAATTATATTCTTCTTGTATTCACCTCATTTTACTTATTTGTTATCTATTATGTCTTAGCTTTAATGAGTATGGAAGGTAAAATTAATGAACCACATCTCTTTTAAAATAGTTTGATTTGGATTATAATGTAATTTGGAAATTACTTTCCTCTTTTTCACTCTGAATTAATAGTTCTGCATTAGCAAGAAAATGCATTCCACACACTGTGCATTTCAATTGCTACTTAAACTCTAGAATGACTTATAAAATCTCACAAAAATGTGGAGCCTTGCTTGTTTTGCTGTATTTTTGATGCCGAAATGAAGTTGTTCAACAAATTGTTGGATAATGCCAGCTTTCAGCTTTCTTCACTGGTAATAGAGGAACTGTCTGATATACACTGGTCTGCCTCATAAAGATGGTGACTATGGTATACTGATGTTTTCTTTTCTGTGTGCAGAAGGAGGCAAAGTATACGCCGCTGGAGGAAATACTGAAGGACAACTGGGACTTGGTGATACCGAAGAGAGAAACACTTTTCATCTAATTAGTTTTTTTACATCCCAGCATAAGATTAAACAACTCTCTGCTGGGTCTAACACTTCAGCTGTGCTGACTGGTAAGACTTTTTTCCACTTCAAACTGGGACACATCCCTTTTTTTTAGACCAGAATATACCAAGTCAGTAAACTGAAGACAGCAATGCTGTTTACTTTTCTTTCATTGACTGTGTGTTTTCAGAAGACGTTTAAAATAGAACTTAAAATCATGACATATACTACAACTTTATGCTTACATACGTTTAGAAGGTAATCGTTAAATAAATTCGAAGCTGTGCTATCGATCTGTTCCTTTAGATATTCTTAAACATTATCTTCATTGTGTGTTCTGAAAGTTATATTTCAGCTTTAATGAAGTTGCTGTCAGAAACATCCTAGAAATCTGTTGGATATATGTTATTAAAATACAGTTTGTAGGGCTTCCCTGGTGGCGCAGCAGTTGAGAGTCTGCCTGCCACTGCAGGGCACATGGGTTCGTGCCCCGGCCCGGGAAGATCCCACATGCCGCGGAGCGGCTGGGCCCGTGAGCCACGGCCACTGAGCCTGCGCGTCCGGAGCCTGTGCTCCGCAATGGGAGAGGCCACAACAGTGAGAGGCCCGCAGACCGCAAAAAAAAAAAAAAAAATACAGTTTGTAATGGTCATTGCATCTCTCTGCCCTCCCTATCAAAAGCCCATATGAGAAATTTCTTTAAAATCTGGAGCTGAGATAAACGTGTCTCCCTGAAGAAGCTGCTGGTGTGCTGCTTCGTTCCAGTCCGGAGAGCTGTGTAATGTGCAGTGTTAGAGAAAGCCTGCGCGCGGCAACGAAAACCAAACGCAGCCAAAAAAATTTTTTTTTTAAAGAAATTGTAATGAGTAGCTACCTGGTATAAATGTCTTAGTAGTACTTTTCTTTCAAGATACATAATTTTTCTAAATTAAAAAAATAAATGCTCTGTTGGAAGTATAATAACTTGCCATCCCCGCTATCTCTTAAAACCTTTTTTCCTCTTTGTGTTTTCTTTATAGAGGATGGAGAGCTTTTCATGTGGGGTGACAATTCTGAGGGGCAAATTGGTTTACAAAATAGAACTAGTATATGTGTCCCTCATCAAGTGACCATTGGAAAACCTATCTCCTGGATCTCTTGTGGATATTACCATTCAGCTTTTGTAACAAGTAAGACAGAACAGTTTGGATTTCTCATGTTATATCCCATTTCTAAGTTATTACTAAATAATAAAATGTCATAACATTCTACATTTCTATAGAAATATTATCATGGTACTCCATGTAATGAAATAATTTTGGTCTGTTTTAGGTCACAGTATTTCTTCATTTCAGTAATGAGTATTTATAATTTCAAACTATCTGACGTGTTAACTTTTTTTTTAATATCAATGGTACTATTTTATTTATTTTTTTAATTTTTTATTTTTGTCTGTGTTGGGTCTTCGTTGATGCACACGGGCTTTCTTTAGTTATGGTGAGCAGGGGCTACTCTTTGATGTGGTGTGCAGGCTTCTCATTGCAGTGGCTTCTCGTTGCAGAGCACGGGCTCTAGGGATGCGGGCTTTGGTAGCTGCGGCATGTGCGCTCAGTAGTTGTGGCTCGTGGGCTCTAGAGCGCAGGCTCAGTAGTTGTGGTGCACAGGCTTAGTTGCTCCGCAGCATGTGGGATCTTCCCAGACCAGGGCTCGAACCCGTGTCCCCGGCATTGGCAGGCGGATTCTTAACCACTGCACAACCAGGGAAGTCACTTAACTTTTTTTTAATGAATGTTAGGTCTATTAGGAAAACAAAATTTATGCATAAGAAACCCTTCTCAATTTTGGCTCTCAAACTTCTTAGACTCTTTGGCATTAAAAACAAGACCTGTGAGCCTCTTTCCTCTGGATCCACTTGGCTCTGTACTTTGACCTACTCTATTCTTGTCCTGATAATTTGTTCTTATTGTTTCAGTACATGAGTCATAGATTTTCATTGTAGGAATAGGGATGAAGATTAGATGCAAAAGGAAGGGAGTTCATTATGGGATATGCTTTCCTTTGTTGGGACTTTTCTCAGGATCCCCCATTTCTCCTTTTCCTGGGCTCACTGGCAACCTTCTCTATCTTAGTTAAAATATTTTAAATGTTGGACTCTAACTATTATAGCCTACATCTACACTGGTAGTAATACCAGAAGTATGATCATGGTTTTCCATCTTATTTATGGTTTTCCTAACAGTAAAAACACCCAGCAGAAATAGTTCTATGGACCCTCTTAGATATCGCTCTAAATATTTGTTTTATACATTTGCTTCCTATTCTGTGCACCTCAGATTCAGGTTTAGAAAGTGCTTATTGACCTATCCCAGTGCCCCCCAGGTTTACCAATGAATTGGTAGCAACTTGGTACCAAGAAAAGGCAAACTCTGACTTGGCTGGGTTTGTTCACTACTGGGTCAGTTTGTGTCTTGAAGAAACAATATTTATTCAATCAATAAATATTGTTGAATGAGGAGGTGAGTGAATGAATGATAAATTGACTGTGTTCCTTGGGGCAATACCACATACCAACTTATTTGCAACTCCTGGGGTTGGTATAGTCTGTACTCACTTTGTTTATGAAACAACAGGGAAAAAAATACCCATGCAAGAACAAATAATCAAAGGCATTGTCTTATATTTGGGCCTTAATAAAACTCCCAGAATCAATTTTTATTTACTACTGCTTTAGCCAGTAGGGAAACAAGTGGAATTATTCGTTTTAACCAATAGGCATTACATTGAACTTTTTTGTTTTGTTTTCTGTTTTTATGCCTTTTTAAAAAAACAGCTTTATTGATGTATAGGTCACCTACCATACAATTCACCCATTTAAGGTGTGAGGAGCAGCA
>NW_006778821.1:764902-788807 GCF_000442215.2 Lipotes vexillifer | reverse complement strand
GCAGGAATTTATAGACAGTAGTAGAAAGAGACTTATCTGGACTTAGTAACTCCTTTCATGAGAGGCAAGAAGCATGGGAAAAGGGGGAGCGTGTTGACTTACTGAGCACTTCTGTGCCAGCGTTTGCCGAATGCTTCAGAGAAAACTGTGGTTCAGAAAGCTTCATTTTTTGTACAGATCAATCTAAAAAATGAGTATAGCTGTGTTTGTAGTATTTGACCAAGTTTTAAGTGGCACATACCATGTGTGTTAGATGTCATACAACTTCCCTAAGTTCTGATTTGCTAGAAGGGCTCTCAAGCTTCAGTAGCTGGTTATACTCGTGGCTTAGATTTATTACAGCAAAGGATACCGAGCAAAAGCAGCAGGAAAGATCTGTTATCTTCCAGAGAGGTCCAGTATGCATTTCCTGGTCCTTCCTATTCCAAGGCTGCACAGGACATGTTTTCTCTTTGGCAGTGAACTACAGGGATGTGTGTGTAATGTCTCTGCTCAGGGAAGCCTACTCTATTCTCAGGGTCTGAGGCTTTTGTGTGGGTGGCTGGTGTCATGTAGGCACATCCTGCTAGCGACTAGTCATGGCAACTGCAACTCGGGTCCCTCAACAGTGAAACCAGGTGCACATCATCAGTGTTGAAGTTTGTGCAAAGCAAGCCTCTCTTAGCTTCTTGCTAAGCTGGCATAATTCATTTCTCCAGATGTACATAACAAAAACATCAATCACCAACATAAAGAACACTCCCAAGGGCCACATTCCCGGGGGTTGGTCAACAGTCAGTCAGTCATGCTTCTCTTGGAGACATGCAAATAATACAAGAGGTGCTGTGTTACCTCTTTCCTCATATCAGTGGTGATACATTCTGTGTCATAATCTTAGGATTAGATTATGTATTTACAACAGTTTTTAAATTCCTATTTTATAGAACTCAGTTCAGTTCATAGAAATGAATTTAAAAAGTTCCTGCTTTCAAGAAGCTCATAGTATAGTGTGGGAAGTGTGATAACAGAAGAAAATCAATAGTATTGGTATGGACAAGGCAGTGATTAAATGTCATGAGTTCCTTAATAAGAGAATCTTTCTGGAAAAAGTGCCATCTAACTGAATAAAATCTGCTATCTTTAGTCTCACTCACCATATTTACTTCACACATAAATGGGTTTTCTACAGTAAGTTTCATTAAAAGCAATTATTTATTCACCAAGTATTCATTAAATGTTTAATGTACTAGACACACTGCTAAGTTCTTGCAGTACCATAGTGAGCAAGACAAAAATCCATGTCCTTATGGGGGTTTAATGTCGAGTCATTTTGCTTCATTGAAAGTAGGTAAAAGTAAGATCATCTTTTCTATGTATTGTTGAACAGGTAAAATAATTTTCTAGTTGTTACTAGTAGTGCTGGTGGTGAATTCTTCAGGAAGATTTTGGATTAGAATAATCAAGGGGAAGGGAAAATCTACCTTTAATTCCTTACCATTCAGTAAAAATATCTCAAGAAAGGTCAAATTTATTAAGTTGAGATTTTCTACATTTTTTTATCAAACGTGAGAACATGTACCAAAAAGACCAGTATTTGTTCATGTCTATGTCATCATCGATCACTGTCCTTTTCCTTCAATAGCGGAGGGAGAACTGTACACCTTTGGAGAGCCTGAGTGTGGGAAGTTAGGTCTTCCTGAAAAGCTGCTGGTCAATCACAAAGTGCCCCAGCTGGTGCCTGGAATTCCTCAGAAGGTGATCCAAGTAGCTTGTGGTGGAGGGCACACAGTTGCGCTCACAGGTATGTCTGCGGCTCCGTTCCTTGCTTTCTTTGGTAGCTAATGAGAAAAGCTTTTTTTACATTCATTTATTTTTATTGTGGTAGGAACACTTAACATCTGATCCATCCTCTTAGCAGATTTTTAAGTTTACAATACAGTATTGTTATCTGTAGGCACAATGTTGTATGGCAGGTCTCTAGAACTTTTACCTTTGATTAGCTGAAACCTTATACCCATTCATTAGCAGCTCCCCTCTCCCCCTGCCCCAGCCCCTGGCAACCACCATTCAAGTCTCTGCTTCGATGAGTTTGACTGTTTTAGATACTTCATGTAAGTTGGCTTTGCATCTTTTTCCATTAAGATCCCCACCTTTTGTTCCTATAGTTAATAAACATTTCTGGCCTGTGGAAGAAATTTTTAAGTAGAAAAAAATGAATCTTGTTGAATTATTTTTGCTAACATAATTGACATTTTCATGATCTTAACACGTTTAATGGCAGCAAATAATGTTTTTTAGCTCATTTTCAAGAACAAATTGTTTTCGTCATATATATGTATCCCATGTTTATTTAAAATTGACATTATTTTTTCTGAAATACCTTATTTTGGAGAAGCTCCCTGCTAATACTGTTTTCTACTTGTCATTGATAATTCTTTTTGATATTCACAATGTCTAACTTGGTGATTTCTTTGTGATTTTTATGTTCTGTTATAGTAATTCATTAAAGTGTTAAGATTTTAAATTACAGATAATAAAAAAGTTAGAACTTTAATAGTAATGTCACTTTTGGCTTCTGAACTTTGTATTTGGTATGACATGTGACTTCTCAGGATTCTAGTCAGGATAATTAAAATAGACTTACTACTTGTTAATATGCTTACTAAATTGATACTCCCAAATTTGTTCAGCATTAGATTTATTTTAGATGAGTAGTATAGAGGTAATGCAGTTAGGTAGTGAATGGTTATGATATATTTTGGTCAAAAAGAAATAAACAGTTTCTGAAGTCACCACTTAATCTTCAGTAACCCAAAACTAGAAGTGTTCTAGACAAATTTTAAATAATATCCAGTTCTCAGATGATAATGCTTAAATGTTGCAAGGTGATTAAGAAATATTTTATCTTTAGATTTTCCTCTCTTACATCGCTTTTCCTTGACTTCCTATTCTAGTCCCAGTCATGTGTATAAAGCTATGGTTTCCCAGAATTAAAATTTCCAGATGGTATCTTTTCAAAGTGAGAAATAATTTTTTTCCAGGCCTCAACTCTAAATTTGGAAATAATTCTGAGGTTTAAGTTTTTTTTAAAACTTCTGCTGATAAAGTGAATTTTCATATAATTTCTAAAAGATTTATCTTAGGAATTAAACTTCAAAATTAATCTTTATAAATTATCTGAAAATTTATTCTATAGGCAGAAATGCAACTTATTCTTCATGTGTTATGTATTTTCTCCAGTTTACACAAAGATTGTAGAAAGAACTAATTTTTTAGGTGGTTGAAGGTTATTCTGAAGGACACAAATGTTGATTATATAATAATAATGTCATTCAACCATACATTATAAAATATTTTCATATAAAGTATTTTCACCAAGATAATCCATGATTCTTTTAATTATACTTTAAAACTGTACCTAATGATATTTTCTTGCAGTGTTATACTCATTTAGCTTTTTGTGGACTTCATTTTGAAGTTAAAAACCATGTTGCCAGAAATTTATTGTTTTCTTCAGATTTTTGCAGACTTTGGGATCTCACAGACCAGTAAAGTTTTTATATTTTAAGTTTTTAAATTTTTTTTTTTTTTTTTTTTTTTTGCGGTACGCGGGCCTCTCACTGTTGTGGCCTCTCCCGTTGTGGAGCACAGGCTCCGGATGCGCAGGCTCAGCGGCCATGGCTCACGGGCCCAGCCATTCCACGGCATGTGGGATCTTCCCGGACTGGGGCACGAACCCGTGTCCCCTGCATCGGCAGGAGGACTCTCAACCACTGTGCCACCAGTGAAGCCTAAGTTTTTAATTTTGTAAACAGAATATGAGGACCTAGAGATGGTTGCCAACTTCCAATTTGCATTTGGCTAAGTGTGGATGTTGCAAGAAAAATGCAATCTGTTTTTACCATTATATCATAAAATAAGGGCCATTTTCGAAACAAAAATTTTAAAGCTCTTAATTTTATAATAAAAGACATCCCCTTGGGCTTCCCTGGTGGCACAGTGGTTGAGAGTCCACCTGCCGTTGCAGGGGACACGGGTTTGTGCCCGGGCCGGGAAGATCCCACATGCCGCGGAGCGGCTGGGCCTGTGAGCCATGGCCGCTGAGCCTGCGCATCCGGAGCCTGTGCTCCGCAACGGGAGAGGCCACAACAGTGAGAGGCCCATGTACCGCAAAAAAAAAAAAGACATCCCCTTAAATTGTAAACATTTATCTGTATGGAAAATTCACTGCTTTGCCTATTTTTTAGATTTCTCCATGGACCTTTGAAAGCTTTATTATAAGCCAGTCCTGGTGAGAAACCTGTGTTCTGGAGCAGTGTGGACAGAAATATTAAGTCCTAATTGATGAAGAAATGGACCTGAAGAGTGTATTGATCATCATTTTGACTAAGTACTAAGTTAAATACCTAAGAGTTACAGAATACTTTGCAAGACCTTAAACCAAAGAATAGCTAACTGTCTGTTCTAAATTGTTCCCTTCATTAAAGGAAAGGGCTTGGAGTCGATGATTCTATGGGGTCCATCTCCAGCTTTGTTTTCCCTTGTGTCTGTAACTCTGATCTTAAATCTGTTTAGGTATCATTCATTAAAATACTTGAAAGATAATTTAAATTAGTTCATTGTCGATAAATTTATTTAAAACATGATATTTAGATGTGACTGATAGGTTAGACAATACAACTACTGGTTGGAGCAATAGTCAGGGAAACGATGGATTGCTTTTAAGAAAGTATCAGACTGGAACTGGAAAAAACTAAGTGAGGGCGAGTAATTGATGTAATCTTGTATGTCATCCACAGCAGTTATCAGAAGACAAGAAAGGCCTGGTTATTAGATTAGGTCCACAATGAAGTCTGGGCCCCAAGGAAAGTAAGAACTAAACTTCTCCAGATTATTTTCAGAGAAATTTAAGATCTCTACAGGGCTACACAAGTAACTAGTTGTGAAATGAAATGTATTCTGTGAAATTAGAGTAATATTTATCTGAAGCCAACTAATAAAATCTGTTTTCCTAATACAGTATTATTTATTAACATTGAATTACATTGTTGTTACAAAGGTGATACGACTAAAAATTATATTGGTTTTTGTATATAGCGTCCTTAGATAAAAGTCTTAGGTCATTTAAAAATAATAGAAACTATTGTCATCGCTAATCATCCAAACACATGAAAGGGAACCTAACAGGATAAGGAACAAAACTTTTGTAACATGACTCAGGCTGCCTGAATGGCCTCATTGCCCAGGGTAATATCAGACAACCCAAGAAACTTGGAGTAACTGTTGGCCAGCTAGAGATAGACAGTTATTTTAATTTATCCAACATCCTCCTATTAAGCTGAACATTCAGAACTGGAGATATGCTGTGTGATTATTAATTAAACTAAGAGATAGTATTTTTTACACTAAAATAAAAATCTGTTTGCCATTGCCTCAGTGTGGCTTCATATCCTTGATGTACTATATTTTCTTTAAGAAGTAATATCTATATGTCTTATTCATGAAGTAAACATTAGACAGTAAAAAATGTAAAACTATAAGACAGTAGTTCCATGTTCTTCAGTATCCTCTGTTGTCAGAATAAGGTTGAGTTGATTAGATAATTACTTTTTAGAAAAATGTCCTTTTACAACTGAATGTCCCACTGTGTTTTAAAATCTTCCTACTTGTTTTCTCATTTAATCGTCGCAGCAGCTCTTTTAGGTAGGGATTATAGCATTAGGGAATTTAAGTAGCTTGTCTACTTACCACAGCTATTAATAATGAAGGTTTGGGCTTCTACCTGAATCCGAAGCTCTTGCTCCTGCTGTGCCTCCTAAGGCAGGGGCCAGGGAGAGTCGTGTGTCTAAAGGACGCTTTCATCACCACTCGTTTATCCTATTTTTGTGCTTTTCCGTTTCTCAAGACTATGTGAGCTAATACTTAAGGTTATTGGAGTTCCTTTGGAATCACTTCAAAAATATTAATATAATATAGTATGGATAAACAACAAGGCCCTACTGTATAGCACAGGGAACTATATTCAATATCCTGTGACAAACCATAATGGAAAAGAATATGAAAAATAATATATATATGTATAACTGAGTCACTTTGCTATACAGAAGAAAATAATACAACATTGTCAATCAACTATACTTCAATAAAATTTTAAAAAAAATTAATATAGAGGAAAGGCTTTTCCCCCCTTTGATTATTATTGCATTTCCTAGTAAATGAGCTTTACCTGTGAATAAATCTAGCATGTCTGATGTAAGTTTTCATTCTCATGCTAATTCTCCTCTGAAATTGTTTTCTAAAATAGGTTATTCCATTAAATTACTGTTAATAAGTAAGGACTTTTTCTGTGGGAAACACTATTCGTTTAGTTAGGGCAGTGAAAGGAATTAGCTTAATGACAATTGATGCTTTTTAACAAACTGAGTGGTAATTATAGGGACTTTTTAGGTAGTAGTTCACCGACTTTTGTGTCTTTAGCAATTCCTTCTATGGTTACATGTAAAAGATAAAATCAGGCCCATGCCATTATTGTTACCATTGTGTACCTTATCATTTTTCTCTTCCTTTATCACTGAGGCATGTATACGTAAGTATTAGGTATTCTTATATGAGTATTTCTTTGAGAGGCCCTTAACCCTCATTATAAAAGGTGGAATAGCACTGTTTTTCTAGATATAATGGTGACAGTGCTTGTACCTCTGAAATCCTTTTCTTGTGTTTGCCCCTCCCCTTTCAGAGAACGCCGTGTACACCTTTGGGCTGGGACAGTTTGGTCAACTGGGTCTTGGCACTTTTATTTTTGAAACTTCAGAACCCAAAGCCGTTGAGAATATTAAGGATCAGAAAATAAGTTATGTTTGCTGTGGAGAAAACCACACAGCTTTGATAACAGGTACAGATCAGAATTTCTGTTAATATACTTATGGAACTGGGTATATTTTATTACAAAATAAATACTATATGGAATGAATGTATCTAACTTAAGCAAAGGAAATAATAACTGAGAAAATGGAATTCTTTGTTTAATATGCCAACGTGTAAAGTTGTAAACTCCTTTTTCATATTTTAGTTTAATTTAAAATCAGTGTAAATGATCCAAAGGTTTAGAGCCTTAAAATGTGTCAATGCTATCAGAGGTAAGACCATAGCATTATACTTTGGCAGAAGTATAAAAAGTAAAAAGCTGGAATCTTTTTGAAATTGTATCAATTTGAAGGCTCTGAACTCTGCTCAGGCCAAAGGGAAAAGTCTCGTAAGAAAGAACTTATTTTAAAATATTCTCCCTCTTCAGTCTGACAGCTACATTCAGGCTGAGTAAATTCTTATGATGCTTCTGCCACTGGGAGGCGTTTTCAGGAGTAACACTTTCATACTTTCTCCACAGTGGTAGACAGAAAGGTACCCCAAAGACTATTAATTAAATGAATACCTGGGTGCTCTAGCTCTTCTGCTCTGTAGTTTCCCCTTTATCCGGGGAGATGGTGCTATGGGTCTACTTCTCAACCTCAGAAACTAGGTGCTGCCAATGTAGGACTCAATAAAGGTACTTCCCTAAAATGACTCACTCACCTATAGATAATTAATATGGAGCTGGAGGAATCAGGCTCCCTGACTTCAGACTATACTACAAAGCTACAGTAATCAAGACAGTATAGTACTGACACAAAAACAGAAATATTTTTAGAAAGCCCAGAGATAAACCCACACACATATGGTCACCTTATCTTTGATAAAGGAGGCAAGAATATACAGTAGAGAAAAGACAGCCTCTTCAATAAGTGGTGCTGGGAAAACTGGACAGCTACATATAAAAGTATGAAATTAGAACACTCCCTAACACCACACACAAAAATAAACTCAAAATGGATTAAAGACCTAAATGTAAGGCCAGACACTATCAAACTCTTAGAGGAAAACATAGGCAGAACACTCTATGACATTAATCACAGCAAGATCCTTTTTGACCCACCTCCTAGAGAAATGGAAATAAAAACAAAAATAAACAAATGGGACCTAATGAAAC
The DNA here is from genome assembly GCF_000442215.2 of Lipotes vexillifer. Lineage (NCBI taxonomy): Eukaryota > Metazoa > Chordata > Mammalia > Artiodactyla > Lipotidae > Lipotes > Lipotes vexillifer. The sequence goes on along the minus strand of NW_006778821.1, from coordinate 780,805 downwards.
TTCAAAGCTTTTGCACAGCAAAGGAAACCATAAACAAGAGCAAAAGACAACCCTCAGAATGGGAGAAAATATTTGCAAATGAAGCAACTGGCAAAGGATTAATCTCCAAAATTTACAAGCAGCTCATGCAGTTCAATAACAAAAAAACAACCCAGTCCAAAAATAGGCAAGGGCTTCCCTGGTGGCACAGTGGTTGAGAGTCCGCCTGCCGATGCAGGGGACATGGGTTTATGCCCCGGTCCGGGAAGATCCCACATGCCACGGAGCAGCTGGGTCCGTGAGCCATGGCCGCTGAACCTGCGCGTCTGGAGCCTGTGCTCTGCAACGGGAGAGGCCACAAAGGTGAGAGGCCCGTGTACTGCAAAAAAAAAAAAAAAAATGGGCAGAAGACCTAAACAGACATTTCTCCAAAGAAGATATCCAGATTGCCAACAAACACATGAAAGAATGCTCAACATCATTAATCATTAGAGAAATGCAAATCAAAGCTACAATGAGATACTGTCTCACACTGGTCAGAATGGCCATCATCAAAAAATCTAGAAACAATAAATGCTGGAGAGGGTGTGTAGAAAAGGGAACCCTCTTGCACTGTTGGTGGGAATGTAAATTGATGCAGCCACTATGGAGAACAGTATGGAGGTTCCTTAAAAATCTAATAGAATTACCATACGACCCAGCAATCCCACTACTGGGCATATACCCTGAGAAAACCATAATTCAAAAAGAGTCATGGACCAAAATGTTCATTGCAGCTGTGTTTACAATAGCCAGGACATGGAAGCAACTTAAGTGTCCATCAACAGATGAATGGATAAAGAAGATGTGGCACATATATACAATGGAATATTACTCAGCCATAAAAAGAAACGAAATTGAGTTATTTGTAGTGAGGTAGATGGACCTAGAGTCTCATACAGAGTGAAATAAGTCAAAAAGAGAAAAATACCGTATGCTAACACATATATATGGAATCTAAGAAAAAAAAAAGGTCATGAAGAACCTAGGGGTAAGATGGGAATAAAGACACAGACCTACTAGAGAATGGACTTGAGGATATGGGGAGAGGGAAGGGTAAGCTGTGACAAAGTGAGAGAGTGGCATGGACATATATACACTACCAAACGTAAAATAGCTAGCTAGTGGGAAGCAGCCACATAGCACAGGGAGATCAGCTCGGTGGTTTGTGACCCCTTAGAGGGGTGGGATAGGGAGGGTGGGAGGGAGAGAGATGCAAGAGGGAAGAGATATGGGAACATATGTATATGTATAGCTGATTCACTTTGTTATAAAGCAGAAACTAACACACCATTGTAAAGCAATTATACCCCAGTAAAGATGTTAAAAAAGAAATGAGCATGAAGCTTCACAAATACATCAATAAATTTAAACTATTGACACATTAAACGAAAATATGTAATTTGAGAAGAATAAAAATTAAGTGAAATATATTTCATTTGAATTATTAAAAATATATATTCTCCATAATTTTAATTACTTTGGAATAAAAGGCTCTGTAATTTCTCTATTTGTAGCTCACATTTCTATCTAAAAAGTAAAGCCTTAAAAAAGTCATAAATCATATAGTATTTTGAAATAATCCGGATACTGGTATTTCTGCATTTTCCCCTTCTTTTACAAGTTTCTGCTACAATGAACCTTATCCAGTGGTATCTGCTTAGGGGAACTAGGGCTCAGCAAATACAAGGTATTACCAAGTACTGTCCCTTCTTCCCCAAAGAACTTTGCAGAGAGAACTATCTGCCCATTTTCAAGTATCAGTGTCCTTATTAATGTTGCATGAAGTTGAACTATATAGAATGTAAAGAATTACTGTTCATTCACAATCCCAGAAGAGTTGTTGATAGGTATGCCTTACTGCAAGTCTTATGCTCAGTTTCTCTGTCTTTACTGCCATTTTCCATCAACTCTAAATTGTCACTGAGAGTAAATACACACTGTTTATGGATCATTTAACATACAATTAGGTTATTTGGTTAAACTTTCATAATACCTTTTCTCCTGATGAAAGAAGTTATAGCACAAATAATTGAACATTATTTGACTTTTTTGCTCATGAATCCTCCCCAGGGACAGGTGTTATGAATTTTTTCTTTGTCCAGGACTAATGAGAGATATGTAGTGAGTTTTCTGTAAGTTCTTGCCAGTTCCCCATTATAGCCAGTGGCTCATGTTTTAAAAAGCTCTCTGAGGTTGGAAGTGTGATCAGGCAGCTTGATCAGAGTTTATTTTTTCTGGCTAAAGATAATCAGGTTTAAAAAAAAAAACCTTAACATTTTGAATAAGAATATCAGGGTCAAAAAAAGGAGGAAAGCAAAAAGATGATAAGGAGTATATATAAAGAAAGGAAATAAATACCTAATAGTAAGAATTATAGCAATCTAAATTTAGAATCTAAATGCTGGTTATTGCTTATTTATAGGGAATCTATTTGTTTTTAATAATTTTTGAACTTTCCACTTTAGTGAATTTTGTTATTATTTCTAATTATTTTTTCAGGCAGTTCTTGTGGCTCTTCTTACTATACAATTACTTTGCCATCTTAAAGTACAAGTCCCCATATATGATCTTGTCATTTCCCAGCTTAAACCCATTCATTTAGCTTATTATTGTTCTTAATATAGAGTTCAGAAATGCTTAATATGAGCTAATAAGATCCTCTTTCGTGTGATTCCTTCTTCCCTCTTCAGGCTCATCTCATACCACTCTCACCTTTGTGCTCCAGACACATTGGTTGCCTTTTGGCTTCTTAACTGGGCTGTGTTTTCTCTTGATTCACAGCCTTTGTATGTACTGCTGGCCTCTGCCTGGAAGATTCTTTGCTCCCTTTTTCTTGTAACTAAACCCTAATCCTTTCAGCTTCTGTTTAAAAGCCTTTCCTAATCTCCACACTGGAGGGAGAGCCCCTCCTCTGCACCTATACTGGCACCCTTTCCTTTCCTTCTGCTTCCATGTCACTTACCTCACTTGAGATGGAGAGTATGAAAGAAAGGCTTGAGGAGTGAATGTACAGAATACCTGCTATGGCAGTGGGCAAAAGGATTAACTGGAGAGAAGTGACAAAAGTACTCATCATCATCTTGGCCCAGCTATATAGGGGACCCCAGTATTGATATAGGGACCAGCAGCTTGGTTGGTTTATGGCATTTCCTTCAGCAGCTTCCCACAACCCTGAAGCAGAAGTAAAAGAGACAGTTGGATTGATCTAAACTAGTGGTGATTTTGTCTCCACAGGGGGCACATGGCAGTGTCTGGAGATGTTTCTGATACTCACAACTGCAGGGGCAGGGTATTCTATGGGCATTTAGTAGGTAGAAGCCAAGGATGCTGCTAAACATCCCACAATGCACAGGACAGACCCATACAACCAAGAATTATCTGGCCTCAAATGTCTGTAGTGCCGAGGTTGAAAAACCCTGACCTAATCAATGACCTGAGGAAAAAAGAAAATAGATTGTATTGGGATGTAGGAGGTCAGAATACAAAAATCTCCTTCTTGAGATGATGGTGCGTATCACAGGATCTTATGCTGGGTTGCTGCTGCTCCACACAGCACCTCACACACCTGGGTCTCAACTTCACAAGCCACCAAGAGCTTAGTGATTTATTCTCGGGGTATCTATTGCCTCATGTTATGTGTGGACAACAGAAACCATAGAGAGTGTGGAAACATCAGTGGAGCAGAGTAAATTCAATGCAGAATATGAGGGGAAAATTGCAATGTAAGTTAATGTATTTGTCTATTTACAAATAGATCCATGAAAGTAACACTTTTATAATTCTCTCTTTTTTTTCATTTTAGATTTAGGCCTTATGTATACTTTTGGAGACAGTCGACATGGAAAATTAGGACTTGGACTGGAGAGTTTTGCCAATCAGTTCGTTCCTACTTTATGTTCTAATTTTTTGAAGTTTATAGTACAGTTGGTAAGGGCATCACATTTCCCTGTTTACATGTTCATATTCCTATATTTGAGTCTTTCAGTATTTCATAGAAAATAAGTACTTTTTGGTTTATATGAAACATCATGGCTATATCTAGTAAATATACTTGTGTCCTAAAGGCCAAATGTCAGACATCATGGCACTCTGAAAATCTGTCCCTTTTCTGATGTTCCTCCTCTAACATCTTCCTTTTTGCCCTAATCTTGACTCTTCTACTTCATTTTCATATGTCTCTTGAGAGCCAGGACTGTGCCATGCCTGGAAGCTTTGTGTTTCCTATAGCTCCCAGCAGAGTGCCTCACTCACAGTGGTCATCTGTAAATATTTGCTGGATAAGATATCACTAGGACTCTCAAATCCTGCACAAGAAAAATATCTGATAATAAATGAAGCGTTTTGAAATTATATTTAATTGGTTAAGTGTTATTTGGATAAGGTGTTGTTTCAGTGACATCTCCATCAGGCACCGTATCTCTGTTGTTTCTAACACTTTTGCCAATTAAGAACTATAGACTTGAAAATTTTGTTTACTCAGTGATGATAATATTACTTGGAAGTTCTTCTCCAAAGGCTCAGAGCCTCGTACTATGGGACACTTCCATTCCTTGATTTGACACCTGTTTAATGAATGCCTGCTTGGTACAAGATACTGGACTGAGGATGAGGAATACAGAGCAGGCAGTGATGAACACAGTGACCAGATTTTCATTGACTAAGCTTATAATCTTATGGGGAAGATGGGGGTCTTTTTGGTTTTTTGTTTGTTTGTTTTTGCGGTACGCGGGCCTCTCACTGTTGTGGCCTCTCCCATTGCGGAGTACAGGCTCCGGACGCACAGGCTCAGCGGCCATGGCTCACAGGCCCAGGCACTCCGTGGCATGTGGGGTCTTCCCAGACCGGGGCACGAACCCGTGTCCCCTGCATCGGCAGGCAGACTCCCAACCACTGCGCCACCAGGGAAGCCCGGGAAGATGGTTTTTAGAAGGTGCTATACAGAAAACCTATCAATTTTAACTTTGAACATACGAAGGGAAAGGTTCAGAGTATGCTCTTCTATGTCATGTAGAACACTATGAAGACACCAGAAGTCTGTGTATTGCAAACACAATGTTTTTTAAAGCATTTTATTGAAAATCAGTTATTTCTCAAAATCGTTTGGATGTTGATTTCCTTTTTCATTGTTCTATCATTGTGCATGCTTGCGTTTTGCTCTCAGGACTTTTAAGCATTAAACTTAAAAAATCTTCATGTATAAAGACATAATTATCCCAAGAGACTGATTTATTCTTGGGTCCCTTCTTTCCAAGTAGAACTTGTCTGAGTAATTTTTTCAAGTTGTTAGTGTTGCTCCAAGATTAAAATAGCATTTTCTAACTTGTAAAGAGAAATATAATGTGCCAAATAGTTTTTTTCTCTATACTGTATATTCAGTTGAAAGTAAAATGGTATGTTAAACTTGTTGTAGTTTTCAATAATAGTGTTTAAAGAATATATATTGTAAGGGCTTCCCTGGTGGCGCAGTGGTTAAGAATCTGCCTGCCAATGCAGGGGACACAGGTTCGAGCCCTGGTCCAGGAAGATCCCACATGCTGTGGAGCAACTAAGCCCGTACGCCACAACTACTGAGACTGCGCTCTAGAGCCCATGAGCCACAGCTACTGAGCCTGCGTGCCACAACTACTGAAGCCTGTGCACCTAGAGCCCGTGCTCCACAACAAGAGAAGCCACCACAATGGGAAGACCATGCACTGCAATGAAGAATAGCCCCCACTCGCCGCAACTAGAGAAAGCCCGTGTGCAGCAATGAAGACCCAATGCAGCCAAAAATAAACAAATAAAATAAATTAAGAAAAAAAGAATATATTGTAATTCATGTGTGTGTGTGTGTGTGTGTGTGTGTGTGTGTGTGTGTGTGGAGAGAGAGATTTCAGTCAGTCAGTCTAGGAAGTCTACTGCTAAGTTAATGTTTTGTAGCTGAAAACTGTTAAAAACCCATTTGTGGGGCTTCCCTGGTGGCGCTGTGGTTGAGAATCAGCCTGCCAATGCAGGGGACACGGGTTCGAGCCCTGGTCCAGGAAGATCCCACATGCCACGGAGCAACTAAGCCTGTGCGCCATGACTACTGAGCCTGCGCTCTAGAGCCCACGTGACACAACTACTGAAGCCCGTGCGCCTAGAGCCGGTGCTCTGCAACAAGAGAAGCCACCACAATGAGAAGCCTGTGCACCGCAACGAAGAGTAGCCCCCGCTCGCCACAACTAGAGAGAAGCCGGCACACAGCAATGAAGACCCAACGCAGCCAAAAATAAAAATAAATTAAAAAACAAAACAAACCCATTTGTGTTTGAAGCCAGTGTCAATTAATTTATCTGTGAATTTATGCTGCAGGTTGCTTGCGGTGGATGTCACATGCTAGTTTTTGCCACTCCACGACTTGATGTGGCAGAAGACGTTGAGTTAGATGAAATAAATGATTGTTGCTTACCTTCAGCTACATCTCTGCCCATCAGTGATCAGACTTCAGGAAACGTACTGCAGAGATCTTTATCAGCACGTGTGCGGCGAAGAGAGAGGGTACAGTTGTGGCCTATTCTATATAATAATGTTGTCTAGCACTGTAAAGAAATCAAATTTTTTTCTTTTTAAACCAAAGAAGGGTCTTCTTAGGTAAATTTGCTAAATAAAATGATTAGAATTGAGGGCTTACAAACTTTTAAAGCAAACTCAGAATTAAACTGGTAAATATACAAACTAGAAAATTGAAATGATCATGGATAACCTTTGCTTGTAGACAGTGGTACTTATCGCTATCTTATCACCTCAGGTAGAATGCTAAGTTGTTCTCTCAACCATCTGTGGATTGACTTCTACTTTGCTTTTATCTTGTAAAGCTAATACCTCATGAGCAATGAAAGGTTATATATATATTATAACTAATGAAAGGTAGAAAACAAAGAAATAAGGGTTTTATTTGAGAGAGGGAATGCTCTTTCTCAATTAAATTTAGAGATTCTCATTCTGTGCTTTAAAATTATTCAATGACACTTACATTTAAAAAAAAATTAAATGCCAAATGATTTTTAGAGACATTCCTTTTTTAAAAAAATTGCTTTAAGTTCCAAAATGTATTCCTTTAGTGGTAAAAAAAAAAAGTTAAGTTTGATTTTTCTTATGAAAAAGTATATATGGAAAAATTGAGAAATATCCCATAAGTATTTTGTAGTTGTTGTTGGTTTGTGTCTCCTGAGTAACTTTTTTTTTCCGGGAAGGCAGAGCAAACACACACTTTTCCCCATCTTGTGAATAACAGACTTCCAAATTGACAATTTAGAGCAACTTAGATACAGAGGCAACAAAACAAAACATTTTTGAGCCTTTGGGGATTATTAAAAAGTGAATGTTGTAGGACGCTGGCCAACTTTGAAGTCTCTCTCTTCAATATTTTTAGCAACCTCAGGGTGGTTTATATCAATATTAAGTATATAACATTATCTTACAGTTTATTTAACCTGTTTGTTTTAAAGGAGAAATCCCCAGACTGTATTCAAACGACAGGAACACTACCTCCAGTTGCAGGGACTCTCGTACCACCTGTTTGTTTTTCGCCTCGTTCAGTTCCTTTCTGTATGTCTACAACTAATCTGCTAGAGAGAATGATGCCTGATAAAGAGGGCCCTATGCTGCCAATGGAACCAGGTAACAGTTGATGCTCTGCCTGCTCTCAGAAGAAATGTACCATTTATTCCATTGTTTTCATGTTCATCTTAAGCTGTTTTCTCTAACTAGATTGTTTTCTTCCTAGTTAGAGACTGACATCTCTCATTCGAACTCAAATCCAAGAATACTCTTACTAATAGAAAGCATCTTTGGTGACCTTAAAAATCCCATGTAATGACAGCAGCATATTTTTTATAAAGCAGTGTATAACATACATATCACCTTCTCTTACATTAGCTCCTTTAAACCCAGAAGCAACTCCATGAAATAGGTGGGAGTTATATTCTTCATCTTTGTATATGAGAAAAGCAAGGCTTGAAGAGATTGAGTGACTCAGGTCAGTTTTATAAGTGAACAGGATTTGAATGCAGGTCTTGTAGACCTATGTGAAGTTCTGCCTTTAGGCAATATAGCATCGTGGTTAAGAGCATGGGATGTAGAGTCAAATTGATCTGGGATCCGATGCCAGCTTTCACATTTATTAACTATGTGACTGGCTCTGGGAAAGTTACTTAATTTCTCTACACCTCAGTTTCCATATCTTTGAAATAACTTTAATAATACCTACTTTAGAGAGTTCATGACAGTTAAATGAGATAAGGCATATAAAATACTTAGCATTGAGCCTAGCACCCCCAGAAACCTCTTCATAAATATAGGCATAGTTATTATTAACCCCACTGCCTACTAGATACAGATTTCATGTTTTAAATTGTAATTCCAGCTCTTTAGCCATTATACACCTCTTCTAAATAGTTTTGTTTACAGACATTTGTGTATCTTAGGAGTGTGTTTATGTTACTACAGGGCATGTACTCAGATGATAGGGGCAGAACAAGAAACTAGGGTAGGAAATCAGAGTAAGCAGTAGGTTTGGAATTAAGAAGAAAATCTGGGCATCTGGGATTAAGAACTGTGGCACAGATAATTTTAATATCTTTGGGCTCAGGAACCTAGATAAAAGGTTGAGGTAACAAAGGATCAGGAACTCAGTCAAGAATTGTGGGCCATGGGAATGGAATGTTGTCTACATCTAAGACCTTGATAATGAGCTGGGTTTCCTACATCTCACCCACAAATTCTGTGTTTCCTTTGGAGATAGGAATCACTGGTGCTTTTCATCCCTGTACATGGGAAAAGTAGATTCTGGCAACAGTGTGTGCAAGGAAAAGAGAAGTTTATGGTTTGGGACAAGTTGTTTCCCACTTTAAGAGATTTGAATGTGAAGATAGAACTTTGTAGCTAGAGCAAAAGGAAAAGCCATCCCATATCTTTTTGTGACCGTTTGCTAAAACCAACTTAATAAAAATATTTTGAAAGTTGTATCCAACATATAATGTGACTTTCTATAAATTATTTGCAGGCTTCAGTATTTCTCATGGAGTGAAGGAGGTCAGGGAAGACATGACTGAGGAGGTGACATTTAAGCTAAAACATAAAGGATAAAAAGTAGCCACACAAAGAGAGATGTGTATATTACAGGCAAAGAAAATAATGTAGGTAAAGGTTTGGAAGCAGTTTATAGGAAAAGGAAAGAAGATCACTGGGCTCAGAGAGTGAGGGAAAAGGCAGGACAAGATGATGTTGGAAAAAGAGACAGCAGAAAAATATCCATGGTTTTATAGGCCATGAGAGGCCTATTTGATTTGAGTTTCTCTTAAGTGTAATAGAAAGTCATTAAAGGGTTTTAAACAGTGGAATGATGTGCTCCAGTGCCATTTGTATTTTAAGATGATCACTTTTGCCGGTGTGTGGATGTAGGGATGCCAGACTAGAGGTAGGAAGAATACTTAAGAGCCTTTTGCAAGAGATGATGGTGTTTGCAGATTTGAAATACATTTTAGTCATAGAAACAACTGAACTTGCTCGTTAATGGGTCACCCATAGATGTGTAGGCAGGAGAATGGTCGACTGCTTTGAGATAAAAAATTAAAAATTGAGCTTGAGATACCTGTGAGACCTCCAAGCAGAAATATCAAGCAGGCAGTTGAAAATGAAAGAATAACGTTCATAAGATAGGTGTGGACTAGAGATAGAAGTTTGAAAACTGTCAACATAGAGATGGTATTGATAATCCATGGAAGTTGGTGAAATCACCTATTAAGAGAGTAGAGTAGCAAGAAAAGAGGGCCCAGGATTTAGCCCTGAGAATGTCTAACACTTAGAGGGGAGGAGAGGAAGAGCCCACAAAACCACCTTCCCCAGCCTCATCAGCCAGTAGGGTAGGAGGAGGGACATGAGGAGGGAGTAGGGTCGCGAATTCAAAGTACTGCTCAAAGGTCAAGGAAAAGGAGTTCAAAGAAGCATCCCATGGATTAAGCATCATGGAGATTTTTGGTGATCCTGACAAGAGCAGTTCCAGGGAAAGATCAGGACAGAAGGCAGAGTGTTAAAAGTTGAGGCATGAAGGGGAGATAAGCATGTGAAGAGGAGATAGAGTGTGTAGATAGTTCTTTTGCCTATTTTGGTCCTGAAGAGGAGCAGAGAAGTGGGCTGGCAGGAGAGGGAGATGTGGAGTCAATGGGAAATACTAGAGCATATTTGTGTGCTAATGCAGGGGTTCCCAAACCCTGGGCCACGGACTGATTCAGGTCTGCAGCCTGTTAGGAACCTGGCCTCACAGCACAGCAGGAGGTGAGCGGCAGCCGGCGGGCAAGCAAACAAGCTAGCGAAGCTTCATCTGCTGCTCCCCATCGCTCGCATTACCGCCTGAACCATCCCCCCACCCCCGGCCCGTGGAAAAACTGTCTTCCACCAAACCAGTCCCTGGTGCCAGAAAGGTTGAGGACCTTGGGGACCGCTGTGCCTAATGGACATGAGCCAGTAGTCCCAGAGAGATTGGTAGCACACGAGAGAGAGGATATGACCAGAGGTGCAAAGCTCTTGAGAAGACAGGAGGGGCTGGCATACAGAGCAGTCTTTGTTAAGAGGAAAGACACATCCTACATTTTAACAGGAAAATGTAGGTAAATTTGTACATTTGTTGGTGAGAAGATAAAGCAGATCACCTCTGACGACTTCTATTTTCTCAGCCAAGTATAAGGCCAAGACCATGAGCTTAAATGATATACTATCTATTTTCCAAACCTCCTTTTTCTGCCATCTCCAATCTCTCCTGCTTAGTACTTTTCTATTTTAATCTCCTTCAGGTGCACTTTAGTTCCCATCTGCTCCAATGTCTTCAGAGGATCCCTAATATTTTCTTTTTAATAAATGTAAATTTCCCCATGTAACTCCCACCTGCTTTTCTAGCTTCATCTCTCAGCACCCTTTTTTTTTTGTTTTGTTTTGTTTTGTTTTTGTTTTTTTGCGGTACGCGGACCTCTCACTGTTGTGGCCTCTCCTGTTGCGGAGCACAGGCTCCAGACTCGCAGGCTCAGCGGCCATGGCTCATGGACCCAGCCGCTCCGCAGCATGTGGGATCTTCCCGGACCGGGGCACGAACCCGCATCCCCTGCATCGGCAGGCAGAGTCCCAACCACTGCGCCACCAGGGAAGCCCCAGCCTTTTTCTTATAACCTTAATTTAGGTCTCGAGTCTGCAGGCTGTGGCCCATGGGTCAAATCTGGCCAGCAACCGGTTTTTTGGGGTTTTTTAATGTCTTTACTGGAGTATAATTGCTTTACATTGTTTTGTTAGTTTCTGCTATATAACAAAGTGAATCAGCTCTACATATACTAATATACCCATATCCCCTCCCTCTTACATCTCCCTCCCACCCTCCCTATCTAACTCCTCTAGGTAGTTACAGAGCACCGAGCTGATCTCGGTATGCTATGCAGCTGCTTCCCACTAACTATCTGTTTTACTTTTGGTAGCGTATATATGTCCGTGTCACTCTCTCACTTCGTCCCAGCTTACCCTTCCCCATCCCCGTGTCCTCAAGTCCATTCTCTACGTCTGCATCTTTATTCCTGTCCTGCCCCTAGGTTCTTCAGAAACTATTTTTTTTTAGATTCCATATATATGTATTAGCATACGATATTTGTTTTTCTCTTTCTGACTTACTTCACTTTGTATGACAGCCTCTAGGTCCATCCACCTCACTACAAATAACTCAATTTAGTTTCTTTATATGACTAACATTCCATTGTATATATGTGCCACGTCTTTTTTATCCATTCATCTGTCGATGGACACCTAGGTTGCTTCCATATCCTGGCTATTGTAAATACAGCTGCAATGAGCATTGTGGTACATGACTCTGAATAATGGTTTTCTCAGGGTATATGCCCAGTAGTGGGATTGCGGGGTCATATGGTAGTTCTATTTTTAGTTTTTTAAGGAACCTCCGTACTGTTCTCCACAGTGGTTGTATCAGTTTACATTCCCACCAACAGTGCGAGAGGGTTCCCTTTTCTCCACACCCTCTCCAGCATTTGTAGAACATTTGATAATGGCCATTCCGACCGGTGTGAGGTGATACCTCAGTGTAGTTTTGATTTGCATTTCTCTAATGATTACTGATGTTGAGCATCCTTTCATGTGTTAGTTGGCAATCTGGATATCTTCTTTGGAGAAATGTCTATTTAGGTCTTCTGCCCATTTTTGGATTGGGTTGTTTCTTGTTTTGTTATCGAGCTGCATGAGCTGCTTGTAAATTTTGAAGATTAATCCTTTGTCAGTTGCTTCATTTGCAAATATTTTCTCCCATTCTGAGGGTTGTCTTTTGCTCTGGTTTATGGTTTCCTTTGCTGTGCAAAAGCTTTGAAGTTTTATTAGGTCCCATTTGTTTATTTTTGTTTTTATTTCCATTTATCTAGGAGGTGGGTCAAAAAGGATCTTGCTGTGATGTATCTCATAGAGTGTTGTGCCTATGTTTTCCTCTAAGAGTTTGATAGTGTCTGGCCTTACATTTAGGTCTTTAATCCATTTTGAGTTTTTTTTGTGTATGGTGTTAGGGAGTGTTCTAATTTCATTCTTTTACATGTAGCTGTCCAGTTTTCCCAGCACCACTTATTGAAGAGGCTGTCTTTTCTCCATTGTATATTCTTGCCTCCTTTATTAAAGATAAAGTTACCATATGTGTGTGGGGTTATCTCTGGGCTTTCTATCCTGTTCCATTGATCTATATTTCTGTTTTTGTGCCAGTACCATACTGTCTTGATGACTGTAGCTTTGTAGTATAGTCTGAAGTCCAGGAGCCTGATTCCTCCAGCACCGTTTTTCTTTCTCAAGTTTCCTTTGGCTATTCAGGTTCTTTTGTGTTTCCATACAAATTGTGAAATTTTTTGTTCTAGTTCTGTGAAAAATGCCAGTGGTAGTTTGATAGGGATTACATTGAATCTGTAGATTGCTTTGGGTAGTATAGTCATTTTCACAGTGTTGATTCTTCCCATCCAAGAACATGGTATATCTCTCCATCTGTTGGTATCATCTTCAATTTCTTTCATCAGTGTCTTATAATTTTCTGCATACAGGTCTTTGGTCTCCCTAGGTAGGTTTATTCCTAGGTATTTTATTATTTTTGTTGCAGTGGTAAATGGGAGTATTTCCTTAATTTCTCTTTCAGATTGTTCATCATTAGTGTATAGGAATGCAAGAGATTTCTATGCATTAATTTTGTATCCTGATACTTTATGAAATTCATTGATTAGCTCTAGTAGTTTTCTGGTAGCATCTTTGGGATTTCCTGTGTATAGTGTCATGTCATCTGCAGACAGTGACAGCTTTACTTCATCTTTTCCGATTTGGATGCCTTTTATTTCTTTTTCTTCTCTGATTGCTGTGGTTAGAACTTACAAAACTATGTTGTATAATATTGGTGAGAGTGGACCACCTTGTCTTGTTCCTGATCTTAGAGGAAGTGCTTTCAGTTTTTCACCATTGAGAATGTGGTTGGCTGTGGGTTTGTCATATATGGCCTTTATTATGTTGAGGTAAGTTCCCTCTATGCTTACTCTCTGGAGAGTTTTTCTCATAAATGGGTGTTGAATTTTGTCAAAAGCTTTTCCTGCATCTGTTGAGATGATCCTATGGTTTTTCTCCTTCAATTTGTTACTATGGTGTATCACATTGATTGATTGCAAGAATTCTTGCAATCCTGGGATAAATCCCACTTGATCATGGTGTTTGATCCTTTTAATGTGCTGTTGGATTCTGTGTGCTAGTATTTTGTTGAGCATTTTTGCATCTTTGTTTTATCAGTGATATTGGCCTGTAGTTTTCTTTTTTTGTGACATCTTTGTCTGGTTTTGGTATCAGAGTGATGGTGGCCTCGTAGAATGAGTTTGGGAGTGTTCCTCCCTCTGCTATATTTTGGAAGAGTTTGAGAAGGATAGGTGTTAGCTCTTCTCTAAATGTTTGATAGAATTCGCCTGTGAAGCCATCGGGTCCTGGGCTTTTGTTTGTTGGAAGATTTTTAATCACAGTTTCAGTTTCAGTGCTTGTCATTGGTCTGTTTACATTTTCTATTTCTTCCTGGTTCAGTCTTGGAAGGTTGTGCTTTTCTAAGAATTTGTCCGTTTCTTCCAGGTTGTCAGTCACCCGTTTTTATAAAGTTTATTAAAAGCTAGTTACGCCCATTAATTTATGTATTGTCTGTGGCTACTTTCACATTTCAGTGGCAGAGTTTGCATAATCAGGACAGAGACTTTATGGTCTCAAAGCCTATAACGTTTAACATGTGGCCTTTGACAGAAAAAGGTTTCTTACCCCTGATTTTAATCAAACTGAGCTCTTCGCAGTCAGGCTGAGTGGAAAGGCAGACTTGAGATTGACACTTGACACCAAAAGAGTCACTGAACCTTAATTTATTCATTTGTGAAATGGGGATATAACACTTAGCTCTCTTATTGTCATGACATTATCCTGACATGTATAAAAGCATATGTTCTAAGTACACAGTAAGCCTTCAACACAAGCCATTCCACAGCTTCTTTTAGCACTAGGCTTATTTTCTTCCCTATCCACCTCCATCTCTGCCTCTCAGAATTCTACTTATCCATCATTCCCTGTAACTCCTTAGTGAAACATTTCCTGATTCCCAACATTTGGATGTGATTTCTCATTCCCCTATGTAATATGTTTTGTATTCCCTTCTAGACTATAAGTTCATTAAGATTTAGTAGTTACTTAAGTTGATATCTCCTACATAATACCTCACATGGAATAAAGACAGACTGATTATTTGTTCATTTGAATTAAATGAATTTACAAGGGAGAGATCACCGTGGACTGGCATTTTTAGTGAAGACTTCATTAAGGAGCTCCTCTCAAATAAGTATATGTGTGCTACATGGGGGTATGGTAATTGAGAAAAATGTAAGGTCAAATAAAGCTTGTAACTTTTAATTATCTGCTTTATGATGTAATAACCTTGCAGTTTTCTATAAAAGTTTTCAGGTCCTTGTGCTAGTTTTCTGTTTCTACATAAGAAATGATCCTAAAACTTAGGTTAAAACAGCAAACATTTACTATCTCACACAGTTTCTCAGGGTCGAGAATCCAGGAACAGTCTAGCTGAGTGGTTCTGGCTCAGGGTATTTCATGTAGTTGTAGTCACATTGTCAGATGGGGCTGCAGTCATCTGAAGGCTTGACTGAGGCTGGAGGATCCTCTTTCAAGCTCACTCATGTGGGCATCGGCAGGAGGCTTCACACCCTCAGCACATGGGCTTCTCCCTGGGGATGCCCACGACATGGCTTCCAAGAAAGTGTGTGTGCGTGCGCGCGCGCACGCGCGCGCGCGCAAGAGAGAGAGAGAGAGAGAGAGAGAGAGAGAGAGGGAGGGAGGGAGAGAGAACTGAGACATAAGCCACAATAGCATCACAATTATATCTGCTTTTTTTTATTGGCCATACAGACCAACCTGGTAAAATGTGGAAGGGAAATTCACAGAGGTATGCATAGCAGAGGATGTGGGTTGTTGGGGATCTTTTTGGGGTCTGGCCATCACAGTGCTTGATACCTGGGTAGTATTTACCCCAAAGGAATAATGTTTGCCTGTTCACATGAATGAAGCAATTGTTATCTCATCAGTGTCATAGGTTTTAAATTTTCAAAAAGATTTTAAAACCTGTTATCACTGTGAATGAATTCTGTTCAGTTCCCTTAATATGAGGCTTAAGGACCTTTAGTAAAATTATAACTGTACTTTTATATTACAGAATAATTTCTGTTTATTGTCTAGTTGTCTTCCACTTTTCTGTTGAAATCTCATTTTCTCTTTTCTCTTTTAATCATTCAGATTATTTTCAACATAAAATAACCAAAGGGAAAG
>NW_006778821.1:760653-764892 GCF_000442215.2 Lipotes vexillifer | reverse complement strand
GAAAGAGACAGACAATTTTTCAGCAGAGGATTCAGAAAGCCTTGGAGAAACTACTAATGTCTTAAATATGGTAATGGTTTTCCTATTTATGTGATATAGATATAAGTTCCTCATGTATTTGTATGTGTATGTCTGTGTGTCTACTTCCTAAGCCATTATATACATAGAAAAGCTTTTGTTTTTGTTTTGGTTTCATTCATTATTTTAAAATCAGCTTTATTGAGGTATAGGTTACATACACTAAAATTCATTTCAACTCTCACATTATTAGTATGCAATTGAGAATTGATTATGTGACTATATGAACTGTTCTGTGTTAATTTCATTTATATATTTTTAAAAATCAATATATAATCATATAAATATATAATCATATGTATAAATATATAATCATATATATAGTCTTTATTCTTTTTAGAACATATTTTAAAAAATTTATTTCAGACACATATGATGAGCCTGAATTCCAATGAAAAATCATTAAAATTATCACCAATTCAAAAACAAAAGGTATAATATAGAGAGTTATTTTCACTATGATGGGTAAGAATACTTTAAATTATTTATATTTTTCTTGAAAGGTTTCTGGAAAGGACACAAGAAAGGTAAGCATTCACTTCTTTAGGATTTAAAAGATGGGGATACTGTATATAGCCTCAATTTGGGCTTGTTCTGTTGGTGTGTATTTTCTGTGATGCAACAAGAGTGGCAGAATTTCACTGCCGAAATTTGCTCTTTGGAGTCACTAACAAGTGACGATAGCCATACTTTGTTACCGTCAAGGCAAAAGATTTTTATCACAGTTCTTAAGTATTGGAAGAGGCTCCTGTCTATGAGTGTCTCTCACACTTTGGTTGAGTATGACTTTGGGTGAGTTACCTTGCTGACCTTACAGGATGATATTAACATCTTTTCTAGTTCTAAAATTTTGTGGGTTTAGTTGAAATATTTGGTAATTGCTTTTACAATGTTTGGAATAGGCATTAATTTATCAAGGAATTGGTAGCATAAAAACAAGATTAAACATTTGGAAATTAGTCAGAAACTATGCGTGGGTGATAAAGAGAGACCTTTAATGAATAACAAATGAATAGCAAGAGGAAGGAATATTCTGGTTTTCACAACCCTGGAGAGATAAAGGCCTATCCTGAAGTCATTTGCTTTTCCTGGCTTTAAGGACCAGTGATGTGAAAGGATGAAGGGCTGAAGATTAGAAAAGTAAATTAGAGAAATGTAAATTGAAGGATGAAGGCTGCAGAAAACATTTAATTTGTATTTCTAGTGCCTTTGCCACATTGTTAAAATAAAAATCCTTAAAATCAAAGTCACTGAAATCCAAGAGAATCTTGCTAAATTATAAAAATTTAGTGCCAATCCTCATTAGTCCTATCTGTATTTTACTGAGAGCCATGGTGAATAACAGCATTCTTTTTGAATATGGGAGAGCTTTTTTCCTAACACAGTTATGGAAGCTCAGTGACTGACTGATCTATTGACTTGACTGTACTTCCAAGCAGACATCTTTTGTATGTCTTTCCTTCCTCTTAGACTCTGGGCTCTGCCTCTTCTGTGCTGCTTTATTGTGCTAGGCACATACATTTAGAAGTTATTTCTGGCAGCTGGGCCTCTGTCTCTCTTAGGGCTCTTGAAAGAATCATGACTTTTTAAAGAAGACACCTAGAACAAACAGAAAAGGAAAGCACTTTCTTTTAAACTGACATACATTTTATACTTCACATAGTCCTTTTAAGTGGAGGCCCTACCAAGCCTAGGTATTTTTAGTAAATAAAAAAAGATTTATTATAGTATTTTTTATATATTAATTTTTAACTTGTGCTGTTTTAATAATTTACTTAGCAAAAAATGACCTCTTCCTAGCACTCATCACAATTTATAAAACTTGATTTAGTGAGGTTTTACTATCTAGAGACCCAAATTTCATTGACTGTTTCAATCCATTAGCTTGTAGAATTTAGGTCAGCAGTTTGATTTTTGCCTTATTTTGTCCAGCAGGAAATTAATTTCATATTCTTAATGTATCATCAAAATCTCAATGTTTCATTATATGTTTTTTATAAAAGTTTATAAAGTTTTTATAAAATCTTATATTTTACCTTAAGTATTTTTTTCTCATAGTATGCAAATTATTATAATTAAAGAATATAGTAGATAAAAGGAAGAGGGTCAAAAATTTGAGAACTCAAAGGATTTTGTTTAAAAAAGAAAAATATATTAATTATTATCTAGTGTATTGATAAAAACATTTAATTTGTAGTTGTTTTTGTTGTTGTTTTTTGGGGGGGGTTTTGTATTTTGGCTGTGGCATGTGGGATTGAACCTGGGCCTCTGCAGTGAAAGCGCCAAATCCTAACCACTAGGCCACCAAGGAACTTTCTCACTTATAGTTTTCATTTTAGATTTTTTCTTCTAGAAATAAGCTATTCATTATTTCAACTTTTTAAAAATTTCATATTTTCATTTATTTTCTTTAATTTTGAGAATTTCATGGAATCAAAAGACCAATCAAAATTTGACAATACAATAGGGAAGGTAGAAAACCATACATTTTTTAGCAATATTTTGCAAAATCAGTCTGGAAATATATTTAAGAATTGATTCAGATTAAGAAAAGGGGCAGAGAATAAATATTGATGGTATTGTGCATAATGGCAAAGTTAAGGCAGGTGGTAAATTTGAAAGTTAAACACAGATATGTATTACTAAATCAAAATTAGATGTTCCACAGACTTAGAGAGTGGCATAAATTATCCCCCCAAAAAACCCAGAATCTGAGCAAAACGTCTGATAAAACTGGGCATTTTTATTCTAGTGGAATTTATAATAATGCAAAATCTTGGCAGTATTTTATAATAGATAAGTTACCTTTTGTCAACTAATAGTAGTATGACGATTACTTGAAAAAATTTACAGAAACAAGAAACAATTGAGAAACTGAAGCAGCATACAGCTCATACTGAAAATGGCGGTAGTATTGAATATGAAAATGAAGAGATGTCCAAAAAGATGAAAGAAGGGAAAGCATATAAACAACTTTTGGCAAAAGGAATGTACATGATGCAAGCAGCTGTGACCATGGAAGCATTTTCAGATGAGGACATAGGTAACAACTCAGGCCAGCAAAGGCCTCAGGCCAACACCAGTGCAGAGAGTTTGCAAAAAGGGATACTTAGACATGAAAATAAGCATGGTGTCTATCCACTTAATAGTAAGGAAATAGAAAAGGAAAGTGATGAAGGACAAAGTCAGAAGGATTCAGAAGTGGAAGAAATAGTTTCTGAGAAGGAAACCGGTCTGGTGAAAATGGCAGGTCTGAATGATATAAGAAAAGGTGAAGAGAATAGAAAAAATATTGATACATTCCTTGAAGACTTACCAAATAGAGACATGAATATTGAGGATGAAGAAAATAAGAACTTTGTTAAGGAAAGTGAAAGTAACAAGCGAGATGTGATACTTGATGGTGAAAGAGAATCTATGGAGGAGCCAGACAGTTACTTGCAAGGTGATAGTGAAAGTCAGCAGGGTACAGCTGTTGGATTCAAGCAGCCTGAGTCAATAGAATTTAGCAGTGGAGAGAAAGAGGATGAAGTGGAAACTGACCAAAACTTGCGGTATAGCAGAAAATTTATTGAACAAGGACATGAGGAAGAGATCGAACACAGAATGTCCAAATACATGGCAAAATATGATTTTAAGGGTGACCACATATCAGACACCCCAGAGGAGCAGGAAGAAGATGATTCAGAAGGAAGTGGAATAGAGGAGCAAGAGATAGAGATAAATGAGGAGGTGCCTGGAGAAAAAGAGGAGGAAGCAAAGTTCCTGTCAGATGACCTTACAGACAGAGCAGAGGTGAGTGAAGGCGAGGGAAAGCCAGGGGGAGAGGCAGAGCACGTGCCTGAAGGTGGAGGTGAGGGAATCGGGAAGGAGGGTAATTCAGGAGTGGAACAGAGGAGTGGAACAGGAAGTGAGGAGGGGGAGGAGAAGAAAGACAAGGGAGGAGGAGAAATGGAGAGCCTGGGTAAGGGAGAGGAAGACCTGAAAGAGGAGGAGGAACGGGAGCAAAATGAGAGGGAACAGGGCCATCAGGAGGAAAGAAACAAAGGGCTGGAGGAAGGGGAAGGGAGCGAGCAAGCAGGGGGCGAAGGAGAGGAGGAGGAAGGCAAGGAGGAAGAGGGGGGAGAAGACAGAGAAGGAGAGGAGAAGAGAGAAGGGAAA
>NW_006778821.1:756651-760174 GCF_000442215.2 Lipotes vexillifer | reverse complement strand
GAGGGGCAGGAAGCAGAGGGGGAGGGGGAAGAGGAGGGGGAAGGAGGAGGAGAAGAGGAAGAGGGAGAGGGGGAAGGAGAGGAAAGGGAAAAGAAGGAGGGGGCAGTGAGCGAAAGGAAAGAGGAAGAAAACAGCAGGAGAGAAGGGGAGAAGGAAGAAGAGGAGGACGATGAGGAAGAGGAGGGAAAGTACCAGGAGAGAGGCAATGAAGAAAGTGGAAGGCAGGGAAGACAGGGTGGAGGAAGAGAATCCAGCAAAGGGAGCAAGATGAGAGGATCTGTGAAATATGACAAAGATAAAACATATCCAAAAAAGTTTATTACTAACAGGGAGGGAAAGGGGAAAGAGCATGAAGTACAGAGGTTCAAAATGCCAGTGCAGTCAAAGCAACTCTTAGAAAATGGGCCACCAGGTTCCAAAACATTTTGGAATAATGTATTACCACATTATTTGGAATTGAAGTAACAAACTTTAAATTTGACCTGATTATGTCCAGCCAAACAACTTGAACACATTATGAAGAATAGGCACTCATTCTGTTATATTGATTTTATGTCATGGTTACCTTACCTGTGGTACAGTAGAAAGTGATAAAGATAACTTGAGGCACTGGTAAATTTTGGCTTCTCTTAAACTAATATTTTGGTGTATTTTCCCCCGAATTATAAATATATAAGTAGAAAATATCAAAAGATCATAGTATATAATTAATATTATTATTCCTCATTAAAGACAGTTTTAGGAAACAGGAGTATATTGTAAAAGTATTTTGTGTATACAAGTAAGTCCCTTTAAAAATGGCACAGATCTTTAAGGGTTATAAAAACATCTAATTTCTTATAACTGTGTTAGCATAGTTTTGTCAGTCTATGATTACAGTTTCCCTACCATATAGAATAATTTTATAAGAATGGGTGGTATTCTAAAGCTAAAATGAGGAATTCACATTTTAAAAAAAAATGTTGCTTTTTACCTTTTATGTGTCCTTTTTGCAGCAATCTACAAAATGACAGCTGGGTTCAGAGCTTAGACTCTAATGTCTCTTTTAGTTACTGTTTGGTAAATGACAGAGTATCTAATGAAATGGAGATGAACGTATATTGTAAAAGTATGAAAAACTTTAAGTATTTATTGCCAAGCAAAGCTACTCATTGGGCTTCAGTTTCCTTATCTGTAAAATAGAATGGATTAGATGATACGATAACTATAGCTCCTTGTGACTCTTAGATTCTTTCATTCTAACGTGTTTGTTATTTGCATAAGAAAATTTTTTAAGGAAGAAAAATTATACTTTACAATTAATCTAGTTTTCTATGAAATGTTCTTTACTCTTAAAAAATTATGACACCTTTAATGTCTTTTGTCTTCCGTAATTCTGTGCTTCTGAACTCCTATCATTTCTGAGCTTTCACTGTACTGTCAGACCTTCATTCCCAGTACTGCCATTCCCAGTGTCTATTACTTACCTTCAATGTATTCTTCATTCACTCTTTTGTAATTCTTTGTTTGCTGTTTGTCAGAATGTTTCAAGTAAAATAAAAATTAAATGTATACAGTCAGTAGTTGTCTGTGAAAAGAGAAACTAATATTAGATATTGAATTTTAGAGAGGCTAGATTTCCACTAGAGTAATTCCATTGTATGTAGTGCAGCTAGTTTGTTTCATTACTGTTTATTCATAGCTTTCCTTCCCCAGTCCTTTCTATATCTTAGACATGAGGAATTTCTTAGACTTTCTTTTATCAAGGAGGATTGTGATGGTAAACATCCTGTGAATTTTGTGTAGTTGAATTCTTTGCACATTTGATTTTTCATGAGTGAGAAAGAGTATGAGGAAAAAGACGAGGAAAGGAAGTGAAGAAATTCCTAGGAGTAGTTATAAATTTTGTCTTAGCTGTAAGGCTCTCTGGTAGCTTCCACTGACTAACCAAATATACGGATTTGGCATTGCAGTGTTCTAGCAAATTCTACCACATTCATTAGTGTTAGTAGAATTGAATTAATACTTTGATTAAGATGTATGTGCTGTGTTGTTAAATCTAGTGCAAAACGTGGTTATCTTAGAAGTAGACTTAAGATTAAATAAGATGGATGACAGAAGTGGAGTTCATAAAGGAAAAACCTCCAAGGAGATGAGAAACTCTTAAACTCAAGTTAAAGGTATGGGCATTCATCTTCCACTGAAGAGATAATCAGCCGGCAGTACTGAAATGATGTTCTTAAAATATGTGCATCTCAGAATTTGAACCGGTCTAGGTAACCAATTGTAAACAGCATTTCTTAACCCATTTCTTCACATTTCCCTGGCCCCAAAAAATTTTTGTGCTCTTTTAGAAGCAGTAATTCATGCATGCCTGGTACTCTGGTCAAAAGAGCACCGGCCTAGTCATTTTCAGACCTGAATTAATAGTTGGTTAAGTAGATTGGAATAACTAGTTCCTTCTTTATTGTCCCCATCTGCTGGTTGATCATGCTTTTACTGTAGTTTCTCAGTCATCATTTTTGAGGCAAGTGTGAGTTGTGTATGTAGAATCCATTGAATTACAGTTTCAAATGAGGACTCTGGCAGAACAATAAGGTAAGCTACAAAGGAGTACCATAGAAACATCTGCTGCTGCTGACCAGCAGCACTCCAAGTGAGTGCAATTGAAATGTTTTCTATTGTTTCACTATAGAAATAAATTTTCTGTATACATGTAGATTAAAAATAAAATGCTACCTCGGAGAAAGGTGCTGTAATTCCTTCCTTCATTCTTTCCATTGTGAAAGTTAAATGTGATATTATATGCCTAGTACCTGACACATAACTTATAGTTGGTACATATTATTCAGTCAACAAATATTTATGTACCAAGCACCAAAAAGAGAACAGAAGCTACCCTGAATCAGGTGGATCTCAAGCAGTGAGGGCTGCTTACAGTCAACTTCCTGTGCTCCTCTAACCTATCAGGGATGTTAGGTAGGTATAGATTTCTTGAAAGAACACCAGGTAAAAAGAGTTTCTATGACTCTGCCTTAACTGTTGCTTAACAGTGCCCTTATATTTCTTGATACCCCCATGTTATTAGCCAAGACTGCCCAAAGCTAAAAATGATTTGAAAACAAATCTATGGCTTTCCTCCATTAAATCCCTTAGTTAATAAGAAGAAAGTGCTTTTTATAAGATACGGCTCCTGATCTCAAGGATCTCTTGGCTGTTTCTACAGGCTGACCAGAAAATTCACCAGCACAGTAGAGTGCTTCAGGGGTGGCACTTCAGCTGCCACTGGGAAAAACAAGGAAAGGGCTTCTGGGAGTGCTGGTGAAACTTGAACTGAGTCATGAAAAGTAAAACCTATCCAGGCAAAGAGGGGGCAGGGTGATGAGAGCCAGGATGACGGAAGCCAGGAGAGTGTTTCCGTGTGACTGCAGCCTAGAGTATCCTTTGACCTGGATAGAGGGGCACAAGAGCTTCTGTGTTTGTAAAAGACGTTAAAAAAGAGTAAGATGATCACACTTGGGCTTTTTTTTTTTTTTTTTTTTTT
>NW_006778821.1:745648-756505 GCF_000442215.2 Lipotes vexillifer | reverse complement strand
CCTCTCACTGCTGTGGCCTCTCCCGTTGCGGAGCACAGGCTCCGGACGCGCAGGCTCAGCGGCCCTGGCTCACGGGCCCAGCCGCTCCGCGGCACGTGGGATCTTCCCGGACCGGGGCACGAACCCGCATCCCCTGCATGGCAGGCGGGCTCTCAACCACCGCGCCACCAGGGAAGCCCCCACTTGGGCTTTTGTAGTGTCATTCTGGCAGCAAGATGGGGGGTGGATTAGAAGGGAACAGGACCAGGGTCAGGGATAGCAGTCAGAAGGCAGTTACAGTAGACCAGGCAGAGACTGAAGAGGGGCTGGACTAGGACAGTGGGATGGAGAGTTGTAGACATGTATTACTGAGAGAGATTTGTGGATAGAATTGGAGAGCTTAGTAAGGATATGGAGCTTGGAGGGAGGTAAAGTCCAAGCTTTTCTTATTTCTGGCTTGGAAAATTGGGAAGAAAGAGTGCCATTCACGGAGACTGAGAACTGAGGAGTAGGGGCAGTTTGAGGAGACTGCTAGGGGGCTTGTTGATCCAGGAGATGCTAAGCAGGCAGATATACATCTGGGTTTGGAGCTCAGGGAAGATGCTGAGTATCAGCGGCTTATAAATGTAGTTAAAACTGTGGATTTGAATGAGAGGCAACATTCGTATTGTGAAAGAACTGAAGAGAATTCAGGGAAACATCAGTAGGTAAGGGGAGGTTGAAAAAGGGAAGCCTGAGAAGGAGGAAGGGTAAGAACACTTTCTGAGAAACAGAGGGGCCCCCAAAACCAAGGAAGAAGGAGCAGTGGAGGGCTGCAGAGAGGGTCTGGGGCAGGGCCCACATTGACATCAAAGAATGAACTCCAGGAAGTGCACTTTCCAGAGACATAGAATCAGAACTAGATTTTGAGAAATAAATATCAAAGAGCTCTACTGGCATATTTCTCAATTTAGGAAGGGAGATGTATGTTCCAGAGACTTTGGTGCTCTGGGGGGAAAAATTCTAAATTTTTATTTGCTGTTATTATATACGATGGTACATAAGAATAGGGTATTGCTGAAGTGAGCTTATCAACAAAAAAGAGGAGTATGCAATGCTTTAAATATCAGTGGGTGGGGCGGGGTGGTGAGGAAACAACTCTGAGGGCAGCCATTATGGTCTGCAAATTATTTGGGCAGAGTTGGTTCAGAGCACGGGCTGTGTAGTCCAGTAGGACTGAGTTCCAAACCCAGCCCTTCACTGATTAGCTGAGTGGACACCTGGAAAAGTTTTTTTTTTTTTTTAACCTTTCTGAGTCTTATATCCTTCTTTCAGTAAAGCGGAGGGGGGGGGGGTCTTTTGATATTTACATTAGTTAACACATGGAACATGTTAGGGGTACTCAGCAAATGCTAACCTCCATCACTCTAATTATCCTCTCTGATCATACCAAGTCAGGTACAGTGCTCCCCTCATGAATCTCCAAGTCACTGGCTGATGTGCATGAGTTTAATTTAGTTTCATGTGCCTGTAAACCTTACTTTTGTTTAAATACAGCATAGCAACCCCCCAAAAATTAGCTTATGGAGGTAGATCCATGGAAATGAAGTGGATAATGATAATCCTTAAATATGGGGTAGAGTGAAACTATCATTACACGCCATACATGGGTCAAATACTGCCCCTCAACATTTGAACCATGATGAAAGGCTGATGGTACTCACATGGTTAGCCTAAATTTAGATATTAGTGCTGTCACTGGACCATAGGTTTCCCTCTGTATCCTAATGTTTTTATCACATAGTTAAAAATAATTCACACATAAAGTGTAATCATGGATCATGCATTTGTTTAAGATAAAGAGGAAGATAAATCATCTAAGGAAAAAGAGAGGGAAAATAATAGAGTAAAACTGAAAACAAGAATAAAACTGTGAACCAGCAAGATGTTCTGTACCCTGAGCACTACATTCATTTTTGCAGGCCACTTATCAGAGTGAAACTGTAATATATTTGGTGATAAAAATACAGGATTAGGAATGAAGTAAGGGACTGGCACACAGAAAGAAGGGAAAGTTTAGAGATGATAAAGTAGTGTCATTAGCAGTGAAGAATGGGAAGTCACAACTGGCAGCCCATGGGTGCAGTCTGGCCTGCAGACTTACTTTGTTTGGTGTACATAGTGATTTTTTAAACATTTGAATCAGATGCCAACATTGAAATACCAGGAGATTTTACATTGAAAACAAAATATTTTTCCGGACTTCTCTTGGAAAACCTGAGGGTCTAGGAATATCTTGCCCTGTGGCAACACTGTCCTGTAGCCCAGCTGAGGGCACCCCCCACTTCCCTGCCATCCAGGGGCTGCTCCTGACAGACGTCCGCCTTCTTCCCTCGCTTGCTCTGGCTATCGGGCACCTGGCAGAGAATAAAGGGATGTGTATGAGAAGGTAGAGCAAAGAAGTGTACATTTTAAGTGAACTATTTTCTGTTGATAAGATCTGGGACATGGCAAAAAGCATCCAAGCTTGTTTTTTGACAGTCCTCAATGCATACTTGGGATTCTATCTTTTTATAGAATGGCCTTTATAAAATGACTTATATTTATATACAAATACTTATTGTTTGCTCATATTATTTTCTCTGTAAACAATCTTTTTCATCTTGATACAAACCCTCCTAGGTAGGTGTTGCTAATGTCATTTTTCCATTTTACAGAAAGACTGAAATACATTAAGTAGGTACCTTGCTCAGGCCAAGAGTAGTAGAGCAAGGCTTTGGAAAACAGTGTTTAGGTCTTTGTATTTAGTGCCCTTCCCACTCTCCACTCCTGCCTCAGTGATGTCTAGTGTAGTTAAAACTTGAACTTACATGTTAGCTCTTCTTGTCCTAAAAAAAATATCTTGAAATTGAGATTTTAAAATATACACTTTCCACCCGATGACTTAGATATGAAGTTTTATGCTCTATTTAACTTGTTTGGAAAACATTTTCTACCCAGTGTGACATTGAGGCATGTCATGAATCCAGAATTGTAGCACAAAATTTTACACTTTATAGTCTTTAACTTGAAAAAAATTCTTTTGACATTAATACATAGACAAGTATATATCTCATACATGTATAGCTCAATGTATTTTCCACAAACTGAACACACCCATATAGTCAACATCCAGATCAAGGAAGAGCACAGTGTCAGCTCCCTAGAAGCTCCCCTTCAATCCCCTGCCAGCCATTTCCCATCCCCCACCCCCTCCAGGGTGACCACTAGGCAGACTTCTGATAGCAATCTCTAGTTTTTAAAGCATACAATGTAATTGTTTCTTAAGCAGACTGAAACCTCATGGGGAACATTTGGTTTCTTGGTATTTCCCATAAGAAATGTAAAAAGTGTTGCCCTGGGCCAGACCAAAGACTGCAGCTCCCCATGCTGTGTCTGACCAATGAAGTAAGGGTCCTTTGGCGGAAGCCAGGCTCATTCACTTCTTCGCTGGGGTCCTAACACCAGATGCACTTCCACTGACCACTCCAGATTACCTCTTTACATCATATGTGGTTCTGGTGACAAGAATGTATTTAAACTTTATCCTTTCTTTTTATAAAATGACAGTATTCTGCCAGTCTCTCCTAAATTGTTTCAGTTTGAAGGTAAGTGCTGTATGTGACTTAAAGTAGTTGTCCAGATATATGTAGATTAATTTTAAATGTGCTTAATTAAGTGCAAAGTGTCATGATTGATGATGTGATTTCTACTGCAGATGCCATTTTCTAAGAGCTTTCTCAAACTTAGAAAGTTATATAGTTTATTGTTGATATAGATTTACATTGAGTAAAATTGTAGTTCATTATAAAAGAGATGTTTTGCTTATTTCTAAAATAAGCTATAACTCCATGTTTCTTTTTATAATAGCATGATATCCTACGGTTACATTAATACCTTAGTAAACTAGCACAACTGGAATTCACCCAGGTCCTAGATTAGCCAAACTGTCCAAGTAATGAGGACTTTGATAGAATACAGCTCACTGACCCTCCCTCTGGGAGATAAGTGGGCGGAGTCTGAAATTCTCTGTCTCGGGAGCTCTGTTCTTTCTAGTTGGCCTTCATATATGTACATTTATGAATACATCTGTTTATCAGGCCTAAGTCTTAAATCTAGTAATCTTGCTTCCCATTCCCTTCCAAAGTAAAATGATCTCTGATCATTTTAGCTACCCATAACGTGCATTTGGCTAGCCATGATATGTTACTTAGAGGGGAAATCATGCAGAAGAAAAAGAAAGCTTTAGAAGTTGTTGGTAAATGGTAGCTACCTTGTTGTTAACCCTACCCAACCTAAACATGTAGCACATCCTTTAATGTAACTCTTTACCCTGGTACACTGTTCCCTTCTCCCACATTCCCCTCCTGAGTGCACTGCCTCATGACCTTGATTAACCTAAGTTAAGCCCTCCCAGAGTAACTTCTGAAACTCTTTCTTAAATCTCAAGGCTTCACTTCCAGATTGCTTGTCCTCAGTGGGAATGCTATTAGGCCATACCCTTAGTGCTGTTGGCCTGAGGATGCCACTTATATGTTTTACTAAGGTGTGAAATACAAACACGTTCTCTCCCTAGCCTGAACTCTCACAATTTGTATTTTTGCCAGAAAAAAAGGTGAGTTAATTATTAGAGACATTGTTTTCAAACCACCCAGTAAAGATTCTGTTGGGTGTCAGGCTTATCCTTAGCCAAATAGCCACTAGGAAGGTGACCATGAGAAGCTAGTTACAGTGTTGAAGGGATATAAAGGGCATATATGGTCTCAGGCAAATATGGCTAAGGTGAACTTTGTAAAAACATTCTTCAAGGGAGTGAATGGCACAGATTGCTTACTGTGTCACCTATTTTAGGGGTCATTATGCCTTTAGTGAAGTGCATAAATGAAAAGCATAGGAAAAAATATCCAATAAAGAGTCCAGTCTCTTAATGACAATAAATAAGCAGTTTTCCACCCAAAATATGAAATGGCAAAAAAAAAATCTCAGTATAGAATAAAGGGTAAAACTAGTATTTTCTGCCTTAATAAGCATTACATGATTTATTACCAGTCTATCAAATCCATAGACAGGCTGTTTTATAATTTGGATTAGCTTGACAGGAGCCAGATGGACAAAGTTCTCCCTCTGTCTGGTTTTCCATCTGCTTTAAATAACCAAGAGCAAACAATTTAAAGTGCCTGTGTCCCTTTATCCTTTTCCCAGAATGTAAGTAATTATAGTTACCTCTCTCTTGTGAATATTCGTGAATTGTACTTCTGAAGTAATTTTAAATCCTTATGTTTTGGAAAATGAACGTAATATATACATATGATTATGTTATAATGCTACAGTAGATAGAAAGCTTTTTAACTTCTCTAATATTTAAAAGGATTCTTTTGAGACAGCCCAGAAAGCATTTTGTTTTTCCATTTTAACCTTACCATAGGTGGTAAAGAGAACTTTGGGAACCCTAGTCATTGGAAATGTTGAAATAGAGTAACATGCATGAAATCCTTGGTAATATAGTAACTTGATATGCAGCATGGGTTATTCAGTATTTTATTTCTTTGACTTTAATATTTGAATTCATAGTCTATATGTTCTTTGAGATGGTATAAATTGTTTACGACAGCAATATCAAATCTCTGTTTTTTAAAGAAGAAAATTTTAACTCTTCCCTGATCATCAATTTTGTCACAGGATCACGAATTTTCAGAAGATGATGAGCCAGAAGATGTGCATGAGGAAATTAAGGAATATCTAGAAGGCGAGAAGAAAGCTACAGGAGAAAATAAAAGTGTTCCTGCAGACGACCACAGTGCAACCGACAACTCAGTTAAAAAGGTATTGACAGCCATTGAAAAGGTATGATGATAAGTGCTTAAATCCCAAGACCCTGCCCAAGAGAAAGCATATGGGTCCCCTGGTCTCTGCAGAGGGCAGATTCCAGCTTCCTTGGAGAATAGAAATATTTCCATGAATAACTTTGTTCATGTGCTGTAGGACAAGCTTTGACAAATTTATGAATCAGACACCCTTTTTTCTCTAGCATTCTTTCCAGATTTCTTGGTAGCATTCTGTTCTTCAAATGAATGGAAATCAATCGATTTGGGCCAGTTTAGTACACTCTTGAGAAATTAACCAAGAAGTTCAGCCCCAGGTCCTTGAAATGATAAAATTACAACGTTAGCAGCCCAGTACTAGTGGCAGAAATGGGATGTGTATGTGCACACATACGTGTGTATATTTACATGTACATGGACAAATGAAAGTTGTTCACAGCAGTGTTTGAGGTTGTCATCAGTTATGCGGAGATGTGGTATAGAAGAAAGTATTCATAGGAGGAATGGGAGGAGGCCTCACTGAGGAAGAGAAAGTCATCCTGAAAGTGGAGCTAGGGATGCCAAAAACATCTCTTCCATTTGGCAGATAGAAGAGTGACCCTGCTAGGAGACGGTAGGTTTGAAATCATTCGTTTGCTAGCACTACTCTGGATTCATTTCAGAGGTATGGAATTCAGAAACCCAAACTGAATGATGCTGTATTGATTCATTTTCATTTCATTTTTTGGACCTCTTGCAAAGAGCTCTGAGTTAATCCTGCCTTCACATTGATGAAACACTATCATCACTGGTCTGTGCGAAGTGCTTCTCTCTTTATTTAAATTGATTCCCTTTGAGCCTCATTCCCCTTTTCCCTAACATAGCCAACCATTGAAACATGCTTGTCCTTTTATTTGAATGTGTAATTGTAAAACATGTGTTGTTGTTTTGTGTGTATTTTTTTTTCAATTTACAAAATGGTATTGTGCTAAAGAGGTAATTCTCTTCCTTGCTTCCTTCTTTTTCCAAGACTCCTTCCTCTCACTGAGGAAAAAATATGTTCTAGCAGTTATTGTTTTCTTTCGGAGAGAGGGAACAATGGAACTTCCCTGGTGGTGCAGTGGTTAAGACTCCACGCTCCCAACGCAGGGGGCCCGGGTCCGATCCCTGGTCAGGGAACTAGATCCCGCATGTAAGCCGCAACTAAGGAGCCCACATGCCACAACTAAGGAGCCCACATGCCACAACTAAGGAGCCTGCCTGCCACAACTAAGACCCAGCACAGCCAAATAAATAAATATTAAATGTTATAAAAAAAAGAGGGAGGGAAAGATTCTGTTTTATAAAGAACATTTATGAGTTCCAGTTATGGTGGTCCCTGAAATTCTTTAGCATAGGATTCATTAAACACCAATTTGACATTATAAAATGTTGAGCTAATTCCTATGCCAATTAATGTTCCTGAATCTTCTTTGAGTAGAATTCTTAAATATACAATTCTTGTTAATTATACGATGTTTTTTTAAGGGAACTTTATTTATTTATTTATATTTTTTAAAATTTATGGCTGAACTGGGTCTTCGTTGCTGCACAGGCTTTCTTTAGTTGTGGCGAGTGGAGGCTACTCTTCATTGTGGTGCATGGGTTTCTCATTGCAGTGGATTCTCTTGTTGTGGAGCACAGGCCCTCGGCACACGGGCTTCAGTAGTTGTGGCACGAGGGCTCAGTAGCTGTGGCTCGCGGGCTCTAGAGCGCAGGCTCAGTGGTTGTGGCTCACAGGCTTAGTTGCTCTGCAGCATGTGGGATCCTCCCAGACCAGGGCTCAAACCCGTGTACCCTGCATTGGCAGGTGGATTCTTAACCACTGCACCACCAGGGAAGCCCTAATCATGCAATTTTAAGCTAGGAAAGACATTAGCAATCACCCAGCATCTAAGGCAGGAGTCCTGCAAAAGGAAGTAATTGTCACATGTTTATGTTGTTAGCTAGAGACTGACTCTAGAACCCTGCTTAAAACCAAGACTAGGTTTTCTAGCTCAGCACAAATCTGTTTTTTATTATATTGTTTCTTTATTGTTTATAGGACACAAAAGCCAACCGAGAGGAACGGGCCATTCATGAATACAGTGAAAATCCAAAAGGTGTGAGCGCATTTGACTTCAAAAGCATACTTTTAAAAAGGCTAGATACAGGGCTTCCCTGGTGGTGCAGTGGTTGAGATTCCGCCTGCCAATGTAAGGGACATGGGTTCGTGCCCTGGTCCAGGAGGATACCACATGCCGCGGAGTGGCTGGGCCCGTGAGCCATGGCCGCTGAGCCTGCGTGGGGAGAGGCCACAACAGTGAGAGGCCCGTGTACCGCAAAAAAAAAAAAAAAAAAAAAAAAAGGCTAGATACATAGAATACTATGTTCATATGTACATACAGATATTTATGCATATATGTGCTTTAACAAATTATGACTTACACGCATGTATTCTGTTTTACACTTTTTATTGTCACATGACCCTCGTAATAAGCTATGAAATATGTGACACAGGCTTATGTGTTCTCATTGATCACCACCACAGCTTCTTCATGGCTGCTCATGTGTCAGTGTTAAGTGGTTTAGAACAGCCTTTATACTACTTTTTTTTTTCAATCAGTATTATTAAATTGGGCTTTTGTCCCAGATCTTGATATATATGTCTGGTGAGCACTGCCAGACCCCATCGCTGATGTCCAGGCTGGTCTAGAGCCACAGCAGGCCATCCAGTTATTTCCCCCCGAGCCCAGACCTGAGTCTTTGATCTTACCACAGGCGTTTCAGAGGAGTCCTTTCCCAAGCCTTGCTGTTGGTGTCAGAGAACAGGTACCACAGAACAGAGGAGACTGTGACTGCCCTTGGGACCTACAGTTTCTACACCCAAATCATTGGTGCTTTTGCTATATGACCCCTATATTATGTTTCCACACCATCACATCACAGTGGGCCTTTTGCTGTGATGTCATTACAAATAACTGTCTGTAGTAGTGGATATCTGATCAGAACTTAAGCAGAAGAAGAAATAGTTCCCTTAATACATTTTTCCTTCTAACTTCTGCAAAAAGAGTAGTAAGTTTTAGAATATTTTAAGCAAAATGTTAAAATATTTGTCATCTCTAAGTATTCTTAGCATATAACCTAAAGTGTTAAAAAGAAATTAAATGTAAGATTTAAGTTGTTGATAATATAAAATTAGAAGAATGCATATGCTTCATGAGTCTACTTTAAAGATTATTATTCAACTATATAACATGTGGATTAATTTGAAATACCAAAAAAATGACATGTCCATTTCGGTACAAATAATTTCATTACAATGAGGTTAATTTTTTTTTAAGATAATTTATATTTTACAGAAGTCTTCCCTAACATTTACTGTTACCTTTGCTATACTTAGTACTGGTCATCTAAACATTTACAACATTGGTCAGGTCATTCTGAGATTTTTGCCTTAATTTTTCAGGAAATATGTAGTTGTCCACTACTCTTTAGTATTACCCCATAATTCATGGTTGATAGAGTTTCACTGAAAGCCTCAGGACTTTTCTTTTTCTCATTAGTTAGAAAAAATATTTCTAAATATATCCTATCATAGGAAATATGCATGATCGTGCAAAGAGCAGTTCTTCAGAAATCCTGGAAGATAGTAAATCAACAAAAAAAACAAAGAAGGTAAGTGAAATGAATTTTTCATTTTAGTGTTAAGGCTAAAGTATTGAATTGTTGCTACTACTTTTTATGGTGATCCACATAATTTAACTCCCTTAATATGAGTTTTGATGACTCAAGAACATGTGACAAATTTCAGGTGATGTTTCACATTTTTAACGTGCATATTTACTTATTGGATTTTAGATTATGATTCAGATTGCTCTGCAAAAATGTAATAGCATGTTCCTTTCAATCATCCCATGCATACTGATTCATCATACAATAAAAGATATGTAAAAGAACTCTACTGCTTAAATTATAAAAGTATAATATGCTGAGAGTCTAGAAGAGAATAAGGCAAAGCCAAGAAATAGGATGAATGAAAAAATAAAGGTGACTGTGCTTAGTAAACATTACAACATGCTACTCCAGTCTCTCCTAGTACCCATTTTGGAGTTGTTACAAGTCTGATGGATACGTTTCTTCTTCTTGGAAGTAAATTACTCTTTCCACTTGCAGAAAAACTGTATTTAATCATGAGAACACATTTCCAGGTAGAAGTGTTAGGAGGTAACATGGAAGACAAGAAAAATGAAAAGGCTCGTTAATTCTTATTCAACCTAGGTGTCAGCTTAAATGTCATTTCCACACAGAGGCCTTTTGTAACCAGCAGCACTTATATAAATTATTATGTCCCATTATTATTCTCTCACAGAGCACCCTTTTGTCATACTTCTTAGTATTTGTCACAGTTTGCAATTACATAGTCATTTGTATATTCATTTACTTTATGTCTGTATCTCCCCACTGGCCTTCAGCTCCTTGGGGACATAAGCTATTTTCTGTTTCACTTTCTAGTGTATCCTTAGCACTAATCACAGTTCCTGGTAAATGGTAGATGCTCAGTAAATATTTTTGGTTGACAATGAATTGTAAAATGTGAGCGGGTAAGAAAGGGGGAAAGGATGAAGGTAAAACCAGGAGCCGCCCTTAGGGTAGTAAACAGCCTGTCTTTTGCCATCTTTGTAGGTATATGCCACTCTGAAATTCCTTTCAGAATTACTTCAGAAATTTCAGAAGTTATTTTAGCCCAAATCTCCATATTGTTATCTTTTACTAAAAATTACTTCCTGACCATTTTTATCTTTATAAAATTATAAGTTTGGATTACCATACCCAAAAGATGTCTGTGACCTGGCTCAAAGGACACTTCAGAATTATTATCCTTCTTAGAATTATAACATGCATCGCTAGAACATTTCATCAAGGTTGAAGAACTTTTTAGATTCTCCGTCTAGTAGAACAGAACATTTAACAGATATTCCACCAGTATACTTCATAGTGTTCCTGTGAAAACTTTTTTCAGTTATAAAGAGCTCAGGGA
>NW_006778821.1:702319-745573 GCF_000442215.2 Lipotes vexillifer | reverse complement strand
GAAAGAGTCTGGAAAAGAAAATCAAATCTGAGGGAGAAGGATAAAAAGTAAAGGAGTCAGGAGACCTAAGAACCTAAGGGGAGGAAAAATGAAATGAAGCAGCAGAAAAAAATATTTGAAACACACCTCTGACCAAATGAAAATGCATATTGTAGAATACGTGGTCGAGCATAGGGAACTTTTCAGGCTCTCCCGTATTCAGCATCGTCCATAGTTGGTAGGATTTGGATACACAGGACAGGAGAGGCCGGAACCAGGGAAGGCATGCTGTGTGGCAGGCACCTACTGTAGCATCAGGGAGCCCCACCAGTCCATGGGACAAAGGTGAGGCCAGGCCAGGATACAGAGTGCCAGGCTGACAAATTCAGTCTTGAACTCTGATTCTGCTTAAATTCTCATTTATACCTAATGGAAAAATATAATTCAGTAAGTATGCATTTCCTTGGATAAAGAAAAGAAAAAGTATTGAAAATTATATTTTAAAAAGTCAAGCAGTAATAAATGTATTTCCTACTTAAAGAATAGTCTGTTATTCTATATTTTTAAAAAAGGAAATAGATGATTTAGATGAGATTTTTTTCAATCATTCCCACATTATATATTTTAATCTACAATGTCTCCAACCTATTTATACCATCTAAGCCAAACAAATCAAACTGTTTTTAAAACTTGGAAAATAAATGATGCATTAACTCATATCAAGATAAGCATGTGTTTGAAATTTTACATCCCTTCCCCTTAATTAGACAGCCACTCCAAAGGTAATTAAAAAAAAAAAAGAAATAAGTACACTCTTGGTCTCTACAAGACAGAATTCACCATTGAATTTTGTTTTGATGATTTTAAATGTTTCAGATAGCCAGGTTAGGACCCATCATTTTAATTGGTGGCAGAGATCTTTTGATTGTTATATTTGGAAATTGCCAAATATTGCTTTTCCAAACTGTAGCAAATTTGAATCCACAGTTAGCTGCTAAGAAAAATGTCACTGGCTTAATTTCCACCTAAGTAAGCTACTGAAAAAAGCAGTAAGCTTTTTAGCTATTAATAATAATTTCTTCCCATCATGGAATTAGCTTATTCATGTGTTTATTTAGCATATATTTACTGGGTGCCTCTTATGTGCCAGGCACAAGGCTAAAGGCTGCAGATAGAGAGGTTAAAAATCCAGTGCCACCCCTCAGAAACTAGCTAGAATATGGCAGATTCCTGGATAGTTCCCCATGCCAGTTCACAGTCAATAGTCACTACCATAAATATAAGAGGCTGAGATGAGAATTTCGCCACCAAAAATTATGCCTGTAGATTCTTGCCTTTCCTGATGGCTTCCTTTTCTCTGATGCTAAGCTTTATTCACCATGGCAGCACAACTAAGCACGTTTGCCCCAAGTACACAGTTAGCTTTACTCTATTGTGAGGAAAATCTGAGGTCAATTATACATATGGTATCCTGTTGCTGTCAGTTTTTTCAGGCTTAATACCTGAGACTATCACTTTCGGGCTCACCCAATAATTACTCCCCTGCTTTTTAAAAATAGCTTTATTTAGGTATAATTGACCTATAATGAACTACACATATTTGAAGTATATAATCTGATTAGTTTTGACATACATATACAGCTGTGAAAGCAAAATCACAATCAAGAGAGTGAACAGTGCCATTATCAGCAGAAGGTTCTTTGTGCCTCTCTGTGATCCCTGTCTACACCCCACATCCCCCTGCTGTACTCAGCAAATAACTGATACTGTTTTGAGATCCATCCATGCACGTATCAATAGTTCATTCCTTTATATTGCTGAGTGATATTCTATTTTGAGTTAATTTCTTATATGGTAAAGGTATGGATTGAAGTTCTTTTTTTCGCATATGGACATCCCATTGTTCTAGCACCATTTTTTGAAAAAATTTTTTAAAAGCCTGTCCTCTACTGAATTGCCTTCATACCTTTGTCAGAAAGCAATTGAGTTTTTATGTGTGAGCCTATTTCTGGACTCTGTTTTCTGTTCCTTCGATCTGTTTATCTTGTGCCAGTACCACACTGTCTTGATTACTGTAGCTTTGATATAAGTCTTGAAATCAGGAACTGTTAGTCCTCCAACTTTGCTCCTTTTCACACTTGTTTTGGCTATTCTAGACCCTTTGCAGTTCCATGTGAATTTTTATAATCGGTTTGTCAATTAGTGAAAAAAATGCCTGCTGGGATTTTGATTTGGCATTGTTTTTGAATCTACAGATAAACTTGGGAAGAATTAACATTTTAACAGTATTAAGTCTCCTAATTCATGAACATGACATTCCTCTTCATTTATTGATATCTTCTCAAATTTCCTTTAGCAACATTTTGTTGAATGTTTCTTAACATGGAAGTTGAGATCACTGACTTGAGACCTTTCTTATTTTCTATTATAGGCTTTTTGTGTTATAAATTTCCCCTGAAGTACTTGATATGTTGTGTTTTCATTTTCATTCAGTTCATAATACTTTCTAATTTCCCCTTTGATTTCTTCTTTGACTCATGGGTTATTTAATTTCAATGTTGCTGGAGATTTTTCCAGTGATCTTTCTGTTATTACTTTCTAATTTAATTACATTGTAATTGGAGAACATACTTAGTATGAATTGATTCCTTTTAAATTTATTGAGACACATTTTATGGCCCAGAATCAAGTTTATCTTGGTAAATGTTCATTTGAGAAGAAGGTTGAGTAGAATACTGTGGTTGGGTGGAGTGTTCTATCAGTGACAATTAGGTCAAGTTGGTTGATAGTGTTATTCAAGTCTTCTCCATCCTTCCTGATTTTCTGTCTACTTGTTCTGTTATTGAAAGAGAGGTATTAAAATCCCTGACTGTAAATTGTGGATTTGTCTAATTTCCCTTGTACTTCTATTAATTTTTGCTTTATGTATCTTAAAGCTGTTATTTGGTTCTATAATGTTTAGAATTATTACCTGCTGTAATTAATTGACTCCTTCATCATTATGAAATGAGCTTCTTTATACCCAGTGATAGTCTTTGCTCTAAAATCTACTTGATCTGATATTATATAGCCACTTTAGCTTTCTTTGGATTAGAGTTATCATCTTTTAACATACTTTTACTTTTAACCCATTTGTGATTTTACATTTGAAGTACATTTGATTTAGGCAGCATGCAGATGGATCTTGCTGCTTTTTTTTTCTAACATCTTTATTGGAGTATAATTGCTTTACA
Source organism: Lipotes vexillifer (assembly GCF_000442215.2). Lineage (NCBI taxonomy): Eukaryota > Metazoa > Chordata > Mammalia > Artiodactyla > Lipotidae > Lipotes > Lipotes vexillifer. Next base: position 742,361 of record NW_006778821.1, on the reverse strand, counting down.
ATGGTGTGTTAGTTTCTGCTGTATAACAAAGTGAGTCAGCTATACATAAACATATATCCCAATATCTCCTCCCTCTTGCGTCTTCCTCCAACCATCCCTATCCCATCCCTCTAGGTGGACACAAAGCACCGAGCTGATCTCCCTGTGCTATGTGGCTGCTTCCCACTAGCTATCTATTTTACATTTGGTAGTGTATATGTGTCCATGCCACTCTCTCACTTCGTCCCAGCTTACCCTTCTCCCTCCCCATGTACTCAAGTCCATTCTCTACGTCTGTGTCCATCAACCTCACAACAAGTAACTCAATTTCATTTCTTTTTATGGTTGAGTAATAACTCCATTGTATACATGTGCCACATCTTCTTTATCCCTTCATCTGTTGATGGACACTTAGGTTGCTTCCATGTCCTGGCTATTGTAAATACAGCTGTGATAAACACTGTGGTACCTGACTCTTTTTAAATTATGGTTTTCTCAGGGTATATGCCCAGTAGTGGGATTGCTGGGTCATGTGGTAATTGTATTCTTAGTGTTTTAAGGAACCTCCATACTGTTCTCCATAGTGGCTGTATCAATTTACATTCCCACCAACAGTGCAAGAGGGTTCCCTTTCCTCCACACCCTCTCCAGCATTTATTTCTGTAGATGTGTTGATGATGGCCATACTGACTGGTGTGAGGTGATACCTCATTGTAGTTTTGATTTGCATTTCTCTAATGATTAGTGATGTTCAGCATCCTTTCATGTGTTTGTTGGCAATCTGGATATCTTCTTTGGAGAAATGTCTATGTAGGTCTTCTGCCCATTTTTGGATTAGGTTGTTTGTTCTTTTGATATTGAGCTGCATGAGCTGCCTGTATATTTTGGAGATTAATTCTTTGTCAGTTGCTTCATTTGCAAATATTTTCTCCCATTCTGAGGGTTGTCTTTTCATCTTGTTTATGGTTTCCTTTGCTGTGTAAAAGCATTTAAGCTTCATTAGGTCCCATTTGTTTCTTTTTGTTTTTATTTCCATTTCTCTAGGAGGTGGATCAAAAAGGATCTTGCTGTGATGTATGTCATAGAGTGTTCTGCCTATGTTTTCCTCTAAGAGTTTGATAGTGTCTGGCCTTACATTTAGGTCTTTAATCCACTTTGAGTTTATTTTTGTGTATGATGTTAGGGAGTGTTCTAATTTCATTCTTTTACATGTAGCTGTCCAGTTTTCCCAGCACCACTTATTGAAGAGGCTGTCTTTTCTCCATTGTATATTCTTACCTCCTTTATCAAAGGTAAGGTGACCATACGTGTGTGGGTATATCTCTGGGTTTTCTATCCTGTTCCATTGATCTATGTTTCTGTTTTTGTGCCAGTACCATACTGTCTTGATGACTGTAGCTTTGTAGTATAGTCTGAAGTCAGGGTGCCTCATTCTTCCAGCTCCGTTTTTCTTTCTCAAGATTGCTATGGCTATTCAGGGTCTTTTGTGTTTCCATTCAAATTGTGAAATACTTTTTGTTCTACGTCTGTGAAAAATGCTATTGGTAGTTTGATAGGGATTGCATTGAATCTGTAGATTGCTTTGGGTAGTAGAGTCATTTTCACAATGTTGATTCTTCCCATCCAAGAACATGGCATATCTCTCCATCTGTTGGTATCATCTTCAGTTTCTTTCATCAGTGTCTTATAGTTTTCTGCATATAGGTCCTTTGTCTCCCTAGGTAGGTTTATTCCTAGGTATTTTATTATTTTTGTTGCAATGTAAATGGGAGTGTTTCCTTAATTTCTCTTTCAGATAGTTCATCATTAGTGTATAGGAATGCAAGAGATTTCTGTGCATTAATTTTGTATCTAGCTACCTTACCAAATTCTTTGATTAGCTCTAGCAGTTTTCTGGTAGCACCTCTGGGATTCCCTATGTATAGTGTCATGTCATCTGCAAACAGTGACAGCTTTACTTCTTCTTTTCCGATTTGGATTCCTTTTATTTCTTTTTCTTCTCTGACTGCTGTGGCTAAAACTTCGAAAACTATGTTGAATAATAGTGGTGACAGTGGACAACCTTGTCTTGTTCTGATCTTAGAAGAAATGGTTTCAGTTTTTCACCATTGAGAACGATGTTGGCTGCAGGTTTGTCATATATGGCCTTATGTTGAGGTAAGTTCCCTCTATGCCTACTTTCTGGAGGGTTTTTATCATAAATGGGTGTTGAATTTTGTCAAAAGCTTTTCCTGCATCTGTTGAGATGATCATATGGTTTTTCTCCTTCAATTTGTTAATATGGTTAATCACATTGATAGATTTGCATATATTGAAGAATCCTTGCATTTCTGGGATAAACCCCACTTGATCATGGTGTATGATCCTTTTAATGTACTACTGGATTCTGTGTGCTAGTATTTTGTTGAGGATTTTTGCATCTATGTTCATCAGTGATATTGGCCTGTAGTTTTCTTTTTTTGTGACATCTTTGTCTGGTTTTGGTATCAGAGTGATGGTGGCCTCGTAGAATGAGTTTGGGAGTGTTCCTCCCTCTGCTATATTTTGGAAGAGTTTGAGAAGGATAGGTCTTAGCTCTTCTCTAAATGTTTGATAGAATTCGCCTGTGCAGCCGTCTGTTCCTGGGCTTTTGTTTGTTGGAAGATTTTTAATCACAGTCTCAATTTCAGTGCTTGTGATTGGTTTGTTTATACTTTCTATTTCTTCCTGATTCACTCTCAGAAGGCTTTGCTTTTCTAAGAATTTGTCCATTTCTTCCAGGTTGTCCATTTTATTGCCATAGAGTTGCTTGTAGTAATCTCTCATGATCTTTTGTATTTCTGCAGTTTCAGTTGTTACTCCTCATTTTTCATTTCTGATTCTACTGATTTGAGTCTTCTCCTTTTTTTCTTGATGAGTCTGGCTAATGGTTTATCAATTTTGTTTATCTTCTCCAAGAACCAGCTTTTAGTTTTATTGCTCTTAGCTATTGTTTCCTTCATTTCTTTTTCATTTATTTTTGATCTGATCTTTATGATTTCTTTCCTTCTGCTACCTTTGGGGTTTTTTTGTTCTTCCTTCTCTAATTGCTTTAGGTGTAAGGTTACGTTGTTCATTTGAGATGTTTCTTGTTTCTTGAGGTAGGATTGTATTGCTATAAACTTCCCTCTTAGACCTGCTTTTGCTGTATCCCATAGGTTTTGGGTCGTCGTGTTTTCATTGTCATTTGTTTCAAGGTATTTTTTTATTTCATCTTTGATTTCTTCAGTGATCTCTTGGTTATTTAGTAGTGTATTGTTTATCCTCCATGTTTCTGTATTTTTGACAGATTTTTTCCTGTAATTGATATCTAGTCTCATAGCGTTGTGGTCGGAAAAGGTACTTGATATGATTTCAATTTTTTTTAATTTACCAGTGCATGATTTGTGACCCAAGTTATGATCTATCCTGGAGAATGTTCCATGAGCACTTGAGAAGAAAGTGTATTCTGTTGTTTTTGGATGGAATGTCCTATAAATTTCAGTTAAGTCCATCTTGTTTAATGTATCATTTAAAGCTTGTGTTTCTTTATTTATTTTCATTTTGGATGATCTGTCCATTGGTGAAAGTAGGTTTTTAAAGTCCCCTACTAAGATTGTATTACTGTCAGTTTCCCCTTTTGTGGCTGTTAACATTTGCCTTATGTATTGAGGTGCTCCTATGTTGGGTGCATAAATATTTACAATTGTTATATCTTCTTCTTGGATTGATCCCTTGATCATTATGTAGTGTCCCTCTTTGTCTCTTTGTAGTGTCCTTCTTTGTCTCTTTATTTACTATAATAAAATATATAGTCTTTATTTTAAAGTCCGTTTTGTCTGATATGAGAATTGCTACTCCAGCTTTCTTTTGATTTCCATTTGCATGGAATATCTTTTTCCATCCCCTCACTTTCAGTCTGTATGTGTCCCTAGGTCTGAAGTGGGTCTCTTGTAGACAGCATATATACAGGTCTTATTTTTGTATCCATTCAGCCAGTCTGTGTCTTTTGTTTCTAGCATTTAAGTCATTTACATTTAAGGTAGTTATTGATAGGTGTATTCCTATTACCATTTTCTTAATTATTTTGGGTTTGTTATGGTAGGTGTTTTCCTTCTCTTGTGTTTCCTGCCTAGAGAAGTTCCTTTAGCATTTGTTGTAAAGCTGGTTTGGTGGTGCTGAATTCTCTTAGCTTTGCTTGTCTGTAAAGGTTGTAATATCTCCATTGAATCTGAATGAGATCCTTGCTGGGTAGAGTAATCTTGGTTGCAGGTTTTTCTCCTTCATCACTTTAAATATGTCCTGCCAGTCCCTTCTGGCTCGCAGAGTTTCTGCTAAAAGAGCAGCTGTTAACATTATGGGGTTTCCCTTGGTATGTTATTTGTTGCTTTTCCCTTGCTGCATTTAATATTTTCTCTTTGTATTTAATTTTTGATAGTTTGATTAATATGTGTCTTGGTGTGTTTCTCCTTGGATTTATCCTGTATGGGACTCTGTGCTTCCTGGACTTGATTGACTATGTCCTTTCCCATATTAGGCAAGTTTTCAACTATAATCTCTTCAAATATTTTCTCAGTCCCTTTCTTTTTCTCTTCTTCTTCTGGCACCCCTATAATTCAAATGTTGGTGTGTTTAATTTTGTCCCAGAGGTCTCTGAGACTGTCTTCAATTCTTTTCATTCTTTTTTCTTTATTCTTCTCTGTGGTAGTTATTTCCACTATTTTATCTTCCAGGTCACCTATCCATTCTTCTGCCTCAGTTATCTGCTATTGATTCCTTCTAGAGAATTTTTAATTGCATTTATTGTGTTGTTCATCATTGTTTGTTTGCTCTTTAGTTCTTCTAGGTCCTTGTTAAACACTTCTTGTATTTTCTGCATTCTATTTCCAAGATTTTGGATCATCTTTTACTATCATTGCCCTGAATTCGTTTTCAGGTAGACTGCCTATTTCCTCTTCATTTGTTTGGTCTGTTGGGTTTTTACCTTGCTCCTTCATCAGCTGTGTATTTCTCTGTCTGCTCATTTTGCTTAACTTACTGTGTTTGGGGTCTCCTTTTCACAGGCTGCAGGTTCGTAGTTCCCGTAGTTTTTGGTGTGTGCCCCCATTGGGGGAGGTTGGTTCAGTGGGTTTTGTAGGCTTCCTGGTGGAGGGGACTGGTGCCTGTGTTCTGGTGAATGAGGCTCGATCTTGTCTTTCTGGTGTTCAGGACCGCATCCGGTGGTGTGTTTTGGGGTGTCTGTGAACTTATTATGATTTTAGGCAGCCTCTCTGCTAATGGGTGGGGTTGTGTTCCTGTCTTGCTAGTTGTTTGGCACAGGGTGTCCAGCACTGTAGCTTACTGGTCATTGAGTGGAGCTGGGTGTTTGCGTTGAGATGTAGATCTCTGAGAGAGCTTTCACCATTTGCTGGAGCACTAGCATCTTGCTTTTTTATCTAATCTGAAAACCTCTGCCTATTTATTTATTTATTTATTTATGGCTGCATTGGTTCTTCGTTGCTGCGCACAGGCTTTCTCTAGTTGCAATGAGCAGGGGCTGCTCTTCGTTGTGGTGCCCGGGCTTCTCATTACATTGGCTTCTCTTGTTGCGGAGCACAGGTTCTACTAGGCACGTGGGCTTCAGTAGTATTGGCACGTGGACTCGGTAGTTGTGGCTCACGGGCTCTAGAGTGCAGGCTCAGTAGTTGTGGCCACAGGCTTAGTTGCTCCGTGGCATGTGGGATCTTCCTGGACCAGGGCTCGAACCTGTGTCCCCTGCATTGGCAGGTGGATTCTTAACCACTGTGCCACCAGGGAAGGCCCTGCCTTTTTAAATGGAGCATTTTGACCAGTTAGATTTAATCTAATTATTGATATCATTAGGTTTAAGTCTATTATATTGGTAGTATTCTTCTTTGTTCCTAAAAAAATGCTACTTTATTTTATCGAATATTATCATAGCTATACTAGTTTTCCTATGGTTAGCATTTTCCTAATATAGCTTTTTTCATTCTTATGCTTCTACTTGTACTTTAGATGTGTCTCTTGTAAATGGCCTATAAGGTGGATTCTGACTTTATACTTTTTAACACGTACCTAAAATCTAACGCTCATCAATGTTCCTTTTTCCCAAATATTACCAGGATCTTAGAAGAGTTTTCTCTCCTCCCACTCATTTTTTTCCCATTTTACATGTTATTGTATCGAGTATTCTATTAATTTTTTTAACCTCATCAATGAAATATCATTATCTGTTATACCGCTTTCTTTATTCACCATTCCTTTTCACATCTCAGATGTCCCTTCTAGAGTATTTTTTATTCTTCCTGAAGAAATCCTTTGGAAGTTACTGTCATAAATTTCGTTCTGAAGTTAACTTGTAGTTGCTACTCACTGGAAAATTAATGGTGGTATGGCTGGTTGACAGTTATTTTCTTTTAGTATCTGCTCCCATTGTGGCTCTTAAGAAATTTGCTTTAGTATAATTGCTGGTAACTTCACATATAATCTGTCATTTCTGTCTGGCTGCTTTTTACATTGTTTGTTTGTCTTTGGTGTGCTTCATTTCACTATGAGATGCCTAGATGTGAGGTTTTTTTATTTTAACTTTCTTCTAATTCATTATGACTCTTGAATCTGAGAATTCATGTCATTCATCATTTTTAAGAAAATTCTCACCCATTATATATTTGAATATTTCCTCTCTCCTCTTTGGAGCTCAAATATAATAAAACTTTTTATTCTGTTATCTGTGTCTTTTAATTTTTACTTTTATATTTTCTGTATCTAAGTGATATTTGGGGAAATTTCAGAGCTTGTCTGTTTCATAGTATCTTTTCATCTGAGACTAATCTGCTATTTAACCTCCTTATTGAGTTTTAATTTCAGTTATGTTTTTCACATTTTGAAGTGAAATTCTATTTTGATTCTTTTTCATATCAATCTGATCTTTTACCTTGTTTTGTTTACCTAGTACCCTGTTTTTCATTATAGTCCTTTAAATAATTTAAGCAAACTTATTTTATATCCTGTATTTAGTTATTCCAATGTCAGACATCCTCCAGAGTCTAAATCTGTTTGTTGCTTTGGCTGGCTCGCTAATGGTGTCTTGTTTCCTTCTGTGTTTTGAAATTTGGATTGTAAATTCATGTTCAACCAGGACTTTTTGTGGAAATCCTTTAAAGCTTAGATTACTGTAAGTCCATCCATAGAGATTTTATATAAAATTCTGTTAGCTTCCCTGGGTGTTACCATTTCGGGACAGCTTTTAGTCAATGTCTCAGTTAAGGGTTTTCCACCAGTACCGTACATGTGAACCCCAAACTCACATTAGGAAAACATCATTAGGCTGAGAGAGACATGTTATTTTCTCTTCCAATGTTTGTAGGTGGACTTACATTAAAGGCCTAGTTCTCAGAGGGTCCCCACTTTACATAGGAGTCTCAGTTCCAATTCTCCATATTTTGTGAGATCAAATCTGTTAAAATCCAAGAGTTGAAGTTATGAGATCAATAAAAGCCATTTCAGTACTCAACTCACCCCTGAGGCTTCCTGCTCCCTCTTTTTTTGTCCCACAGGGATTTCCCTTCATTTTATGTGAGCTTACCTACACATTATAAAATTATATTTTGTATACTTCAGCATTTCTTGGGATTTTGTAGTGGCAGAACTTTCCAAGATGTGTATTCCTACGCAATAGCAGGAACAGGAGTTCTCCCATTTTAGTTCATAGACTCTTGATCTAGGCTAACTTTTTGGGTTACAACTTTTGATTCTAGTTCCTCCATTATTTAAGGCTAAAGGCAAGCTATTATTATTCGCACCATTTTAATTTCGGAAGGAGCCAGATCTTCAGCTGTTCTTTGGTTTTGGCATCTTGCCAAAACCATTACTTGGGTTGTCATTCTTTAGGAATCCTGTTTTCTCTCTGGCTAACTCCTCAAAGGGCTTAAATCATTTGGAACTTTTCAGTTATCATCTTCCTTGATGTCTCCTGCATGTGCGTTGTTGGCCGCTCTCTTCTTGATATTTTCCTCCCCTGACTTCTGAGTTGCCTTTTTTCCCTGATTTTGTTCCTACAAAACTCAGTCCCCAGTGCTGGCTCCTCTTCCTCTGCCTACCTTTCACACTTGGCTTTTCCTCAGTCTCTTTTCTTCTGTTTTCTCTTCTGCCCACCTGGAATCCCTGGGTTATGGGGTCTACTTTCGTCTGCATTCTGCCTGTCCGCAGCCCTGGCCTCCCCTGAGCAGCAGGTCTGTATATCCAACTGCCTACTCAGACCCCTGGGGCTCCCACCCCCATCATTTGGCAGCACTAGCACTTTGCCAGAAGTTTTGATCTACAGGAATGGGGAGGTATGTCCTCTAGAAGATGCTGGTTTTCATCTTTTTCTCTTATAACAAAACAAAGTGAAATACTAAATTTGTTCTTTGAAGAAAAATGTTAACATATTACCAAAGCACTGATAGTGTTGAAGGGTAAACTCTGAAAGGTCTTGTTTTAGGGAAGAATCATGATTGCAATTGGTAAAAGAAAAAAGGCTGGTGGGTGCTAAGAATGTACCATTGTGGTGCCTCATAAAGATGTGATGAAATAATGTTAAGACTTGTTGAAAATTATACCCCCTAACTACTGTTAAGTGACTGTTTCACTTACTGAAATGAATTCTATGCGTGTGTGTCTTTTTTCTAGATTTTCCTCTTTAAAAGGATGTCATTGACGAGCCAGAAAAGTAGAAAGCAGAATAATAATGAGCCACTCCCAGAGATAAAATCAATAGGAGATAAAATAGCTTTTAAAAAGAATAAGAAAGATGCCAACAAGAACCACATGGGGCAAAATCATCAGGATACCTCACCCCCAAATATGGAGAGAAGGTCAAAATCTTGCATAATACTGTGAATATATGTTTATGTTTTCATGGTCACCATGCCCATTGTAATTTATACTTGAAAAACATTTGAGCTCTGACAGAAAGTTTCTAATAACAAACTTTTAAAGATATAACTTAAGAACGTGTTTTATTTGGTTTGAATAGTATGACCAGTTTTGATATTTATTTAAATGCTGATATTTTTGACAAACAATTTCAGAATATGTGTATCTCAGACTCTCCTTCAAGCGTTGTGGCCTTAACTGTTCAGTGTTGCCATATAAAATATATTTTTATATGTGAAACTTAAATTAAGATATTTCATAGTTTTTACTAAATTTTACTTCTTTATAATTTCATAAGGCAATATTTGCAATCTCATGACACTAACAGTTTTTAATGTATTTGCAATTTTCAAAAACTGAGTCAAAATTGTTTTTAATGAACATATTCTAATAAACTATAGCTGGTCAGTTCCACTGTTTAAATGGGTGAATATGAATAAAATTTGGAGGTACTTGGAGTTATCAGTTGACAAAACAGGGGCAAAAAAAAATCTAATTTTAAAATACTGAAAGATGCAAAATGCATTTCCATTTGAGTAAAGAAAGTATCAGGGCAACTGTATAAACAGGACATCTTTGTGGAGAAACTGTGTTGAAATTTCTTTGCTTCCTGCTCCTCTCTTTAGGGAGGTGATTTGACATGAAAACATTGCAGATTATCTGCACTGTTTGACCATGCCACAGCTCACCAGTCTAGGAGAACCGGACACAGCCAGACTGGCTCATTGCAGCTGTCTCTAGCACTGACAGTGGTAACTAAGGTTGGCTGTGTCACACACACACAGTGCTCTGCCACAAGGAATAGGAAGGGTAAAGCTGCTAAGTCTGCTCTAATAGAAACATTGCTTTCCTATGCTCACAGATGCTACTTATTTAATTGATCAAACTACCTTCATTTTTCCCATTCTAACTTCTGACTAAAACATTTGCTTATTCAATCACAGTGACCATTGCCCCATTTAAACAAAACAAAACAAAAGTACTCCATCTTTGTGTTTCACGTACAAGGGCTGTAAGGATGTTAGTCTAGAATACATGTGATTTTGAAATCTTACAAAATAGTCTCCTATATTACATTTAGTGGAATTCTAATTTTATTAAAGGTAAATTTAATAAAAAATTTTGCTATTGCCACTATAGTACTAGTACAGTATTGTAAAAATACTTTGCCAAAATATAAACTATAGAAACCAAGTGGAAGTGAAACTCACAGTAATACTAAGACATGCCAGTTGTGATAGGCAGGATCCTAAAATGGCCCCCAAGGTTCCTGCCTGCTGGTATACTTGCCTTGAATAATCCCTTCCCCTTGAGAGTAGGGGAGACCAGTGAATATGATGAGCTATCACTCCATTGCGTATGTTATATTATGTGGAAAAGATGAAATGTTTTGCAGATATAATTAAGATTCCTAATGAGTTAACTTTGAGCAAAAGAGAGATAATCCTAGGTGGGCCTGACCTAATCAGGCGAGCCCTTTCAAAAAAGATCTAGGGGCTTCCCTGGTGGCGCAGTGGTTGGGAGTCTGCCTGCCGATGCAGGGAACACGGGTTCGTGCCCTGGTCCGGGAAGATCCCACATGCCGCGGAGCGGCTGGGCCCGTGAGCCATGGCCGCTGAGCCTGCGCGTCTGGAGCCTGTGCCCCGCAACAAGAGAGGCCACAACAGTGAGAGGCCCGTGTAGCGCCAAAAAAAAAAAAAAGATCTAGATGTCAGAGTTGGAAGAATTCAGAGCAATTCAAAGCAGTAGAGATGCTCTCCTGTTGGCCTTGAAGAAGCAAACTGCCATATTATGGAGAGGGCCATGTGCCAGGGTGAGAAGCTTCTAGGGTCTGAACACTTCTACTCTACAACTGCAAGGCACTGAATTCTGCCAACAACCAGTGAGCTTGGAAGAGGAACCCAATCCTCAGATTAGACCATAGCCCTGGCTGACACCCTGATTGCAGTTTTGTGAGGCCCTGAGCAAAGGACCTAGCTAAGTAGTACCCAGGCTCCTGACCCATGAAAACTATGAGATAATAACTATATGTTGTTCTCATCCACTAACTTTATGGTGATTTATTATGCAGCAGTAGAAACTAACATCAGTTTTATTCTGGGAAAGGGCCTGTCTCATATCAGAAAGTTGGAAAGTCTTCATCTCAGGAATGAGGGGATATTTTATTAAATTTAACAAAAAATACATTTAAACCAGGGATTGCATAACTGAAGCATTTTCAGAGGCTAAACAGATAAGTGTAATGGAGCTGCTGCCAATCTGTTCTACCTGGTAATTGCTGTTTCTCAATACTGGGCCCAGTGTTGCCAGACCCTCAGCCATTTTAAGAGTCTCATGCTCTACCGACTGAGCTAGCCGGGCGGCTTCCCCTCAGCCATTTTAAAAAGAAGGTGGAAATGCGGGTTTTTATATAGACAACTCATTCGTGTACATGTCCATGTGTGTATGCATGTACATTAACAGGGAGAGCCAAACCATAGTTGCAGGCCCAATTTGGCCCACAAAGGGCAAATTGTGACCTCTGTTTTAAACAAAATACATTATTTTGGCAAGAGAAATTTGTTTACAAGGAAAACATGTTGAAATAATTAATTAGGCCCTGGATTTATCTCAATTGTAATCTTCCCTAGTTTGACCTCAGATTTTAAGCAGGAAATGAGAGTTAAAGAATTAATTAGAAAAGTGATGATTCTACTAAGAAGATAATTTTTTTATCGCATACAAATGCATACTAAGCCTTCTTGGGAGTGTGGAGAGTTGGGGGAGGATGATGGAGTGTAACTATATTGAATACAGTAAAGTAAGATGTTTCTGCTGGAAGAAGCTACATTGAAGTTAAGAGACAACAGACAAACAGGCTTAATAGCAGTCCCTCCAACAATTGTGACGGATGACTACTTTGCCATAATGTTAATACACAGTCCTAATCACTGAAACGTCAGGAAATGTTATCCTAACCCTAAAATTATTTACGAAAACTACAGCAGGAAATTTTATCTGACCAGGCCAAGCTGCATTCCCAAATAGTTCCATTTGCTTTCATTTTCATGTGGTATGTATAATATGTGTATTATGATAAATGAGATATCTTAAAGGTAAGGTTAGCAGTGGACTAGAGAGCTATATCTAACTTTAAATGACATTAATATGTTTTTATTTTAAGAAAAATCTTATCTGATTCGTGGTTAACATCTATCCCAAGATGAAAAAAAATTTTTTTTATATTCTAGAAAAGCTTTTGAAGTTTCTCAGAAGTAATCTTTACAGGTACTTTGTTTAGAATTTGTCTAAATAGTAGCACAGTACTTCTAAAAGTTACAGAATTTTCCCTATGAGTGTGTGTATTACAACAGAAGTTTTCTATTATAATGTCTCAGTCTATCATTTGCTTAAAATCATTAAAGTTCTGTACATAGGAATATTTGATTTTATATTTTTAGGTAATTTATAATTTCCAACTTAGCATCAGATTTATATTAACTCCTTAATTGGTATAATTATGTAATTTACTGCATATAGTAATTACGAATTACAAAATTATATAAAAGTGTAAACTAATTTGGGAAAACTTTTTAATTAAATTGAAACTTTCATTTTTGAATTGAATACTGATTTACATAGTGTGTTAGTTTCAGGTTTACAGCAAACTGATTCAGATATGTGTGTGTATTTCAGATTATTTTCCATTATAGGTTATTACAAGATATTGAATATAGTTCTCTGTGCTTATAGTAAATCCTCGTTGCTTATCTATTTTATGTATAGTAGTTTGTTTCTCTTAATCCCATACTCCTAACTTATCCCTCCCCTTCTCCCTTTCCCCTTAGGTAACTGTAAGTTTGTTTTCTAGGTCTTTGAGTCTGTTTCTCTTTTGCATATAGGTTCATTTGTATTATATTTTAGATTCCACATATAAGTGATATATAGTATTTGTCTTTCTCTTTCTGACTTACTTCACTTAGTATGATATTCTTTAGGTTACTCCATGTTGCTGCAATGCCATTTTTTCATTCCTTTTTATGGCTGAGTAATATTTCGTGTGTGTGTGTGTGTGTGTAAGAAGATATATATATCTTCTTAAAGCAGTCGTCTGTTCATGGACACTTGGCTTGTTTCCATGTCTTGGCTGTTGTAAATAGTGGTGCTATGAACATTGGGATGCATGTATCTTTTCAAATTAGAGTTTTCATCTTTTCTGGATATGTGTCCAGGAATGGGATTGCTGGATCATATGGTAGTTCTATTTTAACTTTTTAAGGAACCTCCATACTGTTCTCCATAGTGGCTGCACCAATTTATATTCCCACCAACAGTGCAAGAGGGTTCCCTTTTCTCCACACCCTCTCAGCATTTATTATTTGTAGACTTTTTCTGTGTGATATACTTTTTTTTAATTGAAGGATAGTTGATTTACAATGTTGTGTTAATTTCTTCTGTACAGCAGAGTGATTCAGTTATATATATGTTCTTTTTATGTTATTTTTTATGTTCTTTTCCATTATGGTTTATCTCAGGATATTGAATATAATTCCCTGTGCTATACAGTAGGACCTTGTGGTTATTTGTAGACTTTCTGATGATAGCCACTCTGACTGGTGCAAGCTGATACCTCATTGTGGTTTTGATTTGCATTTCTCTAATAATTAGTGATGTTGAGCAGCTTTTCATGTGCCTGTTGGCTCTATGTATGTCTTCTTTGGAGAAACGTCTATTTAGGTCTCCTGCCCATTTCTTTATTGGGTTTGGGTTTTTTTTGATACTGAATTGTATGAGCTGTTTGTATATTTTGGATATTAACCTCTTGTCGGTTGCATCGTTTGCAAATATTTTCTTCCATTCCATAGGTTGTCTTTTCGTTTTGTTGATGGTTTCCTTTGCTGTGCAAAAGCTTTTAAGTTTTATTAGGTCCCATTTGCTTATTTTTGCTTTTATTTCTTTTGCCTTGGGAGACTGATCTAAGAAAATATTGCTATGATTTATGTCCTAGAATGTTTTGCCTATGTTGTCTTCTAGGAGTTTTATGGTGTCATGTCTTATATTTAGGTCTCTAAACCATTTTGAGTTAATGTTTTAATACGGTGTGATGGAGTGTTCTAATTTCATTGATTTACATGTAGCTGTCCAGCTTTCCCAATACCACTTGTTGAAGGGACTGTCTTTTCTCCATTCTTTATTCTTGCCTCCTTTGTCATACGTTAATTGGTCATAGGTGTGTGGGTTTATTTCTGGGCTATCTATTCTGTTCCACTGATCTCTGTCTGTTTTTGTGCCAATACCACGTCGTTTTGATTGCTGTAGCTTTGTAGTATTGCCTGAAGTCTGGAAGGGTTACGCCTCCAGTTTTGTTCTTTTTCTTCAGGATTGCTTTGGCAATTCTGGGTCTTTTGTGGTTGCATATAAATTTTAGGATTATTTGTTCTAGTTCTGTCAAAAATGTCATGGGTATTTTGATAGAGATTGCATTAAATCTGTAGACTGCTTTGGGTAGTATGGCCATTTTAGCAATATTAATTATTCCAGTCCAAGAGCATGGGATATTTTTCCATTTCTCTGAATCATCTTCAATTTCCTTTATCAGAGTTTTGTAACTTTCAGCATATAGGTCTTCTACCTCCTTGATTAAGTTTATTTCTAGGTATTTTTTTGTGTTTTTGTTTTTGTTTTTGTTTTGCGGTACGCCGGCCTCTCACTGCCGTGGCCTCTCCCACCGTGGAGCACAGGCTCCAGACGCGCAGGCTCAGCGGCCATGGCCCACAGGCCCAGCCGCTCCGTGGCACGCGGGATCCCCCCGGACCGGGGCACGAACCCGCGTCCCCTGCATCGGCAGGCAGACCGCCAAGCACTGCGCCACCAGGGAAGCCCTCAAGGTATTTTTTTGATGCAGTTTTAAAGAGGATTGTTGTTGTTTTTTTTTAACTTTATTTTTCTGGTATTTAATTGTTAGTGTAAAGAAATGCAACAGATTTTTGTATATTAATCTTAGATTCTGCTACCTTGCTGAATTCATTAGTTCTGATAGTTTTTGTTTGTTTGTTTTGGCCATGCCACACGGCTTGCAGAATCTTAGTTCCCCAACCAGGGATTGAACCTGGGCCACTGCAGTGAAAGCACCAAGTCCTAACCACTTGACCACTAGGGAATTCCCTAGTTCTAATAGTTTTTTTGTGGAGTCTTTATGGTTCTCTATATAGAGAATCATGTCATCTGCAAATAGTGATAGTTTTACTTTTCCCTTCCAACTTGGATACCTCTTATTTCTTTTTCTTGTCTGATACCTATGGCTAGAACTTCCAATACTATGTTGAATAGAAGTAGTGAGAGTGGGCATCTTTGTCTTGTTCCTGAATTTAGTAGGAAGGCTTTCAGCTTTTCATTGTTGAGTATTATGCTGGCTGTGGGTTTGTTGTAAGTGCCTTTTATTATACTGAGATATGTTCCTTCTACCACTTTGGTGAGAGTTTTTATCATGAATTGACGTTGAATTTTATCAAATGCTTTTTCTGTGTCTATTGAGATGATCATGTGGTTCTTTTCTTTTGTTAATGTAGTGTATCACATTGATTGATTTGCATGTGTTGAACCATCCTTGCGACCTTGAAATGAATCCAACTTGGTCATGGTGTATTATCCTTTTTATGTATTGTTGAATTTGGTTTGCTAATATTTTGTTTAGTATTTTTGCATCCGTATTCATCGAAGGGATTGGCCTGTAATTTTCTTTTTTTGTAGTATCTTTGTCTGGTTTTGGTATCAAGGTGATGGTGGCTTCATAGAATTAATTTGAGAGTGTTCCTTCCTCTTTGATCTTTTGGAATAGTTTGAGAAGCATAGGTATAAGTTCTTCTCTGTATGTTTGGTGGAATTCCCCAGTGTAGCCATCTGGTCCTGGACTTTTGTTTGCAGAAAGTTTTTTATTACAAATTCTATTTCACTTCTAGTGATCAGTCTGTTCAAATCATCTATTTCTTCTTGGCTCAGTTTTGGCAGAAACTTGTTCATTTCTTCTAGATTGTTCAATTTGTTGGCATATAACTGTTCATAGTATTCCCTTATGATTCTTTTTATTTCTGCGGTATTGGTTGTTGTTTCTCCTCTTTTTCATTTTTTACTTTATTTGGGTCCTCTCTCTTTTCTTCTTGGTGAGCCTGGCTACAAGTTTGTCAGTTTTGTTTATCTTTTCAAAGAAAAAAATAGCTCTTGGTTTTATTGATCTTTTCTATTGTTTCTATATCTCTATTTTATTTATTTCCTCTGATCTGTATTATTTCCTTCCTTCTGCTGACCTTGGGTGATTGCAGTGGGTTGGGGTAGGAGGAGAGTGTAACTGTGAAGTGATGGTAGGAGGCAGTGTTTTTGGAGTGATGGAACTGTTCTGTACCTTGATTTTGGTGGTATTGCCTAAAACTATACATCGTAAAAACTGTACACCCCATAAAGGTCAGTTTTATTACATTATTTTTTACAATACCATTGAATATACTTTCTAAAAAACCGAATTCAGTCAAATAAATTATATGGACCTAAGACAATGAGACTTGAAAATCTAACTTTTGATCTAAAGGTAAAATTTGGGTTATCTTAGAGTAGTAGTTCTTAGCCAAGGGTATATGTAAAACACAGGGAAATTTTTCAAACGTAACTGCCTATGACCTACCTGGTTCTGATTCACTAGGTCAAGGCTAGGGCTGGTCATATCTTTTAAAATAGCTTCCAAGGTAATTGTGATATAACATCAAGTGGAGAATAATTTATTTGAACTGACAAATTACTACAAAACTGCAGAATGTTGTCTCTCACAAGCAAACTACTATAATAATTAGAAGAAATTTCCACATTGTTTTCGCTGAAAGATACTAGTTGTATTAGTCTAGGTAGTTTAACTTCTGTAACAAAGACTCTCCAAATCTGAGTTAACTGAGTATTTCTTGGACATGTCAAAATACACCAGTGGTATCTACGTACCACTTGTGTGACCTTCCTCCACACAGTAATTCAGGAATCTTGTCTCTTATCATTTGGTGGCTTTAGTATTCCCTTGGAGTCTTGCCATCCTCCAGGCCTGGAAGTTGTATATATCACTTATGCCCACATTCCACTGGCATTAAATGGCATGGGCCCAACTTACTGTAAGGAAAATTGAAAAATGTAGGCTAATTGTAAGCCTAGGAAAACAAGGGCTCAACACAATTGAATATACTTACTCTGTGTGCCAGTGGAGGGCATATCCATGTACTTTCACAATTAAGAGTGAAGGAGTATGGAATACTTTATACTTTTTATAATTTAAAACTCATTTTAAGACATTGCCAGCAGCACAAAAAGCCAAGTTTCCAAAGCATAGTTGTGTGTTACTAAGAATACAGGAAAATACATAAAAGTTTAATTTGGGCTTTGGAAGCCTCCCACCCTATTCTTGCTTTTGATCACAAGGACCTGCTGACATCACCCCTGATTGTTTCCCTTGTACCCTAGTGAATGGTCTTGTCCTCCAGGTTTTGTTTATCACCTCTGTTCTTCTCCAGAGTATTCAGTGAAGATCCACACAGGTGTGTTTCCTCCCTTTCTACTTCCCACGCAGATAGTCATATAGACTTGAGAAAAATTTGCTCATCACACATTCATTATTACAGTATATAAAACTATTATCCATAGCCACAACATGTGTACCATATGTCTTAGCACATGTTATAAATTGGATGTGGTCAGTGGGATGAGCATCACAGAGGTACTCCAAGAAGAATGCACATATGGAATATACCCTTATCCCATTCTTCATTCTCCACTTAAGTGCTAGAAAAGTGATTCTTTGGGTTGTGTGGTAGTGATGGCAGCAGCATTTGTACATGTGGGAAGAGGTAGAAAAAGGAGAAACAGAAAAATAGAAAGTGTCAGTGATCTACTGATACAGGAATTTATCCCCTATTTTCGTAGAAGGGCCTAAACATCAAACAAATGAAATAATCAATACATTTTGTCTGTTTCCTATGTTTGTAACAGACTGCATTTGCATTGATTTGAAAGCAAGTTTTGTTTCCAAGAAGAGATGGCTTACAAGGGATTTATGCCTCCTCTTTCCTGAAAAGTTGAATAGAGTAACATACTGGATAGTATTTTGGCCATCTTTCACAATCATTAATAAAGGGATTACTCCAGCCACAAAGGCATCAAAGTAAGTACTTTCAGGAGTCAGAAGAGAAAGTACTCCAAAAGACCACACCTCTGTCTTCAGCCTGAGGTCAGTGTCAGAACTCCATTGTAGGGTTATGACTTCTTAGTAGCAGGATTGTTTTATTTAGAAAGCCAGCAAATTCTTTACTTCCATCAAGAATTGAAACATAGGGCTTCCCTGGTGGCGCAGTGGTTGGGAGTCCGCCTGCCGATGCAGGGGAGGTGGGTTCATGCCCCGGTCCGGGAGGATCCCACATGCCGCGGAGCGGCTGGGCCCGTGAGCCATGGCCGCTGAGCCTGCGCGTCCGGAGCCTGTGCTCCGCAAAGGGAGAGGCCACGACAGTGAGAGGCCCATGTACCACAAAAAAAAAAAAAAAGAATTGAAATATAAGACACAGGGCTCAGACAGTGTGTGGGTGAAGCAATAAGAAAAGGAGTAAGAAGTATGTGTAAACTGATAAAATCAATGTCAATTAGGCAGTGGGTGTTTAGTTTCCAAGCCTATATGTCACTTGTTCTCTAAAATTACCAATCCTGTAGATTTTGAATCCTCAAAAGGAGGCCTAGCAGCACACTTTCCTCAGGATTGGTATCTAATACTAAGGGGAATGATCATAAAAGAGAAAATTGAGAAGTTGGAAGAAATGTGACATTTCATAAAACATAAGAGACAGTAAAAAGAGGCCTTGAAGGGATTGAAGTAGCCAAGGTTGAAAGAGAAATGGAAACCCAAATAACAGAGAGAAACATGGACCCTCCCTCTGAAATATTTGGATTTAAGCATAGCTGAAGAAGCTGAAGGAATTTGGTTTTGTAATACAAGCACAGTACATTTTCCTTTGAGCAACTATCTGCCATGTTCAAGTTTCTGAAAATAATGTAAATGATTTTATCAATGATAAAATAGCCTACCAAACCCTCTAAATCTTGGGGCAAAAATCTGACCTCCCAAAAACCACTGCCAGAAAATTTCTTCGTATATTTGTGTAAGGCTCATTGGAAGTTGGCAAATTGTTTTCATATTTCAACATTTTGTTACTAACCACCTCAAAAGTTTCCAGAGAAAAAAGGAAGTAGAAACATAAGCACCATTGGAAAATAATTTTCTCTGCCTTTTAGAAATTGTCTATGTTTTAGTAGGAAAAGACTAATAATTTATCCTCTCTAACTACCAAAAAAATAGAACTTAAAGAAATTGACTAAACTGATATTTTAAACAGCTTTGTTAAATTTTTCATTTCAGTTATTGTACTTTTCAACTCTAGAATTTTCATTTGGTCCTTTGTTATGATTTTTATTTCTCTATTGAGATTCTCTATTGACTCATTATTAACATATTTTCTTTTAATTCATTAAACATAGTTTCCTTTAATTACTTGAACAAATTTATAACACCTACCTTGAAGACATTCTCGGCTAAATGCAATATCTGAGTCCACTCACAGTCAGTTTCTATTGACCACATTTTTCCTGAGTCTGGGGTACACTTTTCGGTTTCTTTGTATGTCCAGTACTTTTTGGTTTAAAAGTGGACATTTTAGATAATATTTTATATAATATATTCTAATAACTCAAGATTATTTTTCTGGAAGTTTTTTTTTTAGAAATTTATTTTTTTATACAGCAGGTTCTTACTAGTTATCCATTTTATACATATTAGTATATGTGTGTCAATCCCAATCTTCCAATTCTGGAAGTTTTTTGTATAGTTGTTTTATTTGTTTGATGTTTAGTTACTTGTCTGAACTTAAACTGCAGAATCTGTCTTCACCCACCTCCAACCCCATCATCCCACCTCATTCCCAGTATCCAGCTGCTGATGTCTCTGTTCAGATTTTTAATTAGTTTTGCATTTTAGCCCAACTTCCTAAAGGTTGCCTCTGTGTCTGAATAGCTCAGTTGGTTAGCCAGTTAATTTGGCTGAAGTTGTGTTCAAACAGTTGTGCTCATAAGGCTTCCACCCTCTGCTGATTGAACTGTACATAGTTAATGAGTGCATTCAAACTTGCAGCCAGTTCTTATGTTTCCCTTGGCTTTCACTTTTCCCCAGGATCTTTTGGGTCTCCCTCATGTTTTTAGTTTAGCAGTCCATGAGGTTGGTATGGACTTTTCTCAGCACTTCTCTGGTTCAGTGGTTTCAGGATCTCCCCATTAAATATCTGGCTATAATCAACCTCAACCTAGGACCTCAGCCTTGGACTAGCAAAGCTGGGAGGGTTTCCCCCTTCTGTTACAAACCAAATCCATCACTTCTGTCTGGCAAATCTGTGGGTTTTCATCCTCTCCCCTTTATCCCTCACAGGCGTTACCCCCCCCCAAAAAATATCCTACACATCTAATTCACATTGGCACCTGCTTTCCAGAGGACCTAAACTGACACAATGGGTGGCATAGTTAAATGGGCCATCAACTTTGCAGTTTTCATTGAGGAGGTGTTTAAACTAGAATTGGATGATCCAGAACCATCCTCATTCATAAAACTGAGACTGCTCTGGAGCAAACAACTGGTCTCTCTCCAGGTCTGCTAGCTGAAATCAAAGATACCACTCAATGCTTGAAGGAACCCAGGGGTTAAATTCCTCCTGTAGAAAGGAATGAGGCAATCATATAGGAGAGGATTCAATGGCTGTTGGAATTTAGTCAGTTGTCACCAACCTGAGGTGAGAAAGCTAGATTAAGAGCTGAAGGAGGATCCACTGGGGGTACCATCCTGGCAAAGACCTGAGCCAGGAAGTAAATAACCTTCTAAGGTTTCCTAACTGTATCAATATTTGCATTCAAGTACTAGTAATAAAGACCTGAATATAGTAGCTAAAAACACAACAGTTTATTCTCTTGCATAGAACAAGTTCACAGGTAGATAGTCTTCAATTGTTATGACAGCCCCACAAAATCATCAGGGATCTAGAATCATCTTAACTTTTGCTCAGCCATTCTCACCATGTGGCTTCTTCTGTTCTTAAGGTCACCCCATGTCCCAAGGTAGATGCTGGAATTCCAGCCATTACATATGTAGTCTAGGAAAGAGAATGGAAGAAAAGTAACCCCAACTGAGTCAGCTCCTTTAAATAACTCTTCCCAAAGTTGCTTACACCACTTCTGCTAAATCCCATTGGCTAAAACTTGATCATATTTCCACAACAAGGGGTTCAGAGGCAGAACATGCAGTTCTTTTTTCTGGGAAGCAGTGTGCCTAGCTAAAAATCAGGCTTCTGTTATTAAACAAGTCTTTGCCACAGTGATCCCGCAGTTTAAAAAAATCCACAATTGATCTAGGTTAAGTTGAACAGTGTGGACAGAAAGAGACAGGAACTTGGGGAAATATTTTTCCTTACGGGCTCCACTAGAGACAAGAGGACAGAGTCAACGCCTTTTGTGAACCATGGCATGGAATCATCCATAACCACCAGGTACTAGAGGAGAGCCCTGCTCACTACCCTGGAAAAACCCCAGACATGAGATTCATTAGGACGCAAGTCCATGATATTTTATATAGCATTAAAGACTTCTTTGGGCTAACAGAAATTGGAAAGGCTCAGCCACATCTAGGTTACAAAAAGGAGAAGGCTTTATATAAACTTTCTTAACCAGTATGGTCTTGCATAATCATGGCTCCCCAGGCCATCCTCCCAAAAGGTACTGACTGTTTTAAAATAGCAAAATAAAATCAACCAAATTGGCTGTGAAAATCTACTAAATATAAACTCTGATTTGGTAACAGCCTCACACACACACACAAGTACACACATTCTAGTGAAAATCATCCCAGGTCCAGAACTGAGTCTGGTAAACTGCAGTTGTACTTGATTGTTACTTTGACTTTACCTGAGAAGTCTTCACTGAACACACAGGGAAGATTTTAGAAGAGTTTTTTTAAGTAGACAGTTTCTGCCTTCTCTCTGATTATTCATGGAATGAATATATCATTTTCCTATGTCAGAACTCCTCTGTTGATGAGATATATAAATATATAGAAGTAATAATAATTCATGTTAATGAGGTATATAATATAACAGACACTTTCTTGAATGGGAAGCGTTCAGCAAGAGAGAGCTGCAGAGTTGGTTTTCTCCATTCTGGACACCAGAACCTTGTCTACAGCTGTCAGGCAGAGACTCCCATTCCAAGTATCTACCTTCCATAACACATGGAGGAAGCATTTCATTGAGAACTTCATGAAGACAATGAGAATCATAAACGTATATATTTCATTACAAAGTTAAAGCATGATTATATACAATAATTATAACAATAACATTTAATAAGCATTGATACACCACACACTGTTCTAAGTGCTTTCTCTTTATTAAGTCATTTAATCTTCACAACAAGCCTATGAGAAGAGTTATCCCAATTTTCAAATGTAGAAGTGAGTCACAGAGAAGATAATGAACTTGCATCAGAACACACAGCTTGGGCTTCCCTAGCGGCGCAGTGGTTAGGAATCCGCCTGCCAATGCAGGGGACACGGGTTCGAGCCCTGGTCCAGGAAGATCCCACATGCCGTGGAGCAACTAAGCCCGTGCACCACAACTACTGAGCCTGTGCTCTAGAGCCCGTGAGCCACAACTACTGAAGCCCATGTGCCTAGAGCCCATGCTCTGCAACAAGAGAAGCCACCACAATGAGAAGCCCGTGCACCACAACAAAGAGTAGCCCCCTTCGCCACAACTAGGGAAAGCCCGCACACAGCAATGAAGACCCAACGCAGCCAAAAATAAATAAATAATAAAAAAATTTTAAAAGATAATAAAATATTTTTTTAAAAAACCCACACAGCTTGTAAATGGATTTCTAACTTTACAAAACCCGTGTTCTTAATCACGACACTTTAAATTGTGTATAGTAATTATTTCACTTCCACATTAATTTCCTTTTTTTCTCTCTGAAGAAATATGACTATCCTTAGCCAGGTGTAGCTAATAAAATGCTCTTCATTTTGATCCTGTCTTGTTTTACTTTGTTGTGTTACTCAAGTTCTGTTGATAAGTCCTCTTCTCGGTGTCACGTTGCCATATCCGCTGGGGTCTGTGTTGAGTTAGGCTACGTTTATTGGCTTTGTACTGTGTCAGCTTAGCTAACCCCGGAACTGCGTTTCTCAGAATTGCCTTCCTTGTGTGGTTCTGATTTCTGGTTGGCCACAGGAGATTGTAGAAGGTAAAAATTCAGTAGTAATTATTCTCTGAAGGTCAGTGTAAGGTACCAGGCAATACTGCAGAGTGCACACATTGCCACTGGTATGCTGGCTTACCTTGTTAGCACCAGATAGCAGCTGGGCCCGCAGGTTCTTCAGCTCCTGCCTGACCTTCAACTTCAAGTTCTGGGCCACTTGCATATGCAGCTGCATAACGAAAGATGCCGATTTCTGCAGGTCACCCACATCACTGAAGCTGGAGATGGTAATGACAGATGGTTTCCACTTTGTGAGTTCCAATTTGTCCTTGCTCTCTCCCACTTCACATTCAGCTTTTCTTGCTGACAGCTAGCCCTGCTGCTTACAGTGACTTCAGGCTCATCACCATAAGCAGAGACAAGTTTTTCATACAGTTCCTCACCAGTTCCCACAATTGCCTAAGGTCTAATCCTTATGATAAATTTCAAATTCCATGTGGCTTACAGTGGTTCTGCTTTCCTAATTGAACCCTGATGGACAAACCAATTTATCCTATGATGATGAACTAACTTCAAAGCCAATGGCTTAACAAAGGTTTATTCTGAGCTCAGGTTACAAATCCAGTGTGAATCAACAAAGTGGGTTAGCCAACACTTGGTACATACGGTAAGCTGTTTCAACTGTAGCCGTTCTAAAAGGTATATAGTGTTCTCATTATGGTTTTAATTTGAGTTTCCCTAATGATGTTGAGCATCTTTTCTGTGCTTATTTGCCATCCATATATCTACTTTGGATTATCTTTTCCAAATTTGTGAGGTGGTTTATTTTCTTATTATGGAGTTTTGAGAGTTCTTTATGGATATGTGATTTGCAAATATTTTCTCTCCATCTGTGGCTTGCCTTTTAATTTTCCTAACACTACCTTTTAAAGAGCAGATGTTTTTAATTTTGATGAAGTCCATTTAACATTATTTTTTTATGGATTGTGCTTTTGATGTCATATCTAAGAAATCTTTGCCTACCCCAAGGTCACTAAGATTTTCTCCTATGCTTTCTTCTAGATATTTTATAGTTTCGTTTTACATTCAGGACTGTTATCCTTTTGGAATTAATGTGTGTCTTTAGTGTGAGGTATGGATCAAAGTTTTTTATTTATTGAGATATGAATGTTTAATTGTTAACAGCACTAAAGGAAAAGACTATCCTTTCTGTGCTGCATTGCTTTTGCACCTTTATCAGAAATCAATTGTCCTTATATGTGTGGACCTATTTCTGGACTTTCTATTCTGTTTCATTGATCTATTTGTCTACCTTTATGCCAACACCACTGTCTTCATTAATGTAGCTTTTTAATAAATCCTCAAGTCAAGGAGTGTTATTCCTCCAAATTTTTCTTTTCTTCTAGGCCCTTTCATTTTTATATTCATTTTAAAATCAGTCTGTTAATTTCTGTTTAAGAAGCCCGCTGAGATCGTGATTTGAATTGAACTGAGTTTAATGTATAGAACAGTTTGGGGAGAATTGACATTTTAACAATATTGAGTCTTATGATCCATGAGCTTTAATTTCACTTAACAATATTGTTTTGGGTATTCAGATCTTACAAGCTTTTGTCAGATTTATACCTAAATATTTCATATTTTAATGCTATTACAAATGATACTATATTTAAATTTCAACTTCCAATTGTTTATATAATTTACAGTATAGGGAACTCACTTATCAGTTCTAATTGTTTTTTTGAAGATTCCGATGGATTTTCTACATAGACAGTCATTTCATCTTTGAATAGACAGTTTTACTTTTTCTTCCCAATCTGAATACCTTTGTTTGCTTTTTCTTGCCTGATTGCACTGGCTAGAACTTCCAGTACAATAATGAATAGGAGTGGCAAGAGTGGACGTCATGATCTTAAGGGAAAAACATTCAGTCATTCACCATGAAGTATGATATCAGCTGCAGTTCTTTTGTAAATAAATGCTCTTTATTGGGTTGAAGAAGTTTCCTTCTAGTTTCGGTTTTGCTGAAAATTTTTACCAGGAATGGATGTTGAATTTTGTCAAATACTTTTTCTGCATGTATTGAGATTATCATCTAGTTTTTTTATGGTCTGTTAATGTGGTGAAATATATTGACTGAATTTTGAATGTTAAAACATTTGTATTCCTATGCTAAACTCTTTTCATGATGCATTATACTTTTTATGTTATATATTGTTTGATTCAATTTGCTAAAGAATTTTTACACCTATGTTCATGAGGGAAATTGATCTGTAGTTTTTTTGGTGTTTTTTGGTAATATCTTTGGTTTTGCTGTCAGTGTAATGTTGGCCTCTTAGAATGAGTTGGGACGTATTCCTCCTCTTCAGTTTTCTCTAAGAGTTTATGAGAATTGGTATTATTTCTTCCTTAAATGTAGGTGGAGTTCACCAGTGAAGTCAACAGGGCCTGGAATTTTCTTTGTAGGGATGTTTTTGACTACACATATTGACTCTTAAATGCTAAAGCCTAGGAATGATGCATCACACTTATAGCCAGAACCAGCGGCATGGTTCTGCCTAAGTGCAAGCAGGCTGGGAAATGTAGGGGAGCACATAAATATTTAGTGGTCAGTGAATATCTGTGCCATAGGGTCTTTGGAAATTTTATAGAAAATTAAGTCTACTTTGAGTAATTGTTCAAAGTTTACTTTAAGGTTGTGAGATGTAGCAACTATATTACTAGGCAGGTTTGTCCCCTTCAACACTGCAAAAAAAACACATTGCTTTTATCGTACGACTCTGGAAATAAGATCACATTCTCTGTGCTGTGGCTCTGTTCTCTTCAGTGGAAACTCAGTTTTCTCCTCCTATGGCTTCTGGTCCACATTGGTGAGGAGAGGATTTTATCCAAGTTAGGCTTTGGCAGGAAAAATAATTTCTAGATTGGATCCAAGATGAAAATGGTTCCTTGGCCTTATGGAAACACAAATACCATGACTCGTCCTGTCTTACACTATAAATATTCCAGTGTCTGCAGAAGCTTCTCTTGGCTGCCGAACTGTTTAAATATTTCATGTGCACCAATATTTAGGATACAAAACCCCACAAAAGCTTGAATTTTATTAAAACTTTCGTATTCTTAACACTAGTTTCTTTGGTGTGTCAGATAAATATATTTGATCATAAATTAAGAATTTATTGGAAGTTATATCACACAGGGCACATGTCAAGATGCTGCAACAGAGAACTACTATTCAGTGGTTTATTCAGGGTATACGTTTCTCTCTCAGATCACAGTCCAGAAATGTGCAGTCCAAGGCTAGTAAAGCTGCTCAGCCATCATCAGTATAGGGCTTCCATTTGTTTCATGGTTCAAGATAGCTTGGGTCCAGTTCGCATCATCTCCCAGCCAATATTAAAGGGAAAGGCTCAGGAGAGCACGTGAACCTTCCATTGTAGGGGAACAAGTTGGAATAGCATACATTACTTCTGCTTCGCTCCAATGACCAATACTTAGCCTCATGACCACACCAAATTGCAAACAAGGATGAAATGTCATCCTGAGCTGGGAATCCAAGTGCCTAGGTAAAGCTTGGGAATTCTGGGGGGGGGTTTCAGCTTTTTTTAAAAATTGAACTATAGTCAATTTACAGTGTTTTATTAATTTCTGCTATATATATATATATATCCATTCTTTTTTTAAATATTCTTTTCCATGATGGTTGATCACAGGATATTGAATATAATTCCTTGTGCTGTACAGTAGGACCTTGTTATGGGAGTTCTGTTGTTAAAGGGAGAGACTGGATATTGGTGGGAATTGAGTAAGCTTTCAGGAGTGCACAATATGGGCCAGAAGGCAGAAGAAAACAATTTGGAAACAAGCAAAAGGACGCCAGCTTTGAGTGGGGGCAGGGTGCACAGGAAACAGGCACTATAGGAACGGTCAGGGCCCTGCTATTGGGTTAAAGAAAAAAGAAAAAAAAAACTCCAACCGTTTTGTCATTTTTCTGTCACTTGTTCTAGATTCAACGTCCAAATGACCAAGAAAAGATACATACCTTACTCTGTATTGGGGAAATAAGGAAGAATCAGATGAACATGACCTCCTGAAACTCCATGGGTTTCCACAATTGGAGGGGGAGCTATTTGGATTTCTCATAGTACCAAATTTTTTATAATAGGGAGTGGTAGGTTCCCAGAAAGAAATTGGGGTACCATTTGGAAAGGGTGTTGGGCTATCACAAAACGCATATCTACCATATTAATCACTTTAAGTATTTGCCAGAATATTGGTACCATCTAATTTATTTGACCATCCCCAAAACAAAGTTGTGACAACTATAAAAAAAGAAGTCACCATCATATCCCATATGCTGCCAGGACCTCGGTTTTACTGGTGCTTTCTTTGTCATGTTTCTTCTACCTATCCCTTCTTTCCCATTCTTTTTGTGTTTTTCCAAACCTTATTATCTGTTGTCTGAACCTACCACTCCTTGGCTAGGCTGCTTGGGATGCAAGTAAGAGAAAACCCTAACTCAGCTGTTACAAACAGTAAGGACATGTCTTACCACTAATATCAAGCAGTCCAGAAATCCAGGTAGGCTATAGGTACCAGAGGTCTGGG
Organism: Lipotes vexillifer; assembly: GCF_000442215.2. Lineage (NCBI taxonomy): Eukaryota > Metazoa > Chordata > Mammalia > Artiodactyla > Lipotidae > Lipotes > Lipotes vexillifer. The sequence continues at coordinate 714,581 of NW_006778821.1, read as the reverse complement.
CTCTGGTCCTGTTTCTCTTGTAGTTTTCTTCATTTCCCCCTTCTCCGTGTGTGTTTGCTCCAGTCTCAAGCTGGTTGTGAAATGGGTGATGTATTCGAGGCATCACATCCATACATAACAACATCAGTAGAAAAGAGGGACTTCTCTTGTCTGTATAATTGTTTTAGGAGTAGAGTGGATGCTGTGATGTACTGCCTATATTCCTCTTCAGGCTTTTTTTTTTTTTTTGGCCGCACCGTGCTACATATGGGATCTTAGTTCCCCGAGCAGGGATCGAACCCATGCCCCCTGCGGTGGAAACAGAGTCTTAACCACTGGATCGCCAGGGAAGTCCCCCTCTTCAGGCTTAAAGGGACTTATTTTCCCAGCTGCTGAGGGTGTTTCCTTCAGAGAACCTGCAGCTGTCAGCTCGTTTGGAAATGCTCTTTGCTGACTATAACTGTCTTCCCAAGTTCATGTTCCCTTCCTGGGAGCAGCCCATATCCAATGACTGTTTGTCACAAACATATAAGGGCCCAGCCTCCTCAATCCGACTCAGAACAACTCTGCAAGACCATCTTCAAAGTTCCTTGTTGGGTTGACTGAGACCTTCACTGTGGTTACATTCATAGCCCAGCTTCTCCCTCTGCCACATCTTGCTGCCTGCTCTTTCATCTCACAGGTGTTGATCCCAGGTATACTTCATGACCCTTCTGTGTGTTCATTGCCATCTCAGAGTCCGCTTTTTAGGGAATTTGATCTGCAACAAGAAGTGAATAAATCTTTCTCAGGTATCCCCTCAAATCTCAAGGTGCTGCTGTGTCTTATGCACTCCCTTAAAACAGATTCCTGGTAGGGAGAACAGGACTGTCGTGATTGGCTTAAACCAAGTAGGATTTGCCTCTCAAGCAGGGCAAGGGATCAAACTCCCCTAATTCTTGTGGAGCATGAATGAGAAATGAACAAAGCTGGGGCTCTACCAGCAGCGAAGATGCAAAGGGTGGATGTTGGGTTGGCAGCCAACAGTGTCTGAGGCATCAACTTCTGCCTCTAGATTTTCCTTCTTACTCATGGTGCCCTCTGCCATAGTCCTCTTCGTCAGAGACTGCTTTATTTCTATCACTTTCATGCTTTTAAAAAACCCTAAATGTATATCTACAGATCATATTATAGATACTTTCAATCTTTTCATTTTATTTTTTCTTGCTTCAACCTACCCAGAGAAACAACACATGCCCATCAGCCACAGGGGCTTGTTACTTACTGTTTCACTACAGAAGCGATTCTGGAAAAGAAGGGCAACCCTGGCAGGGTGGTGCAAATCAGGATCTCCAGAAGCAGGTGTTTTTGACAACCCTGAGAGGCCATATTGCATATTCCTTGAGAAGCACTCACCTGTAGGTTCTAGAATCAAGTGCGTAGCTTTTAGCTGCCCTTCAAGAACCTGCATAACTTGGCTTCAGTTTTCCTTTCCAGCTGCCTCTCCCACTGTCTCCCTACATCAGCCGTCCCCAGCCTTCTCGGCACCAGAGACCAGTTTCGTGGAAGACAATTTTTCCACAGACCAGGGGTGCGGGGGATGGTTTGGGGATGATTCAAGTGCATTACACTCATTGTGCACTTTATTTCTATTATTATTACATTGTACTATATACTGAAATAATGATACAACTCACCATAATGCAGAATCAGTGGGAGCCCTGAGCTTGTTTTTACTTGCCAATCACTGATAGGGTTTTCTTTCTTTTTTTTCTTTTTTTGCGGTACGCGGGCCTCTCACTGTTGTGGCCTCTCCCGCTGCGGAGCACAGGCTCCGGACGCGCAGGCTCAGCGGCCATGGCTCACGGGCCCAGCCGCTCCGCGGCATGCGGGATCTTCCCATACCGGGGCACGAACCCGCGTCCCCTGCATCGGCAGGTGGACTCCCAACCACTGCACCACCAGGGAAGCCCAGTGATAGGGTTTTGATATGAGTCTGCAAGCAATTGCTATATTATGGTCTCTGTGCAGTCAAACCTCTCTGCTAATGATAATCTGTGTTTGCAGGCGCTCCCCACAGCACTAGCATCACCGCCTCAGGTCCACCTCAGATCTTCAGGCATCAGAGTCTCATAAGGAGCACGCAACCTAGATCCCTTGCGTGCACAGTTCCCAGTAGGGTTCACGCTCCTATGAGAATCTAATGCCGCCCCTGATCTGACAGGAGGCGGAGCTCAGGTGGTAATGCGAGCCATGGGGAGCGGCTGTAAATACAGATGAAGCTTCACTCACTTGCCCACTGCTCACCTCCTACTGTGCAGCCCAGTTCCTAACAGGCCACGGATCGCTACCAGTCCATGGCCTGGGGCTTGGGGACCCCTGTCCTACATGACCGTTCTGCTCCTGGCTTGTTGCAATGCACAGGCCCACTTCTGTGTTTCTGGTTACATTGACCTCTCTTCTTCAAAATCTACCTTAAGCTTCACCTCTATAATGGCTTTCCTGACCCCTCCAGTCTACTGTGACCTCTCGTTGACCACACCACCCATAGGGTCACTCAGCAGACACTCAGAATTCAGAAAGGCTTTCTAAACCACTAAAATGTCAAATGCACATATTTCTATATGCATTCCTAGCTTTATTTCTGATCACATTTCAGTAGAGTCGAGTGATTCCTAGATGTGACCACACACTAATTTACTGCCACAGAGACACAGAGGTTCAATCACTTCAAGAACATTACCAGATAGAAAACAAAATTCTATCAAGATCTTGATGCTGGAGAGTCAAGACCCATTACTTACCAGCAGAGCATCAGAACTTTTGAGATTCAAATAAATGCCTCATAACTTCTCACAAAAATAAACACAAAGAATGTGGAATCCTTGAATGCCAATAGTCTCTGGTAAATTCTTGAAGCATTTCATGTATGAGCAACTGCAGTGCAGAAACCCCGTGGTGTTAACTCTTGGTATTTCTAAAGTGCCTTTGCACATAGTCAAATATTTGATGAATGGGTGTTGAATCATCGTTCATCATACTTCGAGCAATTAATTCTATAGTGAGAAATGTCACCTCAAATAAGCATTAAGAGATTACACAATTAGATGTATTGAATCGTTCATTTAAGCTCTCGTGTGGGAAAGGTATTAAACCTTGTACAAACAATAGGAAGTCATTCACTTATTAATTTAAGAGTGTTTTTTAGGGCTTCCCTGGTGGCGCAGTGGTTGGGAGTCCGCCTGCCGATGTAGGGGACGCGGGTTTGTCCCCCGGTCCGGGAGGATCCCGCATGTCGCGGAGCGGCTGGGCCCGTGGGCCGTGGCTGCTGGGCCTGCGCGTCCGGGGCCTGTGCTCCGCAGTGGGGGAGGCCACAGCAGTGAGAGGCCTGCGTACCGCAAAAAAAAAAAAAAAAAAAGTGTTTTTTAGTACCTACTATGTGCTATTTGTTAGTGCTACAAATACAACGATAAAATCAGACACTGTCCCAACTTGTGTTGTCATAGTCTGTCAGGGAATACAGATATTAGTTGAGTGATTTATACAAATAAATACTATGATGAATTCAAACAGTTTACACAAATAGGTACACAAATGTTATGAATCACGTCTTATTTTTTTTTTATTTTAAAAAATTTCATTGGGGTATAGTTCATTTACAATGTGTTAGTTTCAGGTGTACAGCTAAGTGATTCAGTTATACATATACATATATTCATTCTTTTTCAGATTCTCTCCTCATATAGTTTATCACAGAATATTGGGTAGAGTTCTCTGTGCTGTACAGTAGGTCCTTGTTGGTTATCCATCTTATATATAGTAGTGTGTGTATGTTAATCCCAAGCTCCTGATTTATCACCTCCCACCCCCACCTTTCCCCTTTGGTAACCATAAGTTTGTTTTCAATATCTATAAGTCTGTCTCTGTTTTGTAAATAAGTTCATTTGTATCATTTCATTTTTTTAAATTAAATTCCACATATGAGTGATATCATATGATATTGCTGACTTAACTTCACTTAGTATGATAAACTCTAGGTCCATCCATGTTGCTGCAAATGGCATTATTTCATTCTTTTTTATGGCTGAGTAATATTCCATTGTATATATGTACCACATCTTCTTTATCCATTCCTCTGTTAATGGACATTTAGTTTGCTTCCATGTCTTGGCTGTTGTAAATAGTGCTGCAGTGAACATTGGGGTGCATGTATCTTTTCGAATTATAGTTTTCTCCAGATATTTGCCCAGGAGTAGGATTGCTGGGTCGTATGGTAGCTCTATTTTTAGTTTTTTAAAGAACCTTCATACTGTTCTCCATAGTGGTTGTACCAATTTACATTCCCATACATTCTTCTGCCCATTTTTTTTTATGTTCCAATAAAACTTTATTTACAAAAACAAACAGGGTGGATTTGGCTGGTGGGCTATAGTTTGCTGACCCCCTGGTCTAGTCTAAAATGACCACTCCAGCTTCATCTCTCTCTACTCTCCCCTCTGCTCTCTGCACTGACCTGTTCTGCCCATTTTTTGATTGGGTTGTTTGTTTTCTCGAAGAAGCACATGTTTTAGTTCTCTATTGCTGCGTAATGAATCAGCTCAAAATTTAGTGGCTTAAAACAATGAGATATTATTTATCTCACAGTTCTAGGGGTTAACTGGGTTCAGTGGGCAGTTCTCAGCCAGGGTCTCTCAGTGGTACAGTGACTTGGGTTGGAGTCATCTTTAAGGCTTCCTCACTCCCATGTCTGGCAGTTGATACTCGCTCTTGACTGGGATCTCAGCTGGGCCCTCAGGTGGTTCACGTACACACGACCCCTCCATGTGGCTTTTGCACAGCATGGCTGCCGACTTCCAACAGCAGCCATCTTGGAAAATACACAGCTCATAAGACTTAAATTTATCTATTAGGGAGTCTGGGAAAGCTTCCCTGAAGTGTTATTTAAGATGAGATCTGGGGCTTCCCAGGTGGCGCAGTGGTTGAGAGTCCGCCTGCCGATGCAGGGGACATGGGTTCGTGCCCCGGTCCGGGAAGATTCCACATGCCGCGGAGCGGCTGGGCCCGGGAGCCGTGGCCGCTGAGCCTGTGCTCCGCAACGGGAGGGGCCAAGGCAGTGAGAGGCCCGTGTACCCGAAAAAAAAAAAAAAAAAAAAAAAGAACGGACCATGAGGCAAGTGGGGAAAGTACCTATATCTTATATGTTCCAGACAAACAGAAATTGGATCCACTCTGGCAGAGGGAGAGAAGGACCAGAGCAATGCGGGAAAGCTTCAAGCAGCCACTTGAAAAATATTACTGTAGAATCCCAATGCTGATAGCTCAGAATCTTTAGTTGGTTTGGGTGTGTTAAACTCTTGTGGACCTTTGTGAAAATCTTGTAACTTTTCCTTGCGGCAACTTTTCTTTGGCTATTTACCAGGGTCAGAGAAAGGCTGATCCTTGAAAGACAGATGGAACAAAGAAGTCCAACAGGATTTGACTAAATGAAGCCTTTGATTAGTTATCACTAACAGCACTATGCAACCCACGAAGGACTATTAACTCATTGTTTCTAAACTTGACTTGTTTTTGTACTTGGCTGGAGCCCTCATACCTCTGGCCAACAGCAGGGTTTCTGCATGTGCTCCAGCCTCCCTGAAGACCTCACAATGAGCCAGAAACTCTCGAGATCCAAGAAAGGTCTTTAGGAACAGGAGAAAGGGCATGGGTACAGCCAAAGGGAGAGGCAGCCTACACTGTGCACACACATACAGGGGATGTGTGTTAGCTGTTCCTCTTGCAGCTGGAAGCCCTTCTTTAGCCTCCGGGACTAATTTTCCAGCCCCAGTCCTTGCTGTGATGCTGACGTCTGGGTTGATTACAAGAGAGTAAATGAAAGCTTTTCCTCTCCTCCAACACATCCTTCTGTGACTTGAAACATGTGACAAGGCTGTTGTTACCTCCAGCAGATGCTTTCTGGATGAATCAGCATTCTAAAAGGCAGAGGCCCCGGGGATGTGCCAACATCAACAGAATCAGCAAGGATTAAGGGGAGAGTGGGGAGACGGTATGATGGATGCAACCTTCTGCAGGGGGTCAGTTGCACAATCTCCAAAGTTGGCAGCCCTAGAATCTTGTTCGGAATAAAGGGTGAAAGGACCCGAACTATCTCCACAGGGCCTTGAGCAGACCCCACTGGGCCAAGGACTGGGGTCTTCTTTGGGCAATCAATATCATCACAGTTGGATGCAGGTACATATCTGAGGATAGTCTTTTGGCAAAAACATCCCAGTCTCACAGAGTTACACTCCTTTTCAAATGCATAGCCTCTGGAATACCAATCGATTGTTTCCTGTTGCCACATTGAAGTATTCCTGCTTCAGAAGTGCTCTGGCCCCCTCCTCTGCTCCTCTCTTAGGCTGCCACAAACCGAGTTATGACCCAAGGTGAGGGCTTTGAAGTTATGAGACTCAGTCCTAACAGGATTGAGATTTAACTACAGGATCTAACTGACGTTTCCTCACTGGGTTCCATTTTCTGACAGCCTCTAGAACTGGGTCATGTTCCCTTGTACATAATTTCTACAAGTTTTATCTGGCAAAAATAAAAAGGCCTTTTCCCCCTTGGGACTCAGATGTCCCTTGTCAAGATATGGAAGCCGATGTTTGCTATGGCTTCCTTCACTCTTCCCTGTTTGACTTGTATTCTCCAAGCCTCTTTTTCCTTTTCTTCCTTTCTCTCCAGTGTCCTCAAGGATCTCATCCACTGCAGTGACTTCCGCTTTCACCTCCATGCAGGCGTTTCAAATCTATACCCCTCTCCTCTCTCCTACTGAATTTCAAATTATCTTAGCACTAGACAGTTCCCCACATTGTTGGTTCCCCCCATTGTTGGTTCCCCCAATACTGCAATCTTCACATGTCCTAAACGAAACTTATTTTCACCCCACACTCGCTCCTCACCTGTATCAGTCTGAGTTCAACCAGAGAAGCAGATATAAATTGCGTAAGTCCAATATGAATTTGTTACAGGGAATCGCTCTTCTGCAGTTGTGGGCGCTTACTAAGCAGTCTCTCTGTGGCTGTTGTCTCTGAGTCTAATGCTGGAGCTTGAAGTTCATGGAGCAGGCAGTAGGGAAGGAGGATGTAACGTGGAGGGGGGGAGATCAAAGGTAGGTTAGAACCAACAAGCACAAGCTAGAGCCCCATGAGGAAGAACTGGAACTCATGTTCTTATTGCCTCTGACCTTGGCCGAGAGGATCTCCAGCGGGGGCTCTTCATCACACAGCAAAGCACGTACACCTGGCCTCGGAGTTGAAGAAGCCGAAGGAGGATCAGGGGAGGGTAGAGCAGTTGCAAGCCCAGCTGCTGCTTCACACCAACGAGGTAAGTCAGCAAATCGGCAACATGTGTGAGCTACAGAATGGCCACTGCTTCTCTTCCAGCCTCCAAGTCTCCTGAGAATCTCCCCTAACTGGAAACAAGGGAGTGAATTCTGGGAAATGTAGCTCAGCCTAGCCACGCTGACGCATCACGAAGCCATTAAAATCCACCCCTAGTCAACTTGGCATCCACACACATCTCCTTAAAGTATACTTAATATCTGAATCAAGACAATGCCAAAGCTCTCCTTCTGCCTAACGTTATACAACTATTCCACATACAACCAAAAAATGCTAACCCTTTCCCCAGAAGAGAATACAAAGGTCCTTTTTCTGTCCTTGGTGATGTTCATTCTTTTCCTTTGTTATCTTTGAGCTATAAAATATTATTAATATATTATTAATATATGTCACATTAGATGATAAGGAGATGAGAAAAGAAAGAAAACAAAAATATCTAGTTAATATATATATACAAACATCTGTATTAAAATTAGGAAGAAATATTTATAACTACTGCAGTCTGTCTCTGCGAGGGTCAAATGGTCACAGCTGATATTTATAACTACCTTCCCATAGTCTACCATTTTGTATTCGTTTCTGCTGTCAACAAGCACCTCAGTGCTGGTCGTGGTTCTTTGTTTGGTGAAGTGTCGCGAACTTTCATTCTTGAGGGTTCTGGGATATTAGCAGCCCTGCCTGAATTGGGTTGTTGTTATTTTCTGTTGACGTCTATCATAGGACATGGGAGTATTAAGAGGGAGGGACTCTTAAGGATTTCCTGCTTTCCAGAAAAACAGGAAATGGGGGTACCCATTGTGTGGCAGTAGCAACACAATTTCTCCCTGATAACCACCTCTCAGGATTCATCACCCTAGTCAGACAGGAACCCCCTTCTCTGCCTGTTCATTCAGTGGCACAAGGCACCCAGAGTGTCTGGGCAGCAATCTTAACTCCCATTTCAGTAGAATCATTGTTGGGTGCCTTGGTGGAAGCATTCCTCTCTTTGGAACTCAGACCTCTAGACCAGCAGAGCCTATGTATCACAGGGATGGGGAATAACATTTTGCTAATAAATCACTAGAGGTAATAGCAAACGGTGCCGCTCCCATTTCCACGGCTGTGCTCAGGGATCTATGAATATTGGCTATGGGATCAACAGCATCATGTATTGGACGGCAACTCAAAGCATATACAGCATCCAGGACGACCTTGCCCAGCCCTGCAAGGTGTTGCCACTTAGCTGTGCGTTAACCCTGTCTTCAAAAGGCCTCTCCACTTCAATCAAGCTGCTTCAGGATGATAGGGAACGTGGTAAGACCAGTGAATTCCATGAGTCTGGGCCCATTGCCTCACTTCATTTGCTGTGAAGTGAGTTCCTTGATTGGAAGCAGTGCTGTGTGAAATGCCGTGATGGTGGGTAAGGTATTCCATAAGACCATAGATGAGAATTTGGGCAGAAGCATGTGGATAGAGAAGGAAAATCCATAACCAATATGTCTATTCAAGTAACCAGGTAGACTACTCACAATCCTGCCTACTGGGAGGATTCCACCTCACTGCTGTTCTTCAGGGCTGTGAGAGAGTGAGAGAGTAGGGCGGTAGTGCTGCCACACTCCACTTTAAGGCAGTACCTACATGCCTGGCAGAACTATCTGAGGTTTTTCTTCCTCGGTCAACTGGCCATTGGGAACGCTCCATCAGGCCAGAGATGGGGGCTGGAACACAGAAGGTAATGTAGCAGAAGTAGGGGCCATAAGTATATGGGCCCCTTCCTAATGCAACTTATGCCTTCCTAGGCCTGCACGAGCGTGATTACGTATGTATCACTTCCATTTGATGGTGCAGTGCTGCTATGAATACCCAACTGTATGGCTTGGCTAGTTAGACAACACTAGTTCAAGATGAGTGGCTCAGGCTACATGGTAACTTGGTGGTCCACAGTTAAGCATTTCATCTCTAGGAAAGCCCAGTAACAAAAAGCCAAAAGTCGATTCTGAAAAGGGTCGTAGTTATCCACCAAGGATGGCGGGGATTTGCTGCAAAGTTTTAAGGGTCAGATCTTGCTTCACCTAGAGGGGCTTGCCAAAGACTTCAAACTGCGCACCAGTAGATCTCCTGGGTCACATGGCCCAAGTGACAGAGCAGCTTACAAAGTGGCCCAGACATATGACAGGGTCTTCTCTTGTTCTGAGCCCCACTCAAAGCTAGCATTTCTTAGGTCACATTCATACAATGTCTAACCAAAGAGGAAAATAAGAGGAATTCTTTCAACCGGGCTTTGTTTTAAAAGTCTCTGAGCGAACCTGCTGTATTTAAAAAAAAAAAAAAAAGTCTCTGAGCGAGCCTCTGATTGGCCAGCCTGAGACCTGTACTTACCCCTCTGATTACAGTGGCCTGGGGCTCAAGTTCTACTGACTCAGCCTGATTGATGGAACCACACCTATGACCGAGATTTGGAGTATCTGTGGTGGGCAGATCCCTCCAAAACCATATGAGCAGTTCCTCAAATCATGTTTTTCTGGAAATTCGTCACCAAGCCCTTCTCAGAGGTGAGATAAGGCTCTGGTGAAGTCGAGTAACCCTTTTCTCTGGAGAAGTCTCTGAGCATATTTCAGGAGGATTACTCTTCCCCTCTCCCTGCCAGAGCAGGAGGGGCCTTTCTTGGACCTTCACCATGAAAACCTGGTAGGGTTCTTGGAGTTAAAGCCTACAGCAGTGTGGGAGTCTCTGCTATGACTTCAGCCCCCAGGAGTTTCTCACTCTCCCCATTAGTCTGCACTCAGCCCTCAGCAATCTTTCTAAATTGCCATTTCAGTGTTCCTACCAATGTATGGCTCCCGCACGTCTTCTGCTCCAGGTAAGCAGATCTCAGCTGTGACTGTCTGGATATGCCTGTCTTTCCAGATAGTGATGGGTGGTGATTTGCCCTGAAAACTCAGTTCTTGTTGAGTCTGAGAAAAGTCATGGATTTTTCTGTTTGCCCAGCTTTATCTTGTTGTCAGGACAGGAATGACAACTTCCAAGCCTGGCCACTGAAACTGAAAGGCATTAATTTCATTTTTGAATCTCTGCATTCTTACATTTCTCAATTCTCTGTATGACCCCCTGTTGCTACTTTATAAAAGCATTCTTCTTGAATCTTTTACTGAATACACCAAAGAGATATTTTCTAAAACTGCTTTCCCTTTTCTGTAGCTGATTATTTTCACAAACAAGGTGTTTTTTTCCTTTGAATCTTTAGAGCCAAAGCATTCCCTTTCCCTTAATGCTGCAGAATTTTTTCATCCCTTAGAGCTTGTGTTGTTTCATTCTGAATATTTATTCTAGAAAGGGAAGAAATCTCTTTAAGCCAGGGGATTGTAAACAGATACTATTCTTTTACCTTAACCCTCTCGGATCTAGATTTTTAACAGATACCAGAGCAAAAGTACCAGCCCAATTCACCCTACCCTTCTGGCATTCATTTAGCATGATTCCAGTAGACTGAGGTCAGATCTCCTTGTCCTTTGAGTTGTGAGTTCTCGGAAACCTGGAGGGTTTAGTGTGGTCTGTAGTTTGTATAAGTACAGGATGGAAAAGACTAAATCCACTATAACTGTGCTCCTCAAAGTACAGTCCCTAGACCCGTGCTCCTCTCTGACTTGTTCCCATTTTATTTTTCTAGTGAGTCATGTTTACTGATTTTAGAAAAGCCTTGATCAAAAATGGTTGGGAATTTTAAAAAAATTTTATTTTATTGAACTATAGCTGATTTACAACGTTGTGTTAATTTCAGCTGTACAGCAAAGTGATTCAGTTATACATATATATATATATATATATATATGCATTCTTTTTCATATTCTTTTCCATCATGGTTTATCACAGGGTATTGAATATAGTTCCCTGTGCTATACAGTAGGACCTTGTTGTTTATCCATCCTGTATATAATAGTTTGCATCTGCTAACCCCAGGCTCGGACTGGGAAATTTTGAAAAACAGTCCTTCGCCACAGATAGCTTGAGAAGCACTGCCTCAGGTCGCATCACTCCTGAGTGTCTCCTCAACTTTTATTCTACTGCCAACCACTTCCCAAGGTACAGTGAGCCACCAATGTTCCCCTTAAACTTCCGGTCCTTTACTCTGGAGGGATGTGGGAAGAGAACTGGTTTGCGAGGGTGGGGGGATGAAGAGGTGTGGGAAGATGGTAGAGGCACATGGAGGGAAGGGCCTTGACTGACGTGCTCAGGAAATCTCTCGCCTGCAGTAGGTAGGGGGCTGCCAGGTTCTCCTTCAATGGCGTCTCGGAGTCTACAAGTTCAAGGAAGAAAGTGGAGGGGCGGGGAATCCTGGGACTCCTTTCCCTTCCTTCTCCACTGTGGGTCATTCTGCTCTAAGTCAGGGGCAAAGTCTGTGCCAGTTTTTTTGGGTTTGTTTTGTTTTTTGTGGTACGCGGGCCTCTCACTGCTGTGGCCTCTCCCGCTGCGGAGCACAGGCTCCGGACGCGCAGGCTCAGCGGCCATGGCTCACGGGCCCAGCCGCTCCGCGGCATGTGGGATCCTCCCGGACCGGGGCACGAACCCGTGTCCCCTGCATCGGCAGGTGGACTCCCAACCACTGCGCCACCAGGGAAGCCCGGCTGTGCTGTTTAATCCAGCCTCCTCCACACTGTACACGGTGGAAAGACACATGCCCCACACACACCCGCGCCAGACCTTGAGGGCTGTGTTCCCTTCTCCTCACCTTCGGCGCTTTGCCCAGCACTTGGAATGCTTCAGAGGACAGAACAGGCACTGTCAGCAGCGCCCTGAGGTGCCTGGGAAGTCTGTCGTAGCCTGTAGGCAACTAAGTATGGTAGGCACTACTGAGAAGCCACGTTTCCAGTACTCTGCATCTGTGTGGTTGGATTTTGAGATCTAATGTAGGGCATCATATTTATTCTTATTACCTTTTAATGTTC
>NW_006778821.1:689485-702309 GCF_000442215.2 Lipotes vexillifer | reverse complement strand
CATTCCTGCCTGTAGAGATGCTTGGAACCTATTTCTTGCCTATCTTTGTGTCTCATGCCAACAGCATCTTTTCCCAATTCATTAGTAGTTAGGACCAGCAGGACAGGAAGAGATCAGAGCTCTGTGGCCCTCCCTGAGTGGCTTCTCTTCCTGTTTCCATCCACTCATTACCCCGTCTTCTGAGTTCAGTTGTTTGATAGATTATGAATCTACTTAACCATCCTGTTGTCTACCGAGATATTGTGGGATGGATGGATAATCTCTTCTAAGCTTCCCTCTGCCCTCATCCCTTCTACCAGAGAGGCCTGGTAATAATAATTATTATAATAAATAGAAATAATAGTTATTATAACTATTATTATAATTATTATTATAAATCTGATTGGAATTTGCTCTAAAGTAGCAAAGAAAGCAACTCCTAACATCGAATGTGGTGTTGCTTGTAATTCAGCCAGATTCAGGGGCTAGGAGAGAGCCAGGTGTTCCTTGTCAGCCCAATAATAGAATGTGTGCAGCGTTTTGTGAGCAAAGCTTGCTTCAGAGGTGATATAGGAAAGGAAGGCCACTGGACAGACCAACCTGGACCTAGAATTTGGGGTGCCCAAATTAACTTTTACTCATGGGCCTACAGCAGTGGTCCTCGACTGGGGCCAATTTTTCTGCCAGAGGACATCCGGCAACTTCTGGAGACATGTTTTGGTTGTTACAACTGAGAAAAACGAGGGCTTGCTACTTGCTCTCTGGGTCATAGAGGCCAGGAATGCAGCTAAACATCCTTCAGTGCACAGAGCAGCCACCCTCCCCAACCACGAATCCAGCCCCAAATGTCAACAGTGCCTGGGTTGAGGAACACTGGCCTAGAATTTAACCCGTTGTAAAACCTGCACCACTGAGCATGGGGGCACAAAACTATCCATCTGTTCAAACGCCAGGCCACATCCCTAAAGATTCTAGTTTCATTGGTCTGGGGTCGAGTCCAGATAGGGTATTTCTCTAAGGCTCCCCCAGGTTACTCTTGTGTGTGCACAGGATTGAGAACCACTCCCTGGAGAGTCTGGTGTGATGGAGGCCACAGAAGAGCCTGACCTCCCTCATTGTCCTGTGATTAGAGGGTTATTGAGGGGTTGCTGGATCCTTGAAGAGGTAGCAGTAATGGAGAAACCCGCAGGAGATGGAGAGAAGCTCCCCAGGCACTGGAGAGGATAAGATGGAAGTTCAAGGCAGAGGTTTTTGTGAGAATTGGGAAAAGAGCACACCATCTAGATTTTTTTAAAAAATTGAAAACCTCTGGATGGATGATCCCAGGGCCCTTAGCCTAGCTAACAGACCAGACTGCTGAGGCGAGGAGAAAGCTGCCCTTCCACAACGAACATGGCCTCTGCCAAGGCACAGGCTTCTTGTGACCCCAGAGGCAGCTGGATTTTTGGCACCCACTTGCCCCTTCCTCTGGGGTCTTTGTGCAGTGCGCATACTACACGACCAAGTGCAGCAGCCCTAGTTGGAATCTGCCTTAGCTAAGATCTCCTTCGGTCAGGAAAGGGGCGAGGTCCTGCCTTAGGGGTTTACCAAAAAAAAAAAAAAAAAAAAAAAATTGAGAAAGCCTCGAAGAAGAAACCTGATCCGTCCTGCAGGCACCTAGAAACCCTATCCTGACGCCAGGCCACAGGGTGGAGGCTCCAGGCTGATCGTGGTGTCCTAGGCGTGATTGCGAACAATCCAGGAAATGGGGAAATCTGGTTGCAGTAAACTACAACAGCTGGATTCCCGAGGCTGTGGGTGAGACGGGGAACTTTCTGGGCCTTTTGCTCGCCCATCAGCCGACCCTAGAAAGAGTACCTCAAGCCCCATCCCAAACTGCAGTGCAGCTGGCACGAACTCTTGATTCATTCCCTTGCAAAAGAGAAACCAAAAAGCCGTAGCAAGGACGTTGGCGCCGGCAGAGCCACACACCTAAGTTCAAATCCCCGCTCTGCCCGTAACCATGAACCTGGGCAAGTTTCTAAGCGTCGTTCCTTCTTGGATAGGATGGGCATAATGACGCCGAACTTGGGGCGTGGTCCGAAGGGTCAAACCTGCGAACTTGGCGATAATAACCTGCCGCGGTGGGCCATTCTTGGACCCCCTCGGTTATCCCTTCTCTTTCCGTGTGACTCACGCAGCTTTCTGCACAGATGACCTTGTGGTAGGGGCCCCGGATCTGGGAGGTGTTTGGGCCACCAGTGTGTGTATTCGTGGTGAAAGGGCGCGCAATTGGGGAACAAAAAGATATTTTAGGATAATCTGGTTTGCTAGGGCACGCCCCTGGCGCGCTCAGGCCCCCAGAGGGGGTGCGGTAGTGTCAGCCCCGCTTCCAGAAGAAGCGCTGGCATAAAAGGAGGGGGGTGGGTCGGAGCCCCAGCCGCGCCAGCGCTCCGGGGAGGCGGAGGAAGGAGGGCAGGCCCCGGGCGGGCGGGCGGGAGGGAGGGAGACAGGCGAGAGGAGGAGTTTTCCAGCTTGGCCTCCGCGAGCCGCGCGCAGCCCCTCGGTCGGGTTGATCTCCCGTCCCCGGGAAGCGCGCCGCGCAGCCGAGCCGAGCGCAGCGCCGGGCGCGCCATGGGGAGCTCCGCACTCCGGCCCGCGCTGCTGCCGCTGCTGCCGCTGCTCCTGCTGCTTCGGGCCCCGCCGAGCCGCGGCTTCCCAGGTAGGGTCGGCGGGCCAGCCTCCCCAGCTGGGCGCCGGGACCCTCGGCTCGGTCCGGAGGGTGGTGCGGGGGCGCCCTTTGTTTGCGCGGACTTCGTCTTTCGCCACCCGGGGGAGCGGGAGACGCGGAGCGGGGCTCGCGTCCGGGCACCAGGAGGGGAGAGCCGACTGTCATCCCGTCGCCGGGCGCCGTGAGCTGGAGGACTCTCTGCGCCTGGGGTTCCAGGGGGACCAATCAAACCCCCGTTGGCGCTGGAGGCGACCAGGAGAAGTTTGGCCGCGGGTTACTTTCTCACCCCGCCGGCGTTTTGCCTCTCACACAGCTGCCTGCGGCCAGGGACCAGGTGGCTGGCAGCTCGTCCTGGAAGGAGCCCCTACCCCCTCCCACTCGAGGCCCCAAGCCACCCCCTGGGGCTGCAGGGCACGAGCCACAGTAGGAGACTCTCATGGAAGGCCCGGGCGGAGCCTCTCCCGCATCCCCCAACCCCCCCTGCTGGGGATTCCGAGAAAGTCTGCACCTCCGGGAGAGAGGTGCCAGCTGAGAGCGGTGACATGTGGCAGGCGCTTGGTTAGCCCCAGGGAAAGAGGACTACATACGCGGGCTCTGCTAGACAGGGGGTGTGGCTTCTTGTTGCTGGGGGGCGTGGTCTGTAGCATCTAAGGGGACCCTGGTACTTATTAGGACTCTTCTGGTGTGGACAAAACCTTCTTTGGAGATGCCCTTTAAAAAGCTCCAGCTGACTCCCTCATCCGAGAGTCTTAAGATAGCAAAGAGCTTCGGGGGAGCTGGGGAACATGGATGCACCCCTGTCGCCCCGGAGAGGAAATCCATGGACACATTTTAGTTTAGTGTTAATGGGAAAGTGGGTGACGTGGCGGGCAAATATCTGGCTTTACTTTCAACACTGTGGGCCGTTTAAGTCTGGGGTCTGAGAAACGAACCTACCGAGTTCTGGGTGAAGGATGGAGGGGGAGAGTTCCCAGATAGCATGCTTGGGAGATGTAGGGATGGCTGCTGGAAATTCCTTGCACATCCCCTTATGAATGAATGAATCAAACAAACGTGTAAAGTGATAAACAGGAACATTTGCGTTTTGAACTGTTGTAAGTGTTAAGCTTTTTGGTAGGAACTGATTCAGGGCAAAGTGGAAAGGAGACCTTATCCTCTGTGCCAGGCAAGTGCCAGCCCCCTGTTCCCCGGGCGGGTTAGTGCCCCCACCCCCCAAGCAGGAGTCGGGTTAATAATATGAAGGTAGAGGGGAGGGGGAAGCCAGTACTGGACAGGGTGCAGGGGGGAGGAGTTGAGAAGCTAGAAGCAGCCTTTCCTCCTGAACTGGGAGGCGTCTCTAAGCCGCCTGTACATCTACCTGGCAGAGCCTTTCTCAGTCAAGGGGCCTCTTCTCTTTTTCCATTTGACCTTCCTTCCCTCCCTCACCCTGCCCTCTGTTCTCCTTCCCTCAGCTTCTACCCTTATACAGCGTAGCTTGCTGCCAGGACCCAGCCACCCACAGAATCGTGGGTTTCCAGCTTGGGCGCTCACTACTGTTGGGAACTGGCCCTGGCTGGCCCAGCTCCCTCTGGCGCCAGCCTGCAGGCTTCCCCCAAGTTGGCACATCCCAATGGGGTCTTTCAGGAAATGTGCTCTGCTGGGGCTGTTGATTCCAACGGAGGGTATTTCAGTCCAAGCCAGAGGTTTCGGAAGGCTGGGGAGGGGAGACTCTCTAGGCCTGTGGGTCCTGAGGCGAATCATGTCAGCTGAGTTCACCCTAAGTGCTGGGTGACAGAGAGATTTTGAAGATCATTTCAGAGGCAGTCTCTCAGCAAGTAGACATTGTGTCTCTGGTAAGAGGCCTGGAATCAGGAACCTCTGAAAGAGGGAGATGGGGGTCTAGGGCCCCATCGGCATCTCCCCTCCCCCACTTATATAAACATCTGAGATTTAATAGCCAGTCTGTCAGAGAGAGAGTAAATCATTCCCATTCCCACTTCTAGAAGGTCTCTGGAGTTCTTCCACCTTTGAATCTGATGCAGCTCTTCTGGCTCACTGATTGATTCTTTGCGGCCTAGCAAAGACGCAGTGTCTATAAAAACCCACTTGAAATGTATGGCAAATTCATAGCAAAGTTGTCTGTGTTGGATTGCGTTTGTATGCCTTTAAGATAGTATTCTTACTCTGTTCTTTGGTTTTGCTTTTATTGAGGTATAATTGACATATATATACACATTAGTTTCCCATGTATAACATAGTGATTTGATATTTGTATGCACTGCACAGTGGTGACCACAATAAGTCTAGTTACTATCGATCACTGTACGTAGTTACAAAATTCTTTTTTCTCGGGATGACTTTTAAGATCGACTCTCAATACAGTATTATTAACGATAGTTACTATTGCTGTACATTACATCCCATGACTTATTTATTTTAAAGCTGGAAGTTTGTACATTTTGATCCCCTTCACCCATTTCGCCCACTCCCCACTCCCCCTCCCCTCTGGCAACCACCAGTCTGTTCTCTGTATCTATGAGCTTAGGTTTTGCTTGTTTGTTTCATTTTTTAGATTCCACAATATATTGAGATCATATGGTATTTGTCTTTCTCTGACTTATTTCACTTAGCATAATGCCCTCTAGGTCTATCCATGTTGTCACAAATGGCAACGTTCCATTCTTTTTTTTATGGCTGGATAATATTCCATTGTATGTGTATACCACATCTTCTTTATCCATTCATCGGTTCATGGACACTTAGACTGTTTCCATAACTGGGCTCTCGTGAATAATGTTGCAATAAACGTGGGGATGCAGATACCTCTTTGAGATCCTGTTTTCATTTCTTTTGGATAAATACCTAGAGGAGGGATTGCTGGATCATATGGTAGCTGTATTTTTAGTTTTTTGAGGAACCTCCATACTGTTTTCCATGGTGGCTGCACCAATTTACATTCCCACCGACAGTGCACAAGGGTTCCCTTTTCTCCACATTCTTGCCAACACTTGCTGTTTCTTGTCTTTCGGATAATAGCCATTCTGACAGGTGTGAGGTGCTGTCTCATTGTGGTTTTGCTTTGCATTTCCGTTTTATTATGTTCTTAAATGAAGTCTTTTTGTTTTATTTATTTTTGGCTGCCTTGGGTCTTCGTTGCTGCGCGCGGGCTTTCTCTAGTTGCGGCGGGTGGGGGCTACTCTTCGTTGCGGTGTGCGGATTTCTCATTGCAGTGGCTTCTCTTGTTGTGGAGCACAGGCTCTAGGCGTGCAGGCTTCAGTACTTGTGGCACGTGGGCTCAGTAGTTGTGGCTCGCGGGCTGCAGAGTGCAGGCTCAGTAGTTGTGGCGCACGGGCTTAGTTGCTCCGCGGCATGTAGGATCTTCCCGGACCAGGACTTGACCCTGTGTCCCCTGCATTGGCAGGCGGATTCTTAACCACTGCACCACCAGGGAAGCCCTGAACTCTTGAAGCCTCATTTACATCTGAGATTTTGGAGGTTCACTGCACCTCCTTCTGCAAGCAAGGCTGAAGATGGAGAATGAACGCCATGGCCACTAAGAAAGGCTCCATGAATCTGATGCCTGGAGGAAACTGGTAAAGTAGTGTGGTTTCACCAGCCAGGAAAACCGAGTGGGGTTGGCTGAAAGCCAAACCAGAGCACACCAGCCAAAGCAGTCTTTTAAAATGCCACATTTGGAGATAAGTATTAGGAACTGAACACCTGGCTCAGGATATACAATTAAAGTCACATTAGGAGCAGGTTAGGCTAGAAATTTCTATTTGGGTTTAAAACATGTAATCAGCTGACAGAATTCCTCTGCATTAAAAAGGAGAATGCTGGGGAGAGCAGGGCATTTTCAACTGGCATTTTCTTATTGATAACACTTTCAGTACAGTATCCTGCTATTACTGTTTCTCATTTCCCAGATTTGTGAGCTGAAAGAGACACCAGAAACCGTCGCTAAAGCACCGTCTTCAGACCTTCCTCACACCATAATTGAAATATTGCCCTTTTCTTTTCGGTGATTTCTATAACATTCTCACTTTTAGTCTCTCTTATAACAACTCATTCTACTTTTTATGGCCAGATACTGCTCTTTTAAGTACGTTTTTACTTCAGTACTGTTTTTTTTTTTAACATTTTATTTCTAATTTTTAAAATTGAGGCAACGTTAGTACTGTTTTGATCGCATTGCTCTCCTACTCAAAAACATAGAGCAGGACTTCCCTGGTGGCGCAGTGGTTAAGAATCCGCCTGCCAATGCAGGGGACACGGGGTTCGAGCCCCGGTCCGGGAAGATCCCACATGCCGCGGAGCAGCTAAGCCCGTGCACCACAACTACTGAGCCTGCACTCTAGAGCCCACGAGCCACAACTACTGAGCCTGCGTGCCGCAACTACTGAAGCCCGTGCGCCTAGAGCCCGTGCTCTGCAACAAGAGAAGCCACGGCAGTGAGAAGCCCGCACACCACAACGAAGAGTAGCCCCCGCTCGCCGCAACTAGAGAAAGCCCGTGCGCAGCAACGAAGACCCAACACAGCCAAAAATAAAATAAATAAATTTATTAAAAAAAAAAACAGGGCAGCTGCCCGCAGCCTAATTTTCCAGTCATTCTCTCCTGGCTTCCTAAAATCTGGCTAAAGTAGACTACCTGTTTTTATAGACCTGGAGTCCCATTTTCCCTCTTTTTGGTGATTACTGCTTTCTGCAACTGGAATGCTTCCCCGCAGCCACATGTCTATCTAAATTCTGCCCATCGTCCAGCGACACCCCCCAGTTCGATGAAACTTTTACTTGATCCTTTGATTGGGAAGCTTCTGCCTTCCTTTAAACAACACCCACGGTGTTTCATATCTCTCTTGTGATATTTATCATACATGCCATACCTTACAATGAGCTATGCATTCCTTTACGCTTGTAGATTCTGAGCTCATGAAGGAAGGGCACTGCTCTGTCTTACCCCTCTGTATTTCCCACGGTGCCTAGCCAAGACCCTGGAGCCAAGTGGATATTTGTACTTATTGAGTTAGTAGTTCCCTGCAATTCGGGTGACAGACCATTGGCCGGAGGAGCTGAGAGAAACACGCGTGCAGGTAAACAGGGCTTGTGCCACCATGAACCTACATACACAGGGACAGTGCCTTGCTGGCTGTAGAGGTTTGCTTTTAAATCCGTGAACACCCTCCCTTTGAGCAATAACCTTCTCCGCTGGGGGTTGTAAGATGAGAGACACTGAAGCCACAAGCCGGAGTTTGCATTTATTATTTTTGTTGGCCGCTTTGCTAGAGCCCCTTCCAAAGGGGTTGAATGGTTTCCTTAGTCAACGCAAATATGTGTGCTACATCAATTCCCCTTTCAGAGAATGCAACTCAAATGGGTAATTGAAAGTGAAGGTTGAGTTTCACGAGAAGGTTGACTTGCCAGGTTGTAACGTACTCTGAAATTCTAGCAGCCAAATTATGATCAATACCCAGGTTAAGGATTCATTTCCAAATAGCAGTGTGAATAATCGCCTTGCCTGGGTTCCAGTTCATAGGGAATTTCTCAAGCCAGCCTTTCAGTTCTTTTTTTTTTTTTTTAACTTTTATCTGAGTATGGTTGATTTACAATGTTGTATTAGTCCTCAGTTCTTGATTGTGCGATTTCTTGACTGTCGGCTTTTATTGGCCATTGTTTATGGGGTCTTTTAAGCCTGGATCTTTCTCTTGGATATTTGAATTCTGCCTTCTCTCCTGGAACCTTGGCTCTATCCAGAGACTTTCTTTTTAAAGTGGACATGGAAGGATGGAGTGCACGGGATACTAGGATGAAAGAGGTAGGGAATTCCTTCTGTCAATAGCTTTCTGTCTTGCGGGGAAATAGACACCAGGTTATCCATGGGGGTAAATATTATAACACAGATGGGTCGACAAGCCCTGTGAAGCACAGAGAGGAGCCACGCAGGAGTCCTGGGCCCGGAGATTGCAGAGTGATGTTGAGCGATGCTGATGCAAGTGGTAGTGACAACTACAGGCCCAAGGAAGGTTAATGCAGGGTGTCTCTGGGCTTCCTTCTCTAAGAACATTTTGAAATTGGAACCAAAAATCTGTGTGGGTGTTCTTTTTCTGGGGAGAAGGCCCTATCCCAATTCAAAATCACTCCTCACCAGATACTTTTGTGAATTCTATGAGAGAATGTGCACTTAATGGGCACAAAAGTCAACATAGAAAGTACGATGAAGTTGCCAGAGTAGGGAAACTTTCAACCAATGATCAGGTGGCCTCCTGAGTTATAACCAGCGGTACAATTTCCTATTCTCCTCATTTAAAAATCGACACCAAACAAAACAGTCATAATCATAGGTGGTAATTACCTGCAGGCCTGGCCTGGCAACTTGGCACAGCACAGTGTCACTTAGCACAGTGTCTGGGACTTGGGGCAGGATCTTTAGTGGATATTTGTGGGTTGATTGAATGATTGAGGTAATTGTGACAGGGAATCAACACATTCTATTTCAGTATCCCTGCAGGATTTAACCAGAATTTCCAAGCTGCTCATCCCCAAAGAGAAAGAAATGCGAGGTATCAGAGGCAATTTGCAGGACTCTGAACGGAAGATCCATTTGGACAGGCAACAAGTTGGGGCATAGTTAATTGCTGAGGCTCTTGAATTTCGAACCACCCTAGGACAATATTCTAGGAGACTTAGAAACACCAGGGACTTTGGGGGGAGGGGGCAGGATTTTTCAGATAAAAGATTTAAGGATAAAGCTTCTTTGAGAGAAAAGTCCCTGGTAGCTTTGCTAAGCTCCCAAGTTGCCCAGATGATAATTGGTTGCACCTGGGTCTTACGGGCACACTCTAGCCTCAGAAACTTCTGGAGTCATCATTCCTGAGCTGAGTGATTCACTGCCCTGTAATCCTTAGCTCATACTGCATGCCTCTTTATACGTTGTTCTCCAGGGAGAAGGTAAATGGGTTTGGACATAGTGGCTTGGATTATCCCAGAGGTTTGGTGTTGTAAATTGAGTATATTGGTTTTAAAGCTTTTTTTAAAAATGAGTAATAGATCCAAATATAGAATTTGGGGGTGGACTTTCTGCCTTGGCTTGAAAGGTTGTTGCTCTGTTTCTTCTGCCCTGCTCTTATAGTGACCTGTTGTGTGATGGGTTCCATGCTGTTTCCACTGTTGTCACTGGCTCTTTGCAGCGCCTGCCCAGTTATGGCTGATGAGCATCTACCTCTTCCATACCGAGCGCAGCCCAGGACCCTCTGCTGAATGCCTCTGGCCTGCCGCTAGCTGTGTGGGTGGCTGAGCTGATGACCCTACCAGTCCCAGGGATTCAAGAATGTTCCAAAACACTGGTTAAATGAGGACCACGGGGCGAGCGAGAATTGAGCCGAGCTTTGGCAGGCCCCTGGTGGAGGGGTGAGGAAGCGGTGGCCTGGCCATGTCCCCGGCCTTCTGAGACTCTGCCCCCAGTGTGGCCGTTCCCTATAGGAACTCTGACAGACTTGTTGCCACTGACTCAGCATTTATCACACAAAGGCTCCTGTTCCTTTAAATATCTGAGGTTGAAATCCTGTTTCCACTCCGATTCGAAGTCCGCTTTTCAAAGAGGAGGGTCATACTGTTTCACCAGGAGCTACTCACGACCCGACGGCCTCAGCCACGTGGGCAGGCACTGGGGTCTTGTTCATTCTGTGCCCTTGTGGCCGAGCAGGGAGCCTGGCCCCCGGGGGACTCTCGGTGAAATCTGCAAGGGAGCACACCTCTGGCTGGGACTGACCTGCTGATTGGGTGTCTCGGGCTCTATCTAGATGCCCACAGGAGTTTCTCAGCCACATCCAGGCTCCCCTGCATGGGCCACCTAATTCATGTGGCATCTCAGCCTGGGAGGGTGCCCGAGACGGAACTCCCCACGTCTCGGTGATGAGTCTCTGAGGTTCAGCGAGTGGAAGGGATTTGTCTGGGGTCACACGGGGAGTTAGAAGCAGAGCTGGCCTTAGAACTCAGTCCGCCGACTCCAGGATTCCCTTTCCTCCACGGGCAGGGACAGAGTTCGGTTTCTGAGCTGCCACTACACATTAGGCACCGGGCCGGGCACCAGGGATAGGCAGGCAAGGATCAGTGGCACCTCAGGCACTCACAGAGCCGTGCCCTGGCGTATTTCTGCGTGGTTGTTCATACCGGCACTTGGCTGCAGTCTCAGTCTCACACCCGGGGCTGCTTGGGTGTTCCTCAGGGTTCTGAGAAGTTGCTGCCCCAGAGCTAGCCCTTGCCCCCTCTTGTCGAGGTCCCAAAGGATCCCTCTCTATGCCATTTGCTTTGAGCACCCCAGCTGCTATGTCATGCTGTTTTTAACAGCATTATTGTGATATTATTCACATACCATACCATTTCCCCATTTAAACCACTTCAGCGACTTGTAGTATATTCACAGAGTTGTGTATCCATCACAGTTTTAGAACATTTTCATTACCCGCCAAAGAAACTCCACACCCTTTAGCCATTGCTCCCCACCCCCTCTCCATAGCCCTAGGCAACTGCTGAAATACTTTCTGTCTCTATAGATTTTCCTATTTTTAACGTTCCATATAAATGGAATCACACAGTATCCTTTTGTGTCTGGCTTCTTTTGCTTAGCATAATGTTTTTAAGATTGATCCATATTGTAGCAGGTATCAGTACTTGACTCCTTTTTTATGGCTGAATTATATTCCATTGTATGGACAGACCACATTTTATCTGTTCATCGGTTGATGGACATTTGAGTTGTTTCCACTTTTGGGTTGTTATGAGTAACGCTGCAGTGAATATTCATATACAAGTTTCTGTGTGGACATATGTTTTCATTTCTCTTGGGTAGATCCTTAGGAGTGGAATGGCTGGGTCATATGGTAACTCTGTGTTTAGCCATTTGAGGACCGGCCAGTCTGTTTTCCAAAGGGACTCTACCCTTTTACATTCCCACCAGCAGTGTGTGATGGTTTTGATTTCTCTACATTTTTATCAGCTCTTGAGATTATCTGTCTTTTTGGTTAAGTGATGTCATGAAAGCTCAGTTCATTAACAGCATCCACTCAAGGGCTGAGTGATAAAGCGGTGTCTGTGCTGCCAGCTGTGACAGAATATTGGCGAGAGTCATCTAAGGATGCCTGCCACCTTCTCACTGCTGGCTGCAGGGCACGGCTAGTCCATAAGGTGCCTTTGGGTGGATTAGAAAAAGATGCCTTGTCTAGGCACGTGTAATGCGTGGGCACAGGGCTTGGTCAGGGGACAGACTTTGTGCTGAGTAGGAAAAGGATAGAGAGGCAGGCCCAGAACTCAAGACTTAAAGAGTGGAGGGCAGCACGGTGTGAGACCCCGCCTGCTCTTTGGACGGGTGTGATGGTGGGTGCCGTGGTGTAGACAACTCCCTGGACACCCATCTATGCTGCAGTCCTGGGTGTCCGTAGCTCAGCCCCAGGTGGGAAAGAGCTATGGGCGCCATGTGCTTTGACAGCTTGCTTCTATTAAAAAGAAAAACAAAACAAAAAACTGTGCTTGTGTGTCAGCGGCATCCTCGCGAGCTTGAATCCTTGGGTCACCTGGGAGCCAAGCAAGCAAGTCAGAAGCTCAGGCCCCACCCGAGACCTAGTGAATCAGCGTGTGCATTTCAACAAGGTCCCGCAGATGATTCTTATACACAGTGAAATTTGAGAAGGACTGGTCCGCTGGGTGAGTTCAGCCCTTTGCCAAGATGGAGTGGCTGGCCTGTTTATAAGGGCCGCCCAATAGCTGTCCTCCCTCCTCTATCCCTTCTTCCCTTGGCTTTGCCGTCATCATGGCATCTTCTAGACTTCCTTTCCTAAGTCCCCGACATTCCTGAGATAAGCGTGTACAGACTTTCGTTTTCTTCTCCCTCTTCTAACTCAAAAACAAACCCAACTCTTCAGGGTGCCCTCGACTTCATCTCCTTTGGAGTCCTCCTGCCTGGAGTGCGGCCAGCAGTAGCAAAGCACATCTTCGGTGATGGGTAACAGGGTCCTCACGTGCCTTTGCCCAGCAGCTCAGCTGCAGCTTAGAAATAACTGCAGCTCTTTAAGAAAGGCCACACAGGGCTTCCCTGGTGGCGCAGTGGTTGAGAGTCCGCCTGCCGGTGCAGGGGACGCGGGTTCGTGCCCCGGTCCGGGAAG
>NW_006778821.1:677661-689272 GCF_000442215.2 Lipotes vexillifer | reverse complement strand
AAAAAAAAAAAAAAAAGGCCACACGAGTGTGATTAGGGCGGTCCCTGCCTCTCTAGCAAAACCCCGTCCTGGGATTGAGAATTTCTGCAACTGACCAACCCTTGAAGACACAGGGGCTACACATCTTTGTGCCAGAGACCGACGCCGCCGGGCTTAGGGAGAAGGCAGCCCCTTGGAGAATGGGTGAGATCGACACCAAAGGGGAAGTCAGGACAACACACCCCACCCCTCATGTGAAGCCCCCCAAACCCCCCCAAACTGGGCAAGTCAGGAAGGCTGAACTGTTAGCACTAAAAGGGGGGCCCTCCCACCGTTTCAGGGCTTTGAGTGAATAAGTAGTTCCCAGCCCAGCAGTGGTATTGGCTTGGCCCAAAAGTTTGTTCGGGTTTTTCCATAAGATGGTATGGAATAACCCAAACGAACTTTTGGGCCAACCCAATATTTGGAGAGGCTGCATCGGGATTACCCAGGGAGTCTGGTGAGATGAGGTTTCCCTGATCCCCCCTCCTCTGTGTGTTTTGCTTTGGCAGATCTGGGGTGGGGAGAGCAGCAATCTGTGGCAGGGGTCTGCAAACTAAGTCTTGCCAAGCCACATAGCACCCCAACTCCTGGTTTTGTATGACCAGTGAGCTAAGAATGGTGTTAAAATTTTCAAGTGGTTGAAAAAAATCAAAAGGAGACTACTTTGTAACACGTGACAATTATCTGAAATTTAGATATCAGTGCCACTGGAACCCAGCCACACTCATTTGTTTGGGTGTTGTCTGTGGCTACTTGGTGATAAGTGGCTGAGTTGAGTAGTTGTGACAGAGAACATATGGCCTGCAAAGCTGAAAGTATTTACTCTCTGGCTCTTGACAGAAATAGTTTGCCAACCCCTTAATTAGGGCCTTGCTACTCAGAGTATAGACTGAGACCTGCTTGGCCTGGGAGCTCTACAGTCATGTAGAAACCAGACCTATGAAATCAGAGCCTCCCTTTAACAAGATCCCTAGGTGTTTGTGGCTCCTGCGCCTTCACCACGATGCTCAGCTCAGGACTCGTCTTGGCCTTAGTCAGGGGGTCTTTTAAGATGCCTAGGCCAGCATGCTATAACTAGCCCTGTACACATTTATCTGACAGATAACTGGGTGTTTCATTCTCTCTGTTTGAGGCTTGGTAACCTCCTGATAGCCTCTAGAAACTGGGACCCTGTTTATTCTCACCAATTCTTGGCCAAGGCCTAGGGTCCTGATCCAAAGCTGTAGGCAGACTGGCCTTGGCTACCTCCTGAGACTTCCTGGATGCTGCATGGGTTTCTGGACCGCAGGCTCGGGGCTCTCCAGACCTGCTGCCCTGCCACAGCCCTGCTATATGGTGTGGCCTGGAGCCCTTCACTGCTCCTTACCCCGATCGCTGCTGAGGCTTTGACTTGGCTATCTGTCTCTTGCTGGTGGCTGTTCCTTCAGGAGCCTGTGATCTTTCTGCTGGTCAGGACCATCCCTAGTAGAACGTTTTCCCAAAGTGGCTTCCTTGAAGCGCTGCTTCCCAGAGAGATTCATAGATGTTCTATGGGCAGCAGAATGCATGGTAACTAAGTTCCGTAGGTATCTTTACTGAAGGATGGCTCAGGGTCATCGATATGCTAACGTAATTGTTCCCCCCTGGGAGGGAACAAATAACAAGGACCACAACACAATCTGAAAGTGTGGTCCTCAGACCACCGGCAACAGCGGTACCTACAAACTTAATAGATGCATAAATTCTCATGCCCCACCCCAGAGCTGTTGAATCAGAAGCTGGGCCTGGGGGAAGGTAGGCCAGCAACCGTGTTGTAACAAACTCTCTAGGTGCTTTTGATGCCTGCTCGAGTGTGAGAACCACCGGTGTGGACATTTCCAAGTTATTTTCTCACAGCATCTTAATAGACTAGTGTTTCTTCTTTGTTGTTTTTACAGGGAACTGTGTTTTGGGTTTCAGGACAGGACCTTTGGGAAGATGACATCGAATTGCCTGAAGCGTTTACTGGTGGCAGTGAGCACTGCAGGCTCAAGAGAGGAAAGAATGAAAAGAAAAAAATCTTTGGGTAAAACACCATCTGTCCCACTTCTGGCCTGCTAGGCAGTTGTGTGCCTACTTGGTTAAAGGAAGTTTCCTCCAGTTGAAAGCTACCACCGTTTGGCTGTTGTAAACGTTGTGTTCTTTGCAACGTTTTTGTGTATTAAAATGTGGAGAAAGCTGGGGACAGCCATTGGGATGTATTTCTCTCCTCCTCTAAACATCGTCTCCTTTCAGAATACTCTTCTTTCCTCTTCTGCAGAATCTCCTCGTGCAAATCCCAAACCCATCTTTCCAGGTCAGTGTGGTCCAAGTGGCTTTTGCCGGTGCCCTTGCCCACAGTGAGTGGCGCTCTTTCTGTCCATGGAAAGTCTCAGGAAGCTTTCAGATCTGAGGAGGTGGTTTGTCCCCAGACAGAGCCTCTTAGCCCAGGGTAGCTGTGCGTTCCTCCTCAGAGCTCAGCTCCCTCCCTTTCGTTCTAGAACTTTCTCCTTTGCTATCAGGGCCAGTGGTGTCACAGCCTTGGACCTGCAGGTGAACGCTTTTCATTTCTTTGCCGTCAGAGAGTTTGTCAATGCTGTGCTGTCACTTAGTTTGAAAATCCCAGTGGCAGTGAGGCTCGAGCTTGAAGGTGAGAGGAATCCCCCGAGTTCTGCTGCCCAGATCTTTTCTGTGTCTTTGTTTAAATGGAGGTGAGGCAGCTTCTCGATGTGGTTTCGCCTTCTGAGCAGAATTGTAAAGAAGCAGGAACACCACGTTTGCCAGGAAACAGAGGTGATGTGATGGCCCCCCCAGTGTGAATATGGAGCAAGAGAGAGCTCGAATCCAGCCTCAGAGTCTCCCTCAGCCAGTGCCTCGATCAGGAACCTTCTGCTGAAGGCCTCGCTGCAGCCTCGCCGCCTGCTTGGATTTTGACTGTGTCTCAGTTGACCTCTGTGGAGGACAGTTGAGCCTTTGGAAGACCATATACGCTGTTGCTTTTGTTCCGCTGTCTGGTTTTACTTTAAAGGCTAGACCTTTTTTGGTTCTGACTGTGTTGAATGCCAACAGTCAGCCTCCAGGGCTTCGGGAATGCCCTTGGTGGGAACCGGAGTTGGCATTTGTTGAGGGCCTTTGCTTTGTGCTGATCTCCACAGAGTTAGGTGCCTGACTTTTTCCTGTTTTGCCTCTTTTCCAGCTTTAGACAATGAGCCGGAAATTAAATAATAGAAGGAGACTAAACTGGGGAAAAAAAATTTCCCTTGGACAAGGGTAATGCCTTCATTTATAAAAGTTATCCTTTTAGCTTTCTTTTTGTTAGCCGTGTAAAATATGACCAAAATTAAAATGGCACAAGCCACATGCTGTCTTAATTGTCTCTACTAATTCAAGGCAGAGGGCCTGGGGACGGTGGGTACCATCAACTCTGCCTAAAGTTGTCCCTGTGGGGTCTTGTGCAAAAGAGCTTGAATGGAGGATGGAGCATTCTCTCAGGTGAAGCAGCTGTGGGAGCAAGGACATCTCTGAGGCCTCATGCCTGGCAGGGTCACTCTCTTACCAGCCCCCCACCTTACCACTATTATTTTCTTTTCCTGGATGAAATAAAAGTGGAGGAGTAGCCTTAATGGGGAAAGAAATTACATAAAGCTGAGGTTTGGATGCAAAAGAGGGAGGAGGCGGTACGTTTATTGAGTTTCCTCCCTTCCCTGCCTCCCTTCCCCAGTCTGTCACTGTGATTGTGCCTCCCGGGATGCCTCCCAAATGAACCACCTGCACCTTATCTTAGAGTCTTCTGGGGGCATTCACACAAATAATGGCTCAGCTGGAACTTAACCCAAGATTCACAGTTCTTTCTACTGCTGAATTGATGCCTGCTGAATAGAGCTGTCTAGGTTAGGAAGCGAACTGTAAGGCAGACTTCTACGAGGAAGCTTGAGGAGTGTTTCAGTTAGCTATTGCTGTGTAAGAAACCATCCTAAAACTTAGTGGCTTAAAACAGCAACCACCATTTATTTGTTCATGGTTCTGCAGTTTGGGCAGGGCTCAGTGGGGATGGTTCATCTCTGCTTAACGTGATGTTGGCTGGGCCAGCTCATATGGGGCTGGCAAATCCAAGATGGCTCCCCTCCCATGTCTGGCACTTCATCTGGGATGACTGGAATGGCTGGAATGGCTGGGCCTCTCTCTCTACCTCTTTACAGTCTCCTATTCTCTATGTTCTCTCACTCTCTTCCCCCCGCCCCCCACAGTTGCCTTTCTCCCCAGCAGAGTAAATGGACTTTTTAACATGCAGATGGATGCCCAGGGGATGAAAGCCAAAGCTGCCAGGACACTTAAGGCCTAGGCACATCACTCCTGTCACATTCTATTCATCAAAGCAAATTGCAAAGCACACCTGCTTTCAGGGTGGTGGTGGTAGTGGATAGATTCCACCTCTTAAGATGGGAAGAGTAGTACACATGTGCAGGATGGGAGGAATTGTTGGTGGCCAATTTTGCAAGCAATCCACTACAGAGCTGGTTTGGAAGAGTGTATTGGAAATGTGAGCTTAATTTCCCAGGATGTTTCCTGGGAGCATTCTGATTAATTGCTGGACCCCAGGTTAGCTATCCAAATGTATTAGGCTGTTTAGCTACAGAATGTGGCATGCCCGGATTCATTGCAAGTCCATAGAACGGAATAAATGCGCAGTCCTGGGAATATCCAAGGTTCATTTCCCAATGCTCACCGGTACTGGCATCACCTTTGTTCTTTACTCCCTAGTATTTGTCTCCCTTATTTTCATCAAAGGCACACTTTATTAAAGAAGAGGTAACTCAAAATAGATCATAGGTTTAAATATAACACTACAGCTATAAAACTTCTTGATGATAATGTGGGAGAAAATCTTTACAAACTTGAGTTAGACAAGGCTTTCTTAGTTATGACACCAAAAGCATGATCTATAAAAAGTAAAAAAAAAAAAAAAAAAAAAAAAATCCCCAGTTGGGGGGCTTCCCTGGTGGCGCAGTGGTTGGGAGTCCGCCTGCCAATGCAGGGGACGCAGGTTCGTGCCCCGGTCCGGGAAGATCCCACATGCCGCGGAACGGCTGGGCCCGTGAGCCATGGCCGCTGAACCTGCGCGTCGGGAGCCTGTGCTCCGCAACGGGAGAGGCCACAGCAGTGAGAGGCCCGCGTACCGAAAAAAAAAAACAAAAAAAACAAAGTACTTCATCCAAATTTAAAACTTCTGTTCTTTGATAGACAAAGTTAAGAGAATGAAAAGGCAAGCCACAGACTGGAGAAAATATTTGCAAAGACATATCTGATAAAGAATTTTTATCCAGAATATATAAAGAGCTCTCTAAACTCAATAAGAAAACAGGTAACCCAGTTTAAAGAGTGGGGGAAATATTTTAACAGACACTTCACCAAAGAAGATATATGAAAAGATGCTCAACATCATTATTCACCTACTAGCTGGATAAACTTGACCAACCCCGTTCCTGCTTTTATCTGCCAAATGTGAACAATGCCACCTGCTCTCCTAGGGGAGTGATCTGTAATACACTGTGCAAATATAAGTTATGGTTAGAACTCCCAAAAAACAACTTGCACACATTTCTGTTCCTTGTAGAGGGCTGACTAGCCATTTTCTCTCTCTCCCTCACTGGACTTTATGTGACAGACACCCACAAATTGCTGAACATGACTGTTAGGTAACCACTGGCCACTAGCAATTTGAGGCACGTCATTTACTGTAAGCTCAAGTGGACGTGGGTGTCTCCCACCATGCTTTTCCAAGCCAGCCTGGTTTTTAGGTTTCCCTAAAAAATCTCCCACTACCTACTTTTTTCTGCCCTCAAGTGTCCTTATGTCCTTTCATTTCAAGGAACTTGCATCATTTGTGCCCCTTAACAAAGAGCTTTAGTTGTTCCTTGGCACTATCAATATCTAAGAGATTTACTTTGACCTTAATTTTTTCTTAGAATTCATTTGTAATCTGAAATGGATTATTTTACATTTTCATATATTACTTTTTCTCCAGGACCTAATGTTAAATTCAATGCTGAATGCTTAATAAGGACACTGATTACATAAGGAGTAAGTAACAGAATAGTTTTCATCTAGTTTCTAAATTTGGATAAAGAAGCTTGGATGAACAGCTGCAGTATCAAAAATAATTTTCCATTTCTATGAATCCCAAAGGCCCCCTTCATGCATTTAACATTCCTGAAATTCCTAAAATGAAAAAAAAAAACAGTGAGAGGAATACACAGGTTTGGTTTTGTTTTGTTTAAATTTATTTATTTATTTATTTGGCTGCGCCGGGTCTCAGTTGCGGCACGCGGGATCTTCGTTGCCGTGTACAGGATCTTTGTGGCGTGCGGGATCTTTAGTTGCAGCATGCAGGATCTTTAGTTGCGGCATGCAGGACTGGATCTAGTTCCGAGACCAGGGATCAAACCCGGGGACCCTGCATTGGGAGCGCGGGGTCTTAGCCACTGAACCACCAGGGAAGTCCCTACACAGGTTTTTTTTTTTTTTTTTTTAAAGCAGCTTTATTGAGGTATACTTGACATATAATAAACTCCATTGAATTCACTTTGCACATTTTTCAAAAATTAATTGGCAGGTTTTTTGCTGATTGTTCTTTATTCTGGTCCATTGATCTGTGTGCCTATTGCTTCAGCAATACCACGTTATTTTGATTACTGTAGCTTTGTGAATAGTCTTAAAATTGGGTAGTGTGCTTCTTCCAGCTTTATTCTTCTTTTTCAAAATTGTTTTGGTTAAAAATTCCATATAAACTTTAGAATAAGCTTGTCTACATCTACCCAAAAAGCCCACTGGGATTCTGATTGGAATTATGTTAAATCTATTAATCAGTTTGGGGAGATATAACATCCTTACTATTTTGAATCTTCTAATCCACCAACACAGTTATCTCTCCATTTTTATAGATCATTTTCTATTTCTTTCATCAGCATTTTGAGGTTTTTTGTATACAGGTCTGGTATATGCTTTTTTAGATTTATATAGTCATCCTTTGGTATCTGCGAGGGATTAGTTTCCAGGACCTGCCGCTGATACCAAAATCTGTGGATGCTCAGGTCCCATAGTAGGCCCTCCATATCTGCAGAGTCCGTATCCGTGGATTCAACCAACCACAGTTCAGAAACATAGTACATGATACGGAGTTGGTTGAATCGGCCAATGCGGAACCTACAGATATGGAGGGCCGACCATATATTTATTGAAAACAATCTGCATAAGTGGACCCACACAGTTCAAACCCGTGTTCTTTAAGAGTCAACTATACTTAAGTATTTTGTTTTCTGGAGCTATTGGAAATGATATTTTTAAAAAACTCGTTTTCGAACTATTCTTTGTTAGTATATAGAAATACAAGTGATTTTTGTGTTTTGACTTTGTATACTGCAACCTTGCTAACCTCAGGAGTTATTTCATAGATTCTTTAGGATTTTCTTTATAAATAATCATGCCACCTGTGAATAGGGACAAGTTTACTTCTTCCTTTCCAATCTATGTGCCTTCCTTCCTTCCTTCCTTCCTTCCTTCCTTCCTCCCTTCCTCCCTCCCTCCCTCCCTCCCTTCTTTCCTCTTGTTGCACTGGCTAGGACAACCAATATAATGTTAAACAAGAGTGGTGAGCGTGGATTATTGTTTGCATTTATTTTTGCATTATTCCCAGTCTCAGGGGGAAAGCACTCAGTCTTTCACCATGAAGTATAATGTTAATCGTAGGCTTTTTGTAGATTTTCTTCATCAGGTTGAGGAAGTTCTCATCTCTTCCTGGTTTGCTGGGAGTTTTTGTCATGATGTTAAAATTTGACAAATGTTTCTTCTGTGTCAATTATATGATCATGTGAATTTTCTTCTTTAGTCTGTTAATGTGGTAGATTACATTGATTGATTTCTTTTATTGTTTGATTTTTTTTTTTTTCTTTTTGCGGTACGCGGGCCTCTCACTGTTGTGACCTCTCCCGTTGTGGAGCACAGGCTCCGGACGCGCAGGCTCAGCGGCCGTGGCTCACGGGCCCAGCCGCTCTGCGGCATGTGGCATCTTCCTGGACCGGGGCACGAACCCGTGTCCCCTGCATAGGCAGGTGGACTCTCAACCACTGCGCCACCTGGGAAGCCCACGATTGATTTTTTTAAACTATTAAGCCAGCCTTATGTTCACAATGTATATG
The DNA here is from genome assembly GCF_000442215.2 of Lipotes vexillifer. Classification (NCBI taxonomy): domain Eukaryota; kingdom Metazoa; phylum Chordata; class Mammalia; order Artiodactyla; family Lipotidae; genus Lipotes; species Lipotes vexillifer. Next base: position 681,059 of record NW_006778821.1, on the reverse strand, counting down.
ACACTTGATGTTGGTATATTATTCTTTTTATGTACTGCTGAGTTTTATCTGGTAATATTACATTGGGGACTTTTGTATCTATGTTGATGACAGATATTGTCCTGTAGTTTTATTTTCTTGTAATTTCTTTATCTTGTTTTGGCATCAGAGTAATGCTGGCCTTGTAAAATGAATTTGGACATGTTTTCTCCTCTTCTAATTTCTGGAAGAGATTCTGCAGAATTGGTGTTATTTCTTCTATACATGTTTGGTAGAATTCACCAGTGAAATCATCTGGACCTGGAGATTTTAACTACAAATTTAATTTCTTTAATATTTGGAGACTATTCAGGTTATTGATTTCATCCTGGGTGATTCGTGGTAGTTGGTGATTTCCGAGGAATTGGTCCACTTCATCTAAGTTGTCAAAGTTATGTGTAGAGTTGTACATAGTATCTGAAGTGATATCCCCTGCTTTATTCCTGATATTGGTAATTTCTTTCTTTCTTTTTCTTTGTCAGTCTTGCTAGAGTTGTATCAATTATATGAATATTTTCAAAGGACCGAATTTTGGTTTGATTGATTTTTCTCTATTGTGTTCATTGATTTCTGCTTTTACCTTTATTATTTCCTTCTTCCTTTGTATTTATTTTGTTCTTCTTTATCTAATTTGTTAAGGTGGAAGCTGCGATTATTGTTTTGAGAGCTTTCCTTTTTTCTAATATGAGTGGCTAATGCTCTAAATTTCCCTCTAAGTACCGCTTTAGCTGCATCCTGCTGCACTCTTTCTTCTCTCCTTCTTGAACTCTGATGCCTTGAATGTTAGACCTTTTGATCTTGTCCTACAGTCCCCTGAACAATAGAGAAAAAAATTGAGAAAAATAAACCAAGCAAGGGGAAGACAGAGAAGGGCAAAAAGCCATGGGTGATCTCCCCACCCTCTTGAGACCACAGCTTCTCCAATAAGAAAAGTTCCCCTTACCCAGAGTCTTAGGTGCCTGCAGGCTCATGTTGCTATTGCTATAGCTGCCCATTGCCACCACAAGATTACCTGGGGACTGGGACACAAGAAAACAAAGACAGCAAACAAGCAAACAAGCAAAAACTGGAGAATTTTCCCCACTTTCTCTGAGCGTTAGGAATCCTCTTTCCCACTCTTTGAACCAGAGCTAGAGAGATTCTTCTGGAGCTCTCTCAGCATCCAGTGTCTACTTCTGTATTTGGGCTGACTTGAGTTCTTCCCAGGGGAACGTCACCACCAATTCAGTGGTACTTTAAATTCTGCCTTCTTCTCCATGTTTACTTTTCAGAGTCCTCAGATAGCTGTTCAATGCACTTTGTTCAGGTTTTTTAGTTGCATTTGGTAGGAAGGACGAGTTGGAGTGTGATTACTCCATCTTACCTGGAATTGGAATCTTGTGACCTGCTTTTCTAAAGTTACATGATCATTTTCATGGTGGTCAAATAGATGATTTCCTTCCTTCTTTCTCTCTCTCTTTTGTTTCTTCTTTTCTTTCTTTCCTACATTTTCTTGACTGTGGTACCAAGTTGACAATTAGACTGTGATAAATAACTTTTGACTTTGTTGCAGATGGTGAAAATTCTTTTGCATGAGGTTTTATAAATATTACGATTTAGAGAAATGATTGGAATGCTTATCACTGGAAAACACTTTCTGCTTTCCAAAGATATATCTACCAGGATGAGAGAATAAAAGAATCATAATTTAAAAAGTGGAGAATACTGCTCTTATGGAGTCACACTGAAAGTGCAAAAGGATCATGTATCTGTATCTGACACAGGTATAAGTTACTTTTGTTCCTTTAAGCAAACCCAGTTCCATCCAAAGCTTTTTTCTCATGAGGTAATGCCAACAAATATATGTTAATAATTAAAGGAACATAACCATGCAGAATGATTATGCATCAAATGCTATGTGTCCTATAGTAGCGATTGAACAATCCTGCCTTCAGTCTGAGAAATGGAAATTGTGGAATTGGGAGAGAGTCAGTAAAACATAATCTTTCATGCGGATGAGGCTTTTGGTAAACTTTTCAATTAGTTGCTTTTCTTTGGGCACTAGTATTGGTAAGCAGCTTTAAAACACAACTGAAAGTATAGACACTTATCTATAAGAGTGAAGTATGAGGAAGTGTGTGGCTTCTCTGTGCAGGTCATGTACGAGGTGGCCCTAGCACAGTAATTAGCTCAGCTTCCTACACCACCCAAGCTATTTCTAATCACAGATGAACCAGTCACACGTCCTTATTTTGAGCAGATGTCTGAAAATGACTGCAGCATAATTCCTCAGTGATAGCTGAGGTTCAGAAAAGAACATTAGTGTTAACATCCAAGTTTTGTTGAAAACATCCACAAAGCCAAATCCCCCAATTTAATAGGCTCTTTTGAAGTCTTGTCTTGTGAACCAACAATGTTGACATGTAATTCATCATTAGCTTAGAGAAACACTTTCGGAATATAAATCAGGCTTGAAGTCTAAGATGGAACGATGCTCCTTTCAACTAGAGCCTCCAACCCTGGTATCTGAGACCCTCTCTCCTTTTCTCCAGCAACTGTCATTTATCAGTCCCATCTCCCTCTTCATCTGTATCCTTTTGCCCACACTCTTTTTTTGTTTTCTTTTTAAAAATTTATTTATTTTTGGCTGCATTGGGTCTTTCTTGCTGCGCAAGGGCTTTCTCTAGTTGTGGCGAGCAGGGGCTCCTCTTCGTTGCAGTGCACGGCCTTCTCACTGTGGTGGCTTCTCTTGTTGCGGAGCACGGGCTCTAGGCGTGCAGGCTTCAGTAGTTGTGGCACACGGGCTTATTAGTTGTGGCGCATGGGCTCAGTAGTTGTGGCTCACGGGCTCTAGAGCGCAGGCTCAGTAGCTGTGGCGCACGGGTTTAGTGGCTCCGTGGTATGTGGGATCTTCCCGGACCAGGGCTCAAACCCATGTCCCCTGCATTGGCAGGCGGATTCTTAACCACTGTGCCACCAGGGAAGTCATGCCCACACTCTTGAAATCAAGTCTTTCCCTCTGATACAATGCCTGTGTCTTACTTTGAAAATCTTCAATAGAATGCACCGACCCCACGTTTAAACAGGAAGAACCCAAAGCTCTGAGAGGTGGTGGGGCTGGCCACAGCCACACAGCTGGGTGGTCGCAGAGGTGGATGAGGCTTCCTAGCATCCCAGTCCATTGTTTTACTCCAAGTCTTCTAGAAAGGCACTGTGCTGTTCGCAGAACCTCACCTCTCAGGACACCACATTGGATTTTTAATCCACTCACAACCAAAGATACCACACTGAGTTTTTCATCTGCTCTCAACTTTCTTTCCACACTTTTCTTTTTTTTCTTTTTTCTTTATCGCCCGCGCCACATGGCTTGCAGGATCTTTTTTTTTTTTTTTTTTTTTTTT
>NW_006778821.1:640841-677467 GCF_000442215.2 Lipotes vexillifer | reverse complement strand
TAATTAATTAATTAATTAATTTTTGGCTGCGTTGGGTCTTTGTTGCTGCACGCGGGCTTTCTCTAGTTGTGGTGAGCGGGGGCTACTCTTCGTTGCGGTGCGTGGGCTTCTCATTGCGGTGGCTTCTGTTGTTGTGGAGCACGGGCTCTAGGGGTGCGGGCTTCAGTAGTTGTGGCTCGCGGGCTCTAGAGCGCAGGCTCAGTAGTTGTGACGCATGGGCATAGCTGCTCTGCGGCCTGTGGGATCTTCCCGGGCCAGGGCTCGAACCTGTGTCCCCTGCACTGGCGGGCGGATTCTTAATAACCACTTCGCCACCAGGGAAGTCAGGCTTGCAGAATCTTAGTTCCCCAACCAGGGATCGAACCCATGCCCTCTGCAGTGGAAGTGCGGAGTCCTAACCACTGGACCACCAAGGAAGTCCCTCTTTTCTGCACTTTTTAAGTATATGAAAGGAAGTCACCTTGTAATGGTATCAGAAGTTAGGACAGTGGCGTGATCCTGGTCGTGATCCATTCCTTGATCTGAGCGCTTTGACCTGGGTGTGTTCAGTTTGGGACAAGTCATTGAACTATGCACCTTTCTTTAAATAAAACATTTATAAGGGGCTTCCCTGGTGGTGCAGTGGTTGAGAATCTGCCTGCTAATGCAGGGGACACGGGTTCGTGCCCCGGTCCGGGAAGATCCCACATGCCACGGAGCAACTAGGCCCGTGAGCCACAACTACTGAGCCTGCGCGTCTGGAGGCTGTGCTCCGCAACAAGAGAGGCCGCGATAGTGAGATGCCCGCGCACTGCGATGAAGAGTGGCCCCCGCTTGCCACATCTAGAGAAAGCCCTCGCACAGAAACGAAGACCCAACACAGCAAAAATAAATATAAATTAATTAATAAAACTCCTGCCCCCAACATCTAAAAAAAAAAAAAATTTATAAAAAGTCTACAGAATAGGGATGACTGGTGGTGGACAGGTTGGGAAAAGCATAAGAGGAGACCAGTAGCATAGGGCATGAGCACTGATTTTGTGCCTGGGCTTCCAAACTTAATATTCTACTAATACCCTTTATTGTGCAACAAGTCACCTCTCTCATCCATCTTAAAAATTCATTTCCCTGGGCTTCCCTGGTGGCACAGTGGTTGAGAGTCCGCCTGCCGATGCGGGGGACACGGGTTCGAGCCCCAGTCCGGGAGGATCCTACATGCCGCGGAGCGACTGGGCCCGTGAGCCATGGCCGCTGAGCCTGCGCATCCGGAGCCTGTGCTCCGGAACGGGAGAGGCCACAACAGTGAGAGGCCCGCGTACCGCAAAAAAAAAAAAAAAAAAAAATTCATTTCCCTCTTAAAGCCCTTTTATCCTGTTCTCCAGGGTACTTTTGCTTCCTGGCACCTGCATAATCTTTGTACCATCAGCGCTGCTGAATCCTACTTAAAAAGAGGCATTTGATGTAGCCAAAAATCAGACCGATAATCATGCAGGGATCTTAGCCCCACCCTGGGGTTCTTGCTTGTTTAATATTTGCTGTGCACGCTTCTAACAAGCCAGGGCACATCTGGATTTATAGTTTTCCTGCACATCCGTGCTCTGAGGCTCCAACAATATATGTGTGAGAGGCTGTAGCTTATTTTTTAAATGGCAGCGCTGAGACCTCTTGTTTCTCTGCTTTTACTTTGAGATATAGGAAATGCTTACTTGTTGAGGCTTCTGTCTCTCCCCCTTCCCCACCTTTCTTTTACAGCAGCAGAAGGGGCAGGAGCCCAAGTGTGTAACCAACGGTTGATTGAAAGCCATAGATCCATCCCTCCTCCCCAGAGCTGATGGAATGATCTTTTGTAGGTGTTCAGCGCTCTGCCTTTTAGTATTCCTCTCTCTTATGTTTAGAGTCTTTTTTTGTCCCTTCCTCCATCTTTCTGCCCATCCCTCCCTCCTCAAAGGTTGTTCTTCAATGACATAGGTTGATCCGGGGATCTGTGTGGGAGACATCATTGCTGCGCGCAGGCTTTCTCTAGTTGCGGCGAGCGGGGGCTACTCTTCGTTGCGGTGCTAGGGCTTCTCAATGCGGTGGCTTCTCTTGTTGCAGAGCACAGGCTCTAGGCGCGTAGGCTTCAGTAGTTGTGGCACGTGGGCTCAGTAGTTGTGGCACGTGGGCTCAGTAGTTGTGGCTTGCGGGCTCTAGAGCGCAGGCTCAGTAGTTGTGGCGCACGGGCTTAGTTGCTCTGCGGCATGTGCGATCCTCCCGGACCGGAGCTCGAACCCGTGTCCCCTGCATTGGCAGGCGGATTCTTAACCACTGCGCCACCCGGGAAGCCCACAGAACCATAGACTTTAACCTTGGAAAGGGCCTTAGACCTCCAGCCTAATCAGGGTAAGAACCCCCATCTCACTTGCCCCGCCAGCATCCTCCAGCCTTGTGGGAACATGTCCAGGCTCAGTGAGCTTTGACGCTGTCCCAAGATGGTCTCGAAGCCTTAGAAAGTCCTGCCTCAAATGGAGGTGGAACCAGCCTCTGGATAACTTCCAGACACTGTCCCTCGTTTTCACTTTTGGAATTATATAGAGTGAGTCTCCTTGTCTCTATTTTTATCCAGGAGAAATCAAATCAAAACACAAGGATTCTATTTCCCTTAAGTCTAATTTTCTTCAGGCTATAAATCTAAAGTTTCCTCACCATTCAACAAACTTTATTCCTTTTTTTTTCTTCTTTTTTTACTTATTTACTTGCTATGAAAGGTAGCCCACCTTGGTCATTTTTTCGGTTCTTCTTTCTAGCATCTTCCAGCACATCTGTGTCATTCTCAAGTGGCCCCAAGAGTGAACCTAATTGGTATTCCCAGTGCAGTTGGTTCAGTGTAGGATAAACTACTCTTCTGTGGTTTAGTGTCTGTCTTCTTCCTGGTCGCTGTTGCTTTCTCTTTTGTTTTAGAAGCGGCTTCACCTGCTAGCTCACAATCTGAGCAGCTAGCTGACCATTCTCTCCCAAGTCTGCCGGTTCCCCCCATACTGGGTATGTAGAGCTTAAAGTGGGAAGAGGAATACAAGACTTCATGTTTATAATCTCCTTGTAGGTGTCCAACCGGCTACTGCCTCTGATGATGTCTTCATCTGTCCTTTTTGCCCACCCGTATCCAATGCACACACACCCCCCGCCCCGCTCAGCCCACCTGTCTGTCTTCCTGCAGCCCAGGTGGACGGTTCCCACTCCTGGGGACGGCTCTTCACCTCAGATGTCCTTGTGTCTCAGAGGCTCTGCCTGCAGGCTTTCTCCAGTGTTGTGGGAACTGGCTCAGCAGGAGGTTCTGGAAGAGTAGGAGGTTTAATAACCCTGGGGCCAGCCCTCAGTCAAGGCAGGGCAGGAGTCAGTGGATAAGTGCCCAAGCTGCCAAGTCCCATTGGTTGCAGTTCCCCAGAGGGTCCGCCGTGGGAGTGCATCCCGGTTGTCCCCGGAAACAGCCTTCTCTGTAACGCATCATCATGGACTTTTCTCTTTTTTTCTCCTTTGTCACTTTCCCTGCTTCCGCATTGGGCTTCCTGGGATCACCTCCCCAGTGACCTACCCACGTCCTTGTCTCAGGGCCTGTTTTGGGGGGAACACACCTAAGATCCTGTCCTCTGCAGCTTTGTATCTTCTCCAAACTGTTGACTGAAAAAAAATGCACAACCTAAAAGTTGAGAATTATGTTTTATTTGGCCGATTTTTGGGGGGAGTTGAGCCCCAAAGACAGCCTATTAGATCGCTCTGAGGGACTGTTCCCAAGAGGTAAGGGAGCAACAAGGATATATAGGAGTTTTTGCAACAGAAACCAGGTAGTTTGAACATCAACATTAACATTACTGTTAATGAAGGAAAATGAGACATCTCAAGTTACTGAATTTAGCATTTTTCTATGTATGGGAAGATGCAAGGGTCTGGGCTCATGGAAATCATTCCTTAGATATGCACCTTAACTATCTAGGGCCAGTATCCTGCTTTTCTCCATCCTGAGTACCCTCAGGGTGCACCATTGGGGGCGGCTGCAGTGGCTGAGGGCTTGATGGCTGCACCATCCTTTGTTTACTGATATGGCAGGTGACATTTTTCATCCACAAAATCTATTCTTCTTAATCCGTCTTTCCCTCGTAGTCTACACAGAGCCCTACAGCACATCTCCTGAGTGTTACGCATTTGTGGCTTATGAAGTCCATTTAGTGGGTCATGCCAGCACTTTTGCAAAAATTAAATGAAATAGAGTAGAAAATACAAGAGGGCATCACACCTTAAGCATTGCTCTGCAGAACTTATTTTTCAGTCATATGAATGTATGTGTGTACTGACCTATAACATTTGTTTCTTACTGTGGGTTGTGGTCAAAAAAGCTGAAAAGTCCCTGCTTTTACAAACACCGTTTATAAATCAATACTTCTTTAGGGTATTTACAACCACTGAACGTATTACCATCCAGTCACAGGGGTGTAAAATGAGGGTGTATGTGTCTTGATGCAAATGAGATGCCTTGTATCAGAGGAGACGTTCTCTTGAGTAAATGAAGGAAATGAGGCTAAATGAGGCTAACCAGGCCTGATTCCAAAGTATCACCATTTAAAAGAATTTAAGAAGATACATGCACCCCAGTGTTCATAGCAGCACTATTTACAGTAGCCAAGACATGGAAGCTACCTAAGTGTCCATCAACAGAGGACTGGTTAAAGAAGATGTGGTACGTATATACAGTGGAATATTACTCAGCCATAAAAAAGAAGGAAATAATGCCATTTGCAGCAAGATGGATGGACCTAGAGATTATCATACTAAGTGAAGTAAGACAGAGAAAGACAAATATCATATGATATCATTTATATGTGGAATCTAAAAAAAAGATACAAATGTACTTACTTACGAAACAGAAATAGACCCACAGGCATAGAAAACAAGCATATGGTTACCAAAGAGGAAAGGGGAGGGGAGGGGTGAATTAGGAGTTTGGGATTAGCAGACACAAGCTATTATATATAAAATAGATAAACAACAAGGACCTACTGTATAGCACTCAATCTTTTGTAATAACCTATAAGGGAGAAGAATCTGAAAAAGAAAAATAATATGTATGTGTGTGTGCATATATATACACACACACACATATATATATATTATATAACTGAACCACTGTGCTGTACACCTGAAACTAACACAACGTTGTAAATCAGCTATACTCCAATAAAAAAAACAAAAACAACCCCCCCCCAAAATTCTTCTATTTTTCTGTTTAGTAATATGTTCTAAAATAAAGCCTAGGATGGAATTGAAATTTTTCATGCCTATAGTTTCCACACTCCATATTTTTACCTGTTTGAAAATTGCCCATCCTTAGTCTTTGAAACTTCTTTGGTTTTCTTTAATATTTCTGTGATTGTGAGGGATAATTCCAGTCTGTCCACTACATTCTTTCAGGCCCTGAGATGTAGTTTCCCTGGATTGGGACATTTGAGTTCAGGTAAAGCACCAGTTGGGGTCTCACTGCTCTTGTTTCAAGGCCCTCGTCCTAACGTGTGGCTTTTCCTAGTCTGGTGATGGTTCATCTGCGTAGAGGTGACATGCGCAGCAGGAGTTGAGAATATCTGGTTTTAGTCTGCTAATCAGTTAATGTTTCCACCGCTTCTCAAGTAGTGTCAAATTCATCTTGATATTCTCATCACTTTAAAACTCCTCATTTGCACGAAAATATATGGAATCTGGGCAATTTGTGTCCTAACAGGATGAACAAGATGTTGCCCTGGTCTCGTGACTCATTCAGCAATTCTGTCACATGGCTGTGGGAATCGCAGGAGAGGTGGGAAGCTGCCAGATTCCTTGGAGGCGTGACTGCGTTTAGGACTGGGGTCCTGAGAGCGCCTCAGCATCAGCAGAGGGTCCGGACCACCCACCTGGGCTCTGGGCTTGCCTGCTCTCTGCCTCACTCCCAAACTGATCCCCTTCCTGCCTTCCATTCTTGATACTCTCTAGTTCTTTTCTCTATTGGTTTTTTGGAAATAACTTTATGAAATAATTGTAAAAGTAACACTGGGCCATAGAAAAACATCTGAAAAGATTGAAAAGCATAAAATACAAAAAGAAAAGCTGATCGCCTTTAATCTACCACCTGAAGATAACCACTTTTGTTTGTTTGTTTTGTTTTTGTTTGTTCCTTTGGCCACCTGGCCTGTGGGATCTTAGCTCCCTGACCAGGGATTGAACCCACACCCCCTGCAGTGGAAGTGGGGAGTCTTAACCGCTGGACCACCAGGGAAGTCCCAGAAGATAACCACTTTGAATATAGTTGTTTATAGGCTCTTCCACATACACGTTCACACAATTAAAATGATGTTATTTATCCATCTATTTTGGAGTCTTTTTGTAAACTTAAAATTCACGGTGGACATCTTTTCATTCCAGTTAACAGTGTCAACAAAATTTATTGACAGAAATTTCAAACACACTGAGAAGCTGAAAGCATTTTTATGGTGAACCATCATATGGTACCAACTAGATTCTACAAAGAACATTTTACTGTACGTGCTGCATTGCATATGTATCTATCCCTCCACCCATCTAGTCTTTTTTTTTTTGCTTTTCTTTTCTTTTCTTTTCTTTTTTTTTTTTTTTTGGCCACACCGCATGGCTTGCAGGATCTTAGTTCCCTGACCAGGGATCGAACCTGCACCCCCGGCAGTGAAAGCACCGAGTCCTAACCACTGGACCGCCAGGGAATTCCCTCAGTACATCTAGTTTTTAAATACACTTCAAACTTATAGACATTAGCACCCTCATGCTTTAGTCTGCAGACCAGTATCATCTCAATTACTATTTGTGTCATTGCTTTTAATAGCTATATCACAATTTATTTAACTAGTCCCCTTTTAATGGACTAGTACAGTATTTTCAACATTTTGTTAGTATTAAACACCATCACAACAAGCATCCTTGTTTATGCACACTCACCTGATTGTTTCCTTAGGATGAATTCTGGAAGTGGCTGCCTTAAGGTACATGTGTATTTTTAAGGATTTTCACGTGTATTGCCAGTTTGCTTTCCGGAAAGAGCGTTCCCAATTGTCCATCTGTAAGCAGTATATAAGACTATATCCCCGTACTCTAACCGACACTAGATATTACCAATCTTTTAAAGTTTTCCTAATCTGTTTGGGAAAATATAGTTTCTGGATTTAATTTGTTCTTTCCCAGACTTCAAATCCCTTCTCATCTGGCTGTGGCGGTCAGTGCTTGTTGGTCCTCCTCCCCTGGTCAGTCTAGACTCAGAGGCCCGTCTTCCCATTGCAGAGATGGGAAGTTCCACTGTCTGCTTGGGTGACTTTATGGATTAGGCCCTGCCTCCATCTGACCCAGTTTTGTTGCCTGAGCCCCAAGAGGGCCTTTCTTTCCACTCTGATATAGTGTCATCCCCCCTTTCCCAGGTTTATCTGACCCATACAGAAAGCTTCTCCAGAGCACTGATCGTGGCAATGGTAGGATATTGGCATACGTAGCAAAGCAAGAAAAATTTTAAGTGGACTTTAAGGAAGAACTTTAGACCATCATAGAGATAAAAGTTGAGAGCTTCTTGATACTAGGCTGGGGTGTCTACGTCTCCGAACTTTGAGTTTTCATTGGGACGCTAGCAGTCCTTGAGGCTGCTCTCTGCATCAGATTGTCTTCCGAGGGCATTTCCAGATCTAAGGTTCTCTAATTTTATTGGCAAAACATGCCTTTTAGTTGAGGCCGAAACAGTCATTCTTAAGAACTTCAAGGACAAACAAGTTCTTATCATTGCAAACAAATGAGAAGCCAATGTAATAGAACAAACTTTTTACATCATAGACATTATAATTGCTCTGGTTTAAAAAATGTTTTGAAAATTAAACATTGAGGGCTTCCCTGGTGGCGCAGTCGTTGAGAGTCTGCCTGCCGATGCAGGGGACACGGGTTCGTGCCCCGGTCCGGGAGGATCCCGCATGCCGCGGAGCGGCTGGGCCCGTAAGCCATGGCCGCTGAGCCTGCGCGTCCGGAGCCTGTGCTCCGCAACGGGAGAGGCCACAGCAGTGAGAGGCCCGTGTACCGCAAAAAAAAAAAAAAATAATAAAATAAACATTGAGTAGAACAAAAGAATATTTATATAATATGGATAAAGTAATAAAAAACCAAATACTTCTATGCTTACCAGCCAGTTAAATAAGAACATTACCAAAAAAGAATATAAGGGGACTTCCCTGGTGGCCCAGTGGTTAAGACTCTACGCTCCCAATGCTGGGAGCCCAGGTTCCATCCCTGGTCAGGGAACTAGATCCTGTATGCCGCAACTAAGAGTCCGCATGCTGTAACTAAAAGATCCCACACGCGGCAACGAAGATCCCATGTGTTGCAACTAAGACCTGGCACAGCCAAACAAACAAACAAATTAATTAATTTAAAAAACACAAAAAACATAAGTGTCACCTTGAACTCCTTGTTACGCTACTCCTGGATTCTAACCCTCCTATCTCTTCAAAGTAACCAATATCCTAACTTTGGGTTTTTCATTCCTCTGGTGTTCTTTATAGTATTACTGGAATATGTTTATATCTATAAAATATATTATTTACATTTGCACGGTTTTGACCTTTGTACAAATACATACTGAATGTATTCTTCTGTAACTTGCTTTTTTCACTCAATATTAGATTCTTGAGATTTGTTCATATTGTTGCATGTAGTTATAGTTTGTTTAGTCGCATTACTATATGAAATCCTATTATATAAATATGCCATAGTTTATTGATGTTACTCTTTTTTTTTTTTTTTTTTGCGGTACGTGGGCCTCTCACCGTTGTGGCCTCTCCCGTTGCGGAGCACAGGCTCCGGACGCGCAGGCTCAGCGGGACGCGCAGGCTCAGCGGCCATGGCTCACGGGCCCAGCTGCTCCGCGGCACGTGGGATCCCCCCAGACCGGGGCACGAACCCTCGTCCCCTGCATCGGCAGGCGGGCTCTCAACCACTGCGCCACCAGGGAAGCCCTGATGCTACTCTTGATGTGCATTTGGGTTATTGCTAGTTTTATGTTATGAGAAACAGTGCTGTTGGGACGATCCTTGTTCATTTCTCTGGAACGATGTGCAGGAGTTTCTCTAGGATAAATACTCAGGAGTGGAATTGCTGGATCATAGTACATATATAACTTTGACTTTCTTCAGTAATACCAAATGATTTACTAAAGAGATTGTACCCATTTAAAGCACCAATGTGTGTTTCTACTGCTCAACACCCTTATCAGCACTTGATCTTGTCAGATTTTCAAATGTTTGCCAACTTGGTTTGGTGTGAAATGGTCATCACTGTGGTTTTCACCATTATTATTGAGATTTTAGTAATAATATAATAGTCATAATAATGTGGCTATGAATTCTCATGGGAAAGTTTTTTCATCCTCCACTCAGTGCCCGTGTACAAGGACTTATCTTTGTAGCCCTAGTACACGGGATGGATTTATTTCTAGTTCGTTCTTTACACTGAGTGTGTAGACATTTGGAATATCAGCTTTGTGTAGGGAGATGGTGAGGGGAGTTGGGACATCTCTTTTTTTTTTTTTAAGAAGACAATCATAGCCGCCATTTACTGAGAACCCTTTAAGAGGAGGTCTTGGCAGTTTCTCTATATAAGTAAGTTTAGTTTTCATAGTTTTTATTTTTTTTAATTTTTTTCTTTTATTTATTTCTTTTATTTATTTCTTTTATACAGAAGGTTCTTATTAGTTATCTATTTTATACATGTTAGTGTATACATGTCAATCCCAATCTCCCAATTCATCACACCACCACCACCCCCCGACCCCTGCTTTCCTTCCTTGGTGTCCATACATTTGTTCTCTACATCTGTGTCTCTACTTCTGCCCTGAAAACCGGTTCATCTGACTTACTTCACTCTGTATGACAGTCTCTAGGTCTAACCACGTCTCTATAAATGACCCAATTTCGTTCCTTTTTATGGCTGAGTAATATTCCATTGTATATATGTACCATATCTTCTTTATCCATTTGTCTGTCGATGGGCATTTAGGTTGCTTCCACGTCCTGGCTATTGTAAATAGTGCTGCAATGAACACTGGGGTGCATGTGTCTTTTTGAATTATGGTTTTCTCTGGGAATATACCCAGGAGTGGGATTGCTGGGTCATATGGTAATTCTATTTTTAGTTTTTTAAGGAACCTCCATACTGTTCTCCATAGTGGCTGTATCAATTTACATTCCCACCAACAGAGCAAGAGGGTTCCCTTTTCTCCACACCCTCTCCAGCATTTATTGTTTGTAGATATTTTGATGATGGCCATTCTGACCAGTGTGAGGTGATACCTTATTGTAGTTTTGATTTGCATTTCTCTAATTATTAGTGATGTTGAGCTAACAACTCTCTGCGGCCTGGGGGTTGGGGACCCCTGTGTTAAGGCATTATGTAAGTATGACAGTGGATAAATGCCTTAGTTGATATGTATTACTTTATCAAAGATTACTTTAGCAAAGATTACTTTATCAATTTTTTAAAAAATTCCTTTATTAAATCAAAGTTGATTATCAATTTGGAATCCCTAGGTAAGTCATGTAATGCACTTATTTTCAAATTCTTTCTATTGCTACCAGCAGTAAGAAATATATTTTACACCACAGTCCAGAGCACACAGATGCACACGCACACACACTAACACACACACACAGTATGTCATCACATCTAAGACTCCAGTGGTTGTCAAAGGCATCGTTATTTTAAATACCACTAAGAAAGAAAGAAGTGATGCCAATTAAATCACGCCATTCCATCGATTATAAAGGTCATCATGAGTTCAGAGAAATTAAAATGTAAAAAAATGCTCTTTTAGAATCAATGAAATATTATATATATAATATACATAATTATATTACTGAGCCAGAAGTTTCATAAACCTTTACTATATACAGTGACTGTTTTTTCTCATTCTGATCTAATGTGTTTTATTAAAAATAAAGCTGATCCCCCCATAAAAAGGAATGAAATAATGTCATTTGCAGCAACATGGTTGGACCTAGAGATTGTCATACTGAGTGAAGTAAGTCAGAGAAAGACAGGTATCATATGATGTCACTTATATGTGGAATCTAAAAACAAAAGGATACAGGGACTTCCCTGGTGGTCCAGTGGTTAAGAATCCTCCTTCCAGTGCAGGGGACACGGGTTTGATCCCTGGTCGGGGAACTAAGATCCCACATGCCGTGGGGCAACTAAGCCTGCGCGCCACAGCTACTGAGCCCGTGTGCTGCAAACTACAGAGCCCACACGCTCTGGAGCCCGCACGCAGCAGCTAGAGAGGAGCCCGCACGCCGCAACAAAAGAGCCCACATGCTGCAACGAAGATCCCGCAGCTAAGATCTGATGCAGCCAAAAATGAAATGAAAAAAAATTTTTTTAAAAAGAATACAAATGAACTTATCTACAAAAGAGAAATGACAGTTACAGATGTAGAAAACAAACTTATGGTTACCAGGGGGTAAGTGGGGGAGGGATAAATTGGGAGATTGGGATTGACGTATACACACTACTATATATAAAATAGATAATTAGTAAGGACCTACTGTTATAGCACAGGGAACTTTACTCAGTACTCTGTAATGGCCTATATGGGAAAAGAACCTAAAAAAGAGTGGACACATGCATATGTATAACTGATTCACTTTGCTGTGCACCTGAAACTAACACAACACTATAAATCAACTATACTCCAATAAAAATTTAAAAAAAAAAAGCTGATCCCACTAAATTTGTTGAACAGCACACGAAGCTGTTTTAAATCTGAGCTACGCTATTGTTTTGAAATAAGGAATTGGAGGTTATGTTCTGAGACTGATTTCTTATCCCAAATCAGAGGTTGTACCATATCCTTTGGTCATTCATTTCATTCAAATGTGAACCGATGGCCTGCTATTTAAGTCAGACCTCTTGATGGTAAGTGACAGAAACCCATCTTGAACCAGCTTTGGCCAAAGGGAGGTTTTGTTTTCTGTAAGGGCAGGGGTATGCTGGTGGGCCCAAGGCATAATGGAACCAAGGGCTCAAATACTGTGAGATCGCTCTTTCTCTCCCTCTATCTCTGTTTTGTCCCTGCTTTTCTGTGATGATTTCATTCTCTCGGATTAGCATTCTCTACGAGACTTAACCTTTGCCATTGGCATATACAGGGATCATAGCTTCCTTTTACCACTGTATTTTCCTTTTACCATATTTTACGACCAGAGAAAAATCCTCTGAAGGATCTGATTGTTACAGCTTGATTCCCGTGATTGTCCCTGTGGTCAGGGGTTAGGAAAAAGCCATCTCCACTAGAAGCATGTGGGTAGCATGGGGGAATGGTACAGTTCTCGAAAAGGAGGGGTCCTGTTTCCCTCAGAAGAACACAGTGGATATCCATCACACCTAGAAAGGGGTAGCCCCAGGCATTGTGTATGGGAGTTTAGCCACTCCCAAGACGTAGTACACAAGGCTTGCTGATTATCATTTTGAAAACCCAGAATTGCCATCAGTTCAGTTCCACCTTCTTTTTTCCCCAGAGCTTGAGCCTCCCAGTGCAGATGATAATAACTGACAGCAGCCAGTGTGTGACTGTCAGTTCAAGGACACTGGGTGGAAAGTCGTGCTTTCAAAATCCAAGAGAGAAACTACCCGGAAAAGAAACCATTCTACTTCTCATCACAGCAGAGCATGAAAGGCTTCAAGTGAAGTCCGGGTTTTCATCCTTGGGTGATGGTGTTCCATCCTCTGTCAGGGAACCAGAGAATGTTCCAGAAGGATGAAGCCTCAGGTTTCAGCTGAACAGGCCGCAGCCTGTCACAGACAATCCTATGATGTTTATTTAAGGGATGTTTTCTGGCAGTGTCTTTCCTCACTTCTCTCTTGCTTTCTCTCTCTCTCCCTACCCCCGTCCAGTCTGTCTGCCTGTCTCTCTCCCTTTAATCTTCATTTTATCATTCTACAGCTATGCAATTAGACGCTTGCCCTACTATCCCCAGTACACACTGCTGCAATTTTATTTTATTTTCTTAGTATCTCTCTTTCCTGAATCCTGTTCTTCTCAGTTTTGCTACAATGTGCCAGAATTTTGTAAATTATACCACTGGTTTACTGCCAAGGACGATGTGCCAATTGCAGCTTTATTTGGGCAGCTTTTTTGAATCTTAAATAAAGTATCTGTTTCTGTAAGTATAGCCTTCACTCAGGGAGATGGTGTCTCGCTTTGATGCTGGTGGAACAGCTCCAGCAGATCAGGGGTATGTAGACGAAAGTCTCGAGGGGAAGAAGCCTTTTGAGGAACTCTGGGTGGAGCGGTGCTTTGTTCACTGAAGCTCTAAGAGAGCAAGGATGTGTCTCCCAGATCCTCTCAATCAAACAACAGACAAGAGTTTATGAGATTTGTGGATGTGGCTTTTGTCTAATGGAGTGAACTCCAAGAGATTCACAGGAGACCCATAAAGTTCTTAATGAGTTATATATTCAGAAATATTATCAACATAGCTTCCCTGAGAAGTTTTCTGTCTACCTGGGAAGACAGAACCTACACACATCTGAAACAACTTCTGACAAATCCAGACCCATATAAGATCAGTGCTAATTCAAAAATGGGACAGAGCATGTGAATGTGAATAGACTTTAAAGTGAGGATTAGAAAAGCCCAACTAGAGGAGCTAGGCTTTGAAATAGCTTTTAAATCAGGAAAGGGGCTGAGAGGAGGGGAAGGGCTTTTCAGGTGGGTTGTGTAAAGGCAGGAAGACAGAAACAAGAAGTTGTGAAATGGCACAGGATTTATGATCAGGAGAGTTCATAGTCACTTCATTCTCTGAGCTGACATCAGAGCATGAACAAGGTTGCAAAGGGTTGCTGCCCTCCCCACCTGTACATGCTAGTCCCTGAATGATACCTCCCTCGTGGGATTGCCCTAGGACTTACTTAAAGAGGCAATGAAAATGAAGGAATCTGGTGAAGGTGTCACGCACCTTGCTCATGGTTTGTTACCGGTTGGAAGAGAACTACCATGATCCCAACTAGAGTTTGACTATAGGAATGTTCAGAGGGGACATAATTTGAAAACATGTACTGCACTCTTCTGCCCGTTACTGTCACTCCCTTTTACAGATGAGCAAACTGAGGCTCCGAAAAGGAAAGTGGCTTCCTCAGTCAATACCATAGAATTAGTGGAGGAGCTGGAACTTAATCCCAGTGCTCTTTCAATTGCATCCTACCAGAGAGGATGGCCATGCGCCATTGAGGAAGCTCAGTCCCTGCTTGGCGTCTCATGGGCTAGAACATCCAGGTCCTGAACAAATCAGGGTGAAGCAAAGGCTTCCCTTACTGCCCCCAGAAGCCTTTCTCAGAGAGTCAGGTATCTTCCTTTGGAGGGAAGAAACAAAGAATTAACTAGACAAGGCTCTTATTACCTATGGGTGTTTCAAAATATTCTAAATCACCATTTTTCCAATTATTTTGATTGAGACCCATAGGAAGAAATATATACTGTGACCTATTATTTGGGTTAATATAGTATTTATTGTCCAATCAGAACACTTTTGAGTGTGAGGGAGTGCTAGTGATAATAATGCTGGGACAACAGGCACAAAATCAGACTGTCTCATGCAAACTGGGGACGCCCTACTGCACGTACACCTATATAATTAAAACATAAGTTGCACAAAGTAGTATTTATCTTTAATATGTGCAATGAACCCCGACATTTTCAATTCTGTTCTATTTCACTATGAAAATGCTAGTTATGACATTAACTTGGGTCAAAAGTTTGAAACGCTACTCTAGTTGATTGTTGGTACATGTGAGGGCTTTGGGGTGGTGATGGGGAGGGGAGAAGACGAGGGTGTATAGTGAAGTGAACGTCTGAGACGTACTGTAAACTTGTCCCAGCTGAATATTTTCGTGGATGTTCTCCAAGAAAAGTACTGGTAATGAACACTGCCTTCAGTCTACTCCCCATGATTAGCAAAAGATTTATTTAGATCCACCTTTCTGGATCCCCTTGTTCCACTTGGGACGCGCATCGTCTCTGTGTACTTCCGCCACCCTCTTTTCTTACCCTTGGGCTTTTATCTGTTAGTCTGCCCCTGATTTAGAGGTGTAAAGCTTCCAAGGAAGAGTGTCTCATTTACAGTGTCTGGCCCTCTGTGTACTCGCTCCTATATCTTGGAGTTGAAGCAGATGCTCTTGGAAAGCTAAATTGTCTTCTCTGCTCCACTCCCTCACACACACACATTTATACACAACTCCTGGACATCTCTCCTCTGTCTCAAAACTTTGCCAAGACATAACAGAGCAGGTTTTGCCTGCCAGTCGGGCATGTGAGACTCACACCTGGGCTTCTTCAGTCAATGGTCCCCCCCGTATATCAGGACTAGCTAAGAAGCCCTTGCAAATTTACCCACGGAGGAGAGAAGGGTCACCACTCTACCCTCTGTCCACCCTTCCTCAGGCTCTCCCAAAATGTTGGAACACTTGTACGTGTTAGCAAAAGCCACAGAATGCGAGAGACTCAGGAGTAATGCTTCACAGCAGTGAAATAACTTTCTGTAGGCTCCCATTTTGTAAAGATCTTTAGGACATGAAGACATATAGAGAAACACAGGGGTTTTCCTGCCTCAAAGGATAAACTATGTAATATCTTGAGACTGAAAGTCACTTATTCCTAAAGCAGATTTTATCACCCAGTCGTACGAATTCACGGACTAAACTTGACAACAGTTTAGTTTACTAGAGAGGATTGAGTATGTGGCTTTTCCCGGTGGTTATTAAATTGAATGTGTATATATATATATATATATATTTTTTTTTTTTTCCTAAATCATAACTCATACAAGATGGTTTAGACAGAGGAATTTAAAAACACACAGAGAAAAATTTGGTGGCACTAAGATTCCTGACTATGCTTAATGGTTTAAAAGATTCTTGAAAAACATATTAGCCCAGATGTAAGTTTGTCTTATTTTAATATTTTTACCAGAAGCTCATTTACATGCATAGCAGGTCAAGGTAGTAGAAGCCTAAAATATATACATACTAAATTAAATAGAAAATGTGATTAGGAACTATCAAATGAGAAGTTTGTAAAACAAACCAAGAATAATATAAATAATATAATATAAAATATTTTAATAATTATAAAATAATATAAATAATATAATATAAAATAATAGTAATTATTTTAATATAGTATTTTAGAAACATATACCTATGCCATTTAACCTTTATTTTAATATAGTATTTTAGAAACATATACCTATGCCATTTAACCTGTGAGGCATGGCCAATTGGGGTATTTGAGTTTTAGGGAGATTCAGCTGCTGTCTTAACTTGGTTCCCTAGAAGCAGAGTCTGTGACTTGCAGGGGGACTGCTCTCAGGGAAAAGATGTCAGTGAAGAGGGGAAGGGAAAAAGACCCAAGGAGGGATACAGTCTCAGGTAAAATCTAGCACCGTAAGGTCCTCAGTCATATAAATCCTGCAGGGCTGTACTTCCACCCACACCCCCTTTTTTGTTTTTAAAACAAATACTGCTTCTTATATCAGAATTTGTGTACATTACAATCTGGTCATGGCTTAGCTGGCTCAGGGTTTCTCATGAGGTTGCAATCAAGTTGTTGCCTTGGCCTGAGGTTTAATCTGAAGGCTCGACATGTGTGTATGTGTGTGTGTGTGTAGATCTTCCAACCTTATTCACATGATTATTGGCAGGCTTTGGTTCCTCACCACATGGGCTTCTCCATATAGGACTCCATCAAGACTCGGCAGCTGGCATGCCCCAGGATGAGTGATCCAAGAAAGACAGTGAGAGAATGTCCAAGATGGAAACCACAGTCCTTTTATATCTCAGAAGAGATATAACATCCCTTCTGCTATATTCTTTTCGTTAGAAGCAAAGTCAGTAAGTCCATCCCAATAAGGGAGAGGTATACAAAGGTATGAATTCTGGGAGAAAGGGGTCACGGGGGGCTGCATATCACAGTCTACCCTCTGGCACCCAGTGATCCATGTCCTTCCCACATGCAAAATACACTCATGCCTTCCCAAGGTCCCTAAAAGTCTTATCCCATTGTAGCATCAGCTCAAAGTCCAGAATCTCATCATCTAAATCAGGGCCAGGTGGGGACGAGGCTCCTTCTATGTACTTGCTTAACTGTAATTGCTTGAATACAGTTCTTCTCTATCTTTAGACCTGTAAAACCAAAGAGGTATCTTCTCCCCACATACCCAACCTACAATGGTTGAATAGCCATAATATTACTGCTATAGAGATTCCTGTTAAAAATGGGGTTAAATGGGAGGCATAAAGGAGTCACTGTTCCATAGAAGTCCTGAAATCTAGCTGGCCAAGCTTTGGTAGTTCTTTCTTCAGGCCTCACAGTCTGGAAAGAATTCTTTATGGTTCTCTGCTCTAGTCTCTACGCTCTTGATTCCACCCTCGAAGCAATCTTTCCTTTTCCAGGAAGGGTAACACCTATTTACAGCTAAGCAGCTCTATGAGCCTGTTTCCTGACAGTAGAATTCTGGGAGTTCAAAGTGCTCTCCTCACTCTATAATGTCTCTGTCCCCCTCAGTCATGTTGGTAATATTTCTGAATATATACCTCATTAAGAACTTTGTGGGTCTCCTGTCCGTTAGACATTCTGTCCATTAGACAGAAGCCACATCCACAAATCTCATAGACATAAACTCTTCTCTGTTGTTTCTTTGAGAGGATCTGGGAGACACACCTTTACTCTCTAAAGGGACTCTTGTATGACTGAAAGTACTCTGAAGCACTACCTTGACTTAACAAAGGATTTGACGGTCATATCCTTGGCTTTCTCTGTAGGCTGTGTTTTCCTGGCAGTGCCCTGGATTTGATCTTTGTTCAGAAGCCTTTCAGATGTCCTTTTGACTTTACTACAGCTGCAGTGTAGCCCCTTCGGCAAATCTTTTGCTAGCACTAAATCATCTGGTTCCCGAAAATGAATACCCTGTGGCTTCCAACAGTGCAAAATACCTTTTCCTTTTTCTTAAAATTTATTTATTTATTTTAATTTATTTAATTTTGGCTGTGTTGGGTCTTCATTGCTGCGTGCAGGCTTTCTCTAGTTGCGGCCAGCTGAGCTGGGGCTACTCTTCATTGCAGTGCATGGCCTTCTCATTGCGGTGGCTTCTCTTGTTGCGGAGCACAGGTTCTAGGCATGTGGGCTTCAGTAGTTGTGGCGTGCAGGCTCAGTAGTTGTGGCTCGCGGGCTTAGTTGCTCTGCAGCATGTGGGATCTTCCCGGACCAGGGATCGAACCCGTGTCCCCTGCATTGGCAGGCGGATTCTTAACCACTGTGCCGCCAGGGAAGTGCCTAAAATACCTTTTTTAGTCTAAACATCCAAATCTCCAGTATTGTCACCGTTCAGATTTATATCCTGAAGCTGTACTGAGTGGGATTAAACCATTCCAGACATACGAGCATAATGACGCATGATTTATGTGTCATAAGAAACATGAGGCAGATTTTTCTCTTTTCTTCCAACACTTGTCAGCTACCAATTCTGAATCATATGCTAGGTATACAAGGCAAATTAGACATGGTTCTCACCATTGAGCAATTTAGAGACATGATTTATCTCTACAAAATATATATTTTTAAATTAACTCTAGACCTATGCTGTCTAGTATGGTAACCACTAGCCACATGGCTGTAAAATTTTAAATTAGTTAAAGTTCAATGAAATAAAAAATGTATCCCCCCAGTTGTACTAGCCATATTTCAAGTGCTTAATGATCACACGTGGCTAGTGGATATTCCTATTGTACAGCATAGATATAGAGCATGTCCATCATTGCAGAAAGTTCCATTGGATAACAATAATCTAGAGAAGAAAGCAGTAAGATCTAATAAAGATAAGCACTTATCCTTGTTTTAAAGATATTTGTCTCTCCTCTCCCATACTAAAACGTTTCAAATATCAAGGAGATACTGCATACTTCTTTAGTAAATACTCTAACATGCTTCATAATAAAGAATGCTGTAAAACCATGATTCTTAATAATTTTTTGGATCACAGACCCTTATTAAAATCTACTAAAAGTTAGCAAGTTTTTCCCTAGGAAAGTATATTCATGTACCAAAAAGCATGTCCAATTACAAGGGGTTCATGGACTGCCCCAAAGCGCTTCCATCGTTCCTCTAGGAGGCCAGGGACTCAGGTTAAGAATCTTTACTGTGAAGTGAGTTTGATTTTCCCATTGACTTTCAGTATAAAATTGATGATGCAGTTTACTATTAAATATGATGACTCCTGATAGTAATAAAATTATAATTAGAATAAGGATGATGGGGGGAAAAACAAAAATTTCTGACAAAGGTTAAGAATGTATAGCTATCTTCAAAATAATTAAAAAATAAACCCAAACCTTTGAGCTAAAACTTGAACACAGAACCAGCAAATCTGTCAACTTGCATCATGTGTCACAGTCAGTACAGGAATGTAGTTTAGCAAATTGGCTACACCTTCCATTAGTTTCAAATGCTCCCTCTACCCACCACCGTCACAATGAAAAAACTTTTAGGGTGGTGAAAAGAGCAGTCTAGCCTTCTAAATCTAAATTCCTGGTGTAATTCTAATACATTTAATAGATATTTCTTAAGAGTGTGTTGGTTGCCTCAGTGGTGTTAACTACCTGGACATACTGGATGAAAGGGTAGGATTCAGTGGGCCAGGAAGACCCTTCTTTGAACTTTGGAGAAAAAGGAGTGACTGTTTCTTTGCAAATCTGTTGATTTAGATGAAGTTTCTGCAAGGAGAGCAGAATTATAAATGGAATTGGCTCCAGGTATGGCTGAGGGACAGAATCCTACATGGCACTGAGTTTCTGATTTCTGAGCCAATGTTGAATTTGTATTTGTGTGGACGAAGCCCTGAAGCATTCTTTCCAAAGAGTGGTAACCTGAGCCACATGAGGACTGATTAATGGTTTTCACGATAAAACCTCAATTAACCAGAATTCTAAAGGGACGGCCTTTTGTAAATAAAGAAGAGTTTGTTCGGAAACCTCCCTCTCTCCTTCCCTGCCAACTTCTCTCTCTCTTTTTATTCCTTTCTTTCTATTTTAACCCTGTGGAAAATCTTTCTCTAATATGTGTGAATTTCCTTTGCTGCTTTAGTAAGCTTTAATACGTACAGTCTGCTGAACATAAGTTAGTCAGTGGTCTTTGATCTTATTGTATCTTTCATGATGTCCATTTTGTAGGCTAGTCATCATTTTTTATAGAAGTTCATATATGAGTTTAGGCTGAATATAAACTGGGATTCTGGGGGAAGGGGTAGCTAATATCCGTTTATTTTGTATTCTCTTATCTCCTATCAATAATAGGCAGTAAATTTCCTGTTCATTTGTGAATCAGTTTGGATGCATTAAGCTGCAAGTGACAATGCTATTCACAATGGCTTAAATTGAAAGGACATTTATTATTGACCTAGCAAGAAGTATGGAGGTAGGATGTCTAGGGTTGATTTAGTAGCCCAATAAAGTCATCACGGACCCCAGGTTCTTTTAATAGTTCTACTCTACCATCCTCAGCCAAAAACCTTTTGTCCTGAGACATCTTGCCTCATGGTTGCAAAACGGCTGCTGTAGCTTCAGGCATTTATCCTTACACCATAGCTTCCAAAGCAGGAAGGGAGAAAAGAGGGCAAAAGAGTTTTCTTGTGCACTTTTCTCTTTTATCAGGGGGAAAGTCTTTTCCATAAGCCCTGTTCCCCCAAAGCAGACATATTTTTCCTTGTCACTGGCCAATACTGGGTTTCATGCCTACCCCTGGAACAGTCATTGGCAAAGGGGAATTTCTCACTTAGAGTCATCACAGTTCAAGATAGGCAGAGAGAGATAATGAGTGGTTGTGATCTAAGTGGAGGTGGATGGACCGATATAAGTGAGCTACTAATCAAGTTGCTAATCAAGGTAACCTCTTGAGATCATCTGAACTGTCTGCCTTGCAGGCTGTAATTTAAGTAAAGGCAGTAGTGAGAATGCCTGGTTTTGGGTTTCAATGAGCTTTCCAAAGAAACAACTGAGGGCTTCCCTGGTGGCACAGTGGTTGAGAATCCGCCTGCCAATGCAGGGGACACGGGTTCGAGCCCTGGTCCGGGAAGGTCCCACCTGCCGCGGAGCAACTAAGCCTGTGCTCCACAACTACTGAGCCTGTGCTCTAGAGCCCGTGAGCCACAACTACTGAGCCCATGTGCCACAACTACTGAAGCCCACACGCCTAGAGCCCATGCTCCACAACAAGAGAAGCCGCCGCAGTGAGAAGCCTGCACACCACAACAAAGAGTAGCTCCCACTCGCCTCAACTAGAGAAACCCACGCGCAGCAACAAAGACCCAACGCAGCCAAAAATTAAAGAAAACAAAGAACTGAGCAAGCCAAAACAAGATGGAGCAATAGTTAAAAAAAAAAAAAAAAAAGAAAAGAAAAGAAACAAATGAACAGAAGAGCTGCTTTACTCTGCCAGGGACGCTGCTACCCTGGGTGTGGTGATGCGAACCATCTTTATATCTCCTTTTGACTCATTACAAAGACTTGTCTCATGGTGTAACCAGGGGGGTTCCTCTCTTTAGGCAAACATTTACCACTCTTCAAATGACACCAGAGTTGAGCTTGTGGTCTTGAATTTGTGGTTTAACAATGCATGTAGTTTATTCCTGACGTGCCTGGTGAAGGCAAATGGAGAAAACTCAGAACCCAGAGTATAGAAATCCAGTTTCTGACAGTCGGCCCTGAACTCGTTTGTGTAGCAGTCCTCTTAGATGTGTAACAAGGCTTTGGTATGTGAGGACTTGCAATAACCTCATAAAAGAGAATGTTCTTATCTGTGATGGTTGCGGTCCCTGCTGGTAAATGTGTGATCAAGATGGTGTTAACTCAACCGTCAGTGATCAGACTAGGAAGGCTAGGAGGAAAGATCTCTAAATGTAAGATTATCGCTTTGAAGTTTGGGGCCTGGTACTGCTTTAAAGATTAAGCATCTACCATTTACTGGAATTCAATATTTAACATGTTAAAAATGAGTCAGTTCCAACTTCCAAATGAGTTTAAATTTTAAAATTCAGCACAGACTTTCTCTATGAGGCTGTTGTTTTCAGGGGCAGCATCACGAAATTTGACTTTAGCCATGCCTCGGTGAGAGGTTTTGAATAAACATCCAGATCATCAATTTCAACACTCATTTCCTACAGATTGTTATAACAAGACAGCTTTATATTTCTTTGTCATTAAGATAAGACATTTGATTTTCCTCCTTATCCTCCATCCAAGTTCATTTCATAAAATGGACTGATTCTCAGGTAACATAAACACCCACTTCTACCAGGTTTTCTTGGATTGCTGGAGAAAGTCTGGGCCGTATCTGAGTTATACACATTTTATTGCGTCTCCTCTGGCACGAGATTCGTATCCATTGGCCTCTTCTCAGAGTGAAGTTGACTTTCTTTCAATTCCGAGTCCAGAATTTCAGTTGGCATGTGGTAATTCCAAAAGCATTTGAGGCTCATCTTGATTGGCTCTGGCAATCTCAGCCCAGCCAGGTTCACTCTGAGAGGTCCCCTGTCCCTTCATGAATGGCCACAAAAGCTTTTACTCTTGGCTGTGCGTTCTAATAGCCCCTCTTGCATGGACTGTGCCAAAGCAGTGCTTCAAAAATATTCGTCCGTATCATGTGGCTTTTCTTGCTGCAGTTTCTGTTCTTTTTTATTGTAGGATCTGGAGACTCACCACTAGAAGACGATGAAGTCGCATATTCACACGCTAGATATAAAGGTGAATGCTTTGCTTATGTGCTAATGAAGACCTGCTGATGCCAGGAGGACTTTCCTTTTTGCCCTGCAGAGCAGACTGTAATAAAGTGACCAGACAACACATTTTAAGTTCTAATTACCTGTCGAGAAAACAAAATGTTTTAAAATTAATATGCATACGCTCCCATTTGAAAGAAAATACAGAAAAACAAATGAAAGAAAACAAAAAGCATTTGGAAATCTCTGAAGTGCTGTCCTGCAGCACCACAGTGGTGATTTTATTCTCATCAGTTTCTTTACTGTCCTTACTTCTGCAAAGCCAAGCTCTAGCTGATGAAAGTGAAAATCAAGCCATGAGTTCTACCTGATTCGTACATTACAGCCAGAATCGTCCAGAGTAAAGCATCCAAGGTCAAATCTGGACCCAGTGCTGCTAATGTACTGAGATGAATGAGGAATGAGAAAACTTGATTTTCATAAGCTCATTTCATTGTGCTCTTTCTGAGTCTGGCTTGGCTCCTGAAATGATGAGTAAAGTGTGTTGCCCAATGAAACTTTAACGATAAAGAACTCCATCTCTACACATTTCCAGCAATCCACCCCCTCCACCAGGTATAAAAAGCCTAAACAAGAACCTTCTATGCAGGCTCAGGTAAGTATGTCCATAAATATATTCTAATGGTGAGTTGTTTCTCTGAAGCTTTGGGAGCCCTGAGAAAAGTGAGGGTAAATTTAGATCATTTCTCTCTGAATTCAGTTCCTTTTACAGTTGAGAAATAATTTGAAGACAGTTGATTAATAAAGTTCTATTGTGGTATTTTGCCCAGGAAATTTGTCTGCATTCTGGCAGGAGGACACTCCCCTGCTCTGTCGTGATATGTCTAAGTTATAAGAGAATCAGGGTAGTACTGGTCAGCCTTTGGTTGGAGAGAGTCCTTCAGTTGTTTTCCACATAAGTGAACAACCTTTCTAATATAACGACTGGTGTCTATGTCCAGGTGTTTCCCACCATGTTCCACGTTTGCTTATGACCTGTGAATACAAATACTCATTCCTCTCCACAGCTCCTATATTACTGCCTCAGGAATTAACCAATCCAGCAAAGCACAAACTTGTTAATTAGATGTTTGGGGTAAGGTGGTATTCTGATTCCTAACACTTTTTTTTTTAACATCTTTATTGGAGTGTAATTGCTTTACAACGGTGTGTTAGTTTCTGCTTTATAGCAAAGTGAATCAGCTATATGTATACATACCTAACACTTCTTTCTTTCTTTCTTTCTTTTTTTTTTTTTTTTTTTTTTTTTTGGGGTCCCCGGGCCTCTCACTTTTTTGGCCTTTCCCGTTGGGGAGCCTCTCACTGTTGTGGCCTCTCCCGTTGCGGAGCACAGGCTCCGGACGCGCAGGGTCAGCAGCCATGGCTCACGGGCCCAGCCGCTCCGCAGCATGTGGGATCTTCCCGGACCGGGGCACGAACCCGTGTCCCCTGCATCGGCAGGCGGACTCTCAATCACTGCGCCACCAGGGAAGCCCCCTAACACTTCTTAATTGAGAGTTTTCAAAAATCTTTTGTTTTCGAGTCCCTTATTGAAAAATCTTCCTAAAACACCCGCGTGCACATGTGACCCTTCACATGTCCAAGAGGGGTTATATAGTGCCCTCAGATTATTGTTCTCAATGTTCATCCTCGCTTCGCAGCACTGCAAGTGTGGAAGGTAAACCAGATGCAGGAAAATATGTGCCTGGCCTAGAGCTTACCCGGAATGTTTAAGAATAAACACTTCTTAGGAAATTGTTTTCATTGTCATTTTTTTTTTAGTTTTAAAGTTAGAGGCAAACCGTTGTCCATTGGGAGATTACTTCTAGATCCTTGGGCCCCTACACAGTGTCTGGCACACTGTATATACCCAGTAAATGTTTTTTTGAATTAAACTGATAACTTATAAAATTTATCAAAGAAAAAAGAAAGTGAAGTGTAACCAACATTTAATGTGGCAAGCATTGCTTTTGATTCTTTTACTTGGAACACCATCCTGTCTTCACACAAATTGAGGGACGAAGGAAGGAGTGTAGAGCTATGTTGCTATTGTTTACAGATGAAGGAACCGCAGATGAGAGAGGGGAGGTGACTTGCGCAGACTCACACAGCTAGCAAACACTATGTTGGAGTCTGAAATCCAGATGTTTTAGCTCAACATCCAGAGTTTGTCTGAAATCCAGATGTTTTAGCTCAACGTCCAGAGTTCACTAGTAGCTCCTTAGTCTGCTACGTGACACTGCTTAGCCCAGGAACTCCACAATGGCCCAGGGAGATGAAAGAGTTCTCCTGAATAATTGATTTAGATTTCTCCCTAAATAAACCCTGTCTTAATTGAAGCAGCATAAGAGCTTCCTTTCTCTAAACCTCTATGTTAGATGTTTCGCTGATTCACTTTCAACTCATGCTATCTGCATGCACTTCAAATTCAAGTCAGTCACTGAATTTTTAATTATTATCACTGCAGGGCTGTTAAAACGTCAAAATATCTTCCAAAGGTTTGTCTTGGAAAGTAATCCAAAAGAAATTCCTTTTGCGAACAAATAAAAACAAGATATTTTTCCCCCCACATGTTGACAACAGCACAGCTTTTGGATGCGTAGGCAGCTCTGCTGGAAGGATTTGAAGACTCAAAATAGCTGAGTAAAAAAAAAAAATCTGCTAATTGCATGGTTGTACTGAAATATGCGAATTTGTAATATACGTATATGCAGGTCATTCTCTAATGGACCCGCTGCCTTAAATATTTGTCCTGGGCACATTTGTGGAAAAGACAACCATAATGTGTGTGTGCTAAGAATTGCGGGTCTGCCGCCTCATATTAGTTTACTCCAAAATCGTGCCCCTCGGGCTTCCCTGGTGGCGGAGTGGTTAAGAATCCGCCTGCCAATGCAGGGGACACAGGTTCGAGCCCTGGTCCAGGAAGATCCCACATGCCGCAGAGCAACTAAGCCTGTGCACCACAACTACTGAGCCTGTGCTCTAGAGCCCGCAAGCCACAACTGCTGAGCCCGTGTGCCACAACTACTGAAGCCCGCGCACCTAGAGCCCGTGCTCCACAACAAGAGAAGCCACCGCACTGAGAAGCCTGCGCACCCCAACGAAGACCCAACGCAGCCAAAAATAAATAAATAAATTTGAAAATGAAAAAATAAAATCGTGCCCCTCCTAAACTCACGCCAAAGTCCAGAAGCTGGAGGATGTGAGTGTTTTCAACATTTGAGCGAAAAACAAGTAGAGAATTGGATGCTCTTCCA
The DNA here is from genome assembly GCF_000442215.2 of Lipotes vexillifer. Taxonomy (NCBI): domain Eukaryota; kingdom Metazoa; phylum Chordata; class Mammalia; order Artiodactyla; family Lipotidae; genus Lipotes; species Lipotes vexillifer. The sequence goes on along the minus strand of NW_006778821.1, from coordinate 651,378 downwards.
GTTTGTACATCTGTGGAATTGTGATCAGGACCCAGAATGTAAAGAGGATTTGCCTTTAGCTGAAAGGTTTACAAGAGACTACCCAAAGTTATCAGTCAGAAGGATTAAGGAAGTAGGCCTGGGTGTGAGAGGGGTAGGAGATCAGAGAGGAATAAGAATTTGAATCATACAACTTCAAAGCTAGATGGGACCTTTTTTATTTTGACATTTTAGCACCGATATAAATATAAAACTTAATCAGAATAAAAATAACCATTGTAGATGGGACTTTGAAAATAATCTCATCCATTCCTCTTTCGTATAGACTATGAATGTGGGTCCCTGAAAATTTTTTTGAATTGTCCAGGTTACTAGGAGATGATAGATAATATCTGCCCAGGCCTCTTGACTCTGCCCAGTATCCACCATACTCCGCTAGCTCACTGTTTTCATTGTCTCCCTCTGGGTCTCCCATATTCATTCTCACCTCATCACCCTTCTGCCCTCTCCAATGGGGATTTCATTTTCTCTCTCTGGAGCCCACTTCTCAATCAAGGATTTCACAGTTTGGCCTGTGAGATGGTGACAAAAGGGTAGTGAAGGGGACCAGTTGGCAAGAGAAGAGGCTAGAGCTGGGGAAGCACAGAAGCCTTGCAGCCCGGCAGGGGAATAGGGCAGACAGGGAAACTAAGAGGAAGTGAGGCAGTGGGGGAGTTAGGAGGAAGGGGTGGGGGAGAGGACAAAGACAAAGAGGTCAGGCGATAGATGACTTTTAAGATTTAACACCAGCCATGGCCGCTGAGCCTGCGCGTCCGGAGCCTGTGCTCCGCAACGCGAGAGGCCGCAACAGCGAGAGGCCTGCGTACCGCAACAAAAAAAACAAAAAAACAAAAAAAATAGTGCTTCTTTGAGCTTGAAAACACCAAGTGCATTTTGGAGTTTCCTTGTGGGTGGTCTTTCCCATTACAGTTGGAAAAGACAGGCAGAAAGAGAGAGGGGGAGAGAAATATACCTCACTTCTAGTAGTCATAGAAGCCAGTAGGTTCCAAATGTTAGTTTAATTTGAGTGGTAGGCATCTATGGATTTTTCCAGAATTTATCTTAAGAACTTTTGATTATAGAAGAAATATCCACAACTTGGCAGTGCTAAGCAAACATACCCCAAAGGCTTCTCATTTACCTGTGATCTTGAAATCTCTTAGCTTCATGGCTTACCTGGAGCCATCACCAAAGAAAGAACTGAAACATTTAAAATCAGTTCAAGAATTCTTTTATAGGACTTCCCTGGTGGCGCAGTGGTTAAGAATCCACCTGCCAATGCAGGGGACACAGGTTCGAGCCCTGGTCCAGGAAGATCCCACATGCCCGGAGCAACTAAGCCCGTGCGCCACAACTACTGAGCCTGCGCTCTAGAGCCTGCAAGCCACAACTGCTGAGCCCGTGTGCCACAACTACTGAAGCCCGTGCGCCTAGAGCCCATGCTCCACAACAAGAGAAACCACCGCAGTGAGAAGCCCGCGCACCGCAACAAAGAGTAGCCCCCCACTCGCCACAACTAGAGAAAGCCCGCGTGTAGCAACGAAGACCCAACGCAGCCATAAATAAATAAATAAATAAATAAAAATTTAAAAAAATTCTTTTATACTTAGAGGAAAATAATGGAGATATGTATGCTGTTTTGTACTTTACTTCAGGGTCCAGATTTTTCTCATTTAAAAATGTTAGCATATACAGACTAGATGTATAAACCCAAGAGGAAGGAAACTTTGTGAACAAAGGAAGGCCTGGAGGCCTAGCGTAAGCTCTTGCAAGACTGCATCCAAGAGATCAAACTTAATCAGCTGTAGGCTAAGCGTGGGGCATCACTTCTCCCCAGAAAGTCCAGGAAACACTGCTTGAGTCCCGACGGTAGCACCCACTTGCAGCTGTCTGCAAAACATTATATGATGAAAATATTAGGCAAAGGAGATCTCAAAGCACATAAGTTAAAAAAAAAAAAAACAGTCCATGCACGAGACCTGGACAGAACTGTTGGTTTTCATGGCTGAGAAGCAGCCAGAAACACATCATCAGAAGAGAATTCCTGGCAAAGTCAAGCAGGGCATTTCCTCCTTCTCGGCCACGTGATGGCGCACGAACTTCACTCACTGTCAGCTCAGGTGCTGGGGTGGAGGGAGAAGCTGGCAGCCCTAGGTAGGGGGCTCCTGTTCAAGGCATGGAGAGCCTGACAGGCTTGAGGGAGCTCGTCTCTGGTCCCCATTGACTGTGTGGTGGCCACTGTGGGAGCTTTCGAGGAGCTAGTCTGGCCCTACTAATTTTATGGCCCTCAGCGACACCTTCCAAAGGCCCAGGGGAGAGGTTCTGATTCAATAGTGTCATCCTAAGCTGTGCTCTGGGCAACTACGAGACCAAAATCAAAACACCCTGGAACTTTGCCATTGGAGAAGGGTGTCATCTCTTACCTAAATGGGACTTAACTGGGGACATCTGAAAAAGGAGGTGGCTTCCCAATGGGGAGAAATTGTTCTGTGACGTTAAGCCCAAATTATATCCTGTGGCAAACCCCTGGAAATTGTTGCTTCGTTCACATTCATTAGGATCGTATTAAACGCTTTTACAGTGAATATGACACAGACTTGGAAAAAATCTAAATTAACCAATTATTGACTCCCCCGCCACTCTGTATGGATGGCTGGGGTTAAGGTTCACAATGGTAACAGTTGCTCTCAAGGGAATTATGTATCTAGTTAAGGGAAATATTCAAAAGAACAAGCATTCATTGAACGTTTACTATGTGCTAGGCACTGTGCTAGACGCTTGATATGCATTTTTTTTCAGTCCTTGTAAGAGGACTTGTAAGAGTCCTCTGACATAGGTAGAGGTACTGACTCAGAGAGGTTAAGTAACTTGTCCAGGATCACACAGCTACTAATGGAGGAACCTGGACCCATATTCGTATATGTCTGACACCTACTCCCATGATCATAACCTCCCCACCCAGAGACAACTTAAAAGACATGGGGGCACTATTTGGGGGTCCAAAATCTGGAATGCAGTCAGCCAGGGACTTCGAGAGTGAAGAGACACATTTTCTGAAGATGTCACTTGCTATTTCTCCTCTCCTTTGTTTCTGCTACCTGTAGACACCCCGTGGTGCTCCCCCATCAAGGTGAAGTATGGGGATGTGTACTGCAGGGCCCCTCAGGGAGGATACTACAAAACAGCCCTGGGAACCAGGTGTGACATTCGCTGCCAGAAGGGCTACGAGCTGCATGGCTCTTCCCAGCTGATCTGCCAGTCAAACAAACGGTGGTCGGACAAGGTCATCTGCAAGCGTGAGTAGCCCGGCCCCATGTTGGGGCCTCGGGGCCATTCGGGGCCAAAGTTCTTTTGCTCTGAGATCAGGGATTTTTACTGAATGCTTTGTGGTCTTTGATGAGAAAAACTCCCCTTGTGAGCAGAAGCCATGCGTTAGTTCCTAAGATATGGCGGAAGTAAGATGACACATTTCAGACAGAGGGGTGCGATCAGCTGTTTGGAAAGGGGGAGAGAACAGAGGTCTGTTTAGCAAAGTGCTGGCCCCAGCAGAGGGTTTGGGGATTGAAAAACAAACAAGACACACAGGTAAAGACACACTCTTCCATCAAGGGTCATCTGCCATCAGGGGTCCCACAGAATAGCATTAGAGACAGACGTGTAAAACCGACAGAAGCATGAGAATGGTGCTCTGCCATGGACTCCTGGTAGTAGACACAAGCATCCTCCCGAGGCAAGGGGAGAATTACCGCGGAAGAATGCTGATTCCATGAAAGGCGCTGTGCCTCAGGGGGGAAGGTTGGAAGCACATTTCAGGGGCTGACTTTTAGTTCCTGGAAAGTCATCTCATTTGGGAAACTGCAAGTGACACAGCATCGTTGAAGTGCATTTTAGATGCCATTGCTGTTCAAAAAAGCTGTCATGATGGAGCGCCTGCTGTGTGCCAAGCATTTCACATATATGCAATTTTTGCAACAATGCTATTGATATGGGTGCCATTACTTTGTTGTTGGGAGACTGAGGTTGGGGTCTGCAGCCTTGTGATCCAGTCTAGGCAGACTACGCCTCTGGGTGACTACAGTGAACACTTTCAGTGCTTCCCCCATATGTCCCTGGATGCCCTGCTACCAGTTCTGTGTGTCCATCCCCCAGCTTCTGGGCGCTTTGCTCTTAATGACTCGCACCTTCGGTTGATCTACCACGGAAGAAGTGGCTCTGCGCCTTCAGAGGACCGCTTTCTTCGTTCTGACAGGGAGAGCATTCCCCATGGGCAGCCTGTAGCTGCCCAGTACTGACTGGTAAAGGATTAGGAAAGCCCAGCTGCCCTGCCTGGAGGCAGGGCAGACTCAGGCATCACTCACGCTCCAGAGCTCCCCTGCGGAATCAGGCTGAGGCTGACTTTGCCTGAGTTGCTGCCTTGCCCGGCTTCCTCCCCTCCCCCGTTCTGCTTCCCCCACCCTTCACTGGTCTCCCCTGGGAGCACTCTCTTAATCACTTGCACACAAATCCTGGTCTCAGCGTCTGTTTCTGAGGAGCCCAGCCTAAGACCGTGGTTTAGCTGGGATGCCAACCCAAGCCAGTCTGGTGTAAAACTTTGTGTCCCTCCTGTGTGACATGCAACCATTGTTACCAAATGCGAGTTCATGTGCCTGATGCACAGCGAGGCCAAACAAATCGAAACATCGGAGTTTGGAGCAGTGAAAGGTTATTGCAGGACCAAGCAAGCAGAACGAGTGGCTCGAGCCCAAACCCACCGCCCCACCAACTCCTTGAAAGGGTTCAGCACAGCATTTTTAAAGACCAGGTGAGGGAGGGGTGTTGCAGGGTACACAATTCAGCTTGTACACAATTCTCTGATTGGCTGATGGTGAGGAAACGGAGGTTAACATTCTAGGCTCCAGAAGGTCTGGGGGCTACGTGCTCATGATCATCAAGTAGTTAATTTCTTCCATTTGGTGGTGGTTTTAGCATCTGTAAAACTCAGGGAATATGCATCAGATGCTATTATCTGGGTGCTTCAGAGAGGAGCTACAGCAGAGGGTATGGGGGAGGGGTCTGCCCTGGGAAGGGCCCATAGGGTCCTGCTCGGTTACCCTATCTATCATTTCTCTACTTCTATCAGTTATATTTCAGTTAACTTCACCCTATGCTTTCAGAGTTTCTGGACTCTGAAACTCCATGAACAAAATCTAAGTAATACTGAATCTCTGGTTTTCCCTTTCTCAGAAAAGCGATGTCCTACCCTTGCCATGCCGGCAAATGGAGGGTTTAAGTGCGTCGACGGTGCCTACTTTAACTCCCGGTGTGAGTACTACTGCTCGCCAGGATACACACTGAAAGGGGAGCAGACAGTCACGTGTATGGACAACAAGGCGTGGAGTGGCCGACCAGCCTCCTGTGTTGGTAAGAGAATATCACCAGCCCTCAGGAGGCGCCTGCTTTGGGAGGAGCAGGGGGTGTCCGTACGCTGGATTTTGAAGGAAGCATCCATGTCCCGGATGTAAAGCATAAGCACCCAGTTTTGCTTTCAGTGGTTCTCTTCATCCCTATTTCTCTGGCTCAGCGCAGACCTAGCCTCAGTCTCTACGCTAGAGTTGACTTCACAGCTCATGGCTTTCCTCTGACTTTTGTCTCTCTCTTGGATTGTGATTGAGGCAGCTGGAGGCTGGCAGAGGTACGGGGTAATCCCGCTGCTTTAGTTCAGGGTTCTTCCCTGTAGCACTGAGCAGAGTTTTTGACATTGGCCGGACATTCCTGCAGAGAGCATCTCTGTGTCTTTCAGCTGGCAGATTTAGTTCCATAGTCATCGACTCCGGTAGTCAGCAAACACTCAGTTTGTAAACTGGAAGGGATTTGGCTATTTTACCTTAGTCTGGATTTGTTGGGCAAATAGTAGTTCTTAGTTCTTAGTTGTGGTTCTGGGAGCTGGAAATCTTTACAAATGCAAACTCAGGGCTCCGCCCCAGACCTGCTGAATCAGAAACTCTGGGGATGGGGCCCAGCACTTCCGTGCTTTAATGAGCCTCGCGGGGCATTTCAAAGTGCTTAAAGAGAGAGCCGCTGATCTAAGGCGGTGCTTCTCCAACTTGGGAATCACCTGGGAAACTTGGTAAAAATGCAGCTTTCTGATTCAGTAGATCTGGGGTGTAGCCTGGGATTCTCTAGGGCAAGGTTTCTGAATCTTGGAACAATGGACATTTGGGGTCAGATAATTATTCGTCCTGGGGTCCTGTCTTTTGCACTCTAGGATGCTTAGCAGAGCCTTGGCTTTTACCCACTAGATGCCAGTAACATCTCCCCCCAACTCCCACCTGTGACAACCAAAAATGTCTTCAGACGTTGTCAAATGTCCCCTGGAGAGAGGAGAGGAAGTAGGAAAATCACTCCCCCCACCCTTGAGAATCACCCATCTAGGGGCAGTGGGTCCCTTCTCCCCACCCTCGCCCCTGCTACTTAATAGAATCACCTGAGTATCTTTTAGAACCTAGCCATGCCTTGGTCCAACCCTAGAGATTCTGATTCAATTAGCCTGATGTGGGACAGCTGGAGGAGGCGAGCGGCATTATAAAAGCTTCCCAGGTGGTTTTCATATGCAGCCAGGATCCAGGACCATTGTCCGAGAGCAGTGGATCTCAGAGTATGGTCCCCTGATCAGAAACATCAACCTCAGAAATGCACATTTCCAGACCTGCAGGATTGCTGTATTCTGATGCTCTAAAGGTTGAGAACCTGCCTTAGAAGATCGAATTTGGGAAGAACTTTAGTACCTTTTTACTCAAAATAGTGCCCAGCAGTTTCAGCACCAGCAGGAAGCCTGTTGGAAATGGAGAATCTTGGGACCCATCCGAAGCTGGCAGATCAAACTCCACATTTTAAGAAGATCCCCAGGGGATTCCTATGTCCTTTAAACATTGAGGCAGACTGCTCTGGGACAGTGGTTTTCAACTCTGGCTGCCATTTAAATCTGAATATCTGGGGTCCTGGTATTTTTCCAGAACTCCCCCAAGTAGTTGAAAACCACTGTCCCAGGAGACTGTTTACTCATAAAGTGTTAGAGCTGCCAGGACCCACCCCAGCAGAACATTCTAGTCCAATCCCCCATCTACGGAGGAGGCCTGAGAGGTCACCTGACTTGCTTGATGTTGTGTAGAGCCAAGCCTGTGTCTCCAGGCTTTCAGGCTCAAAGTCCCTGAATCCAGAGACAGCTCTGGCACTGAGGTGCCAAGGCAGCTGGCCACAGGAGCCTGGCTCCTACCCTGCTTGGGTCTACCCATCCTCCAGAGAGTCCTCCAGCTCAGTCTGCCCACGTGCTTTACCCCAAGGACTCCTTCCTGACTGCTCGGAGCCTGGAGCAGATAATTCAGGAATGAGACTGAAACTGGATGCTACCCTCTGGGGGCAGTTGTACAACAACTCCTCTGGCCTTGGTCCCCAGGGTGTGTTCATGATGGTACCACTGTCCACTCTATCCCTTGGCAGCATCAGCCGTTCTTACTCTGCAGTTATGTGGTTAATGAGCTACAGCCGGGGGACCTGGCCAAGGTATTATTGCAGGAAGGGGGACCCCTTCCAGGGCCCGAGCGTGGCCTCTTGTCTAACACCCGGAAGTGAGTTGTCTGAGGAGACACACGTGCTGACAAAGCAAAAGACTTTATTGGGAAGGGGTGCCTGAGCGGAGAGCAGTGGGGTAAAGGAACCCAGGAGAACGGCTCTGCCACGTGGCTCGCAGTCTCAGGTTTTATGGTGGTGATGTTAGCTTTCCGGGTTGTCTCTGGCCAATCATCTTGCTCGTGCCCATATTTGGTCGGACTCAGGGTCCTGCCTGGTGGCGCACGCATCTCTCAGCCAAGATGGATTCCAGCGTGAGGGTTTCTGGGAGGTTAGGTCAGGACATATCGTCTCCTCCCTCCTTTCAGCCCCTTCCGAAATTCTTCCAGGTTAGTTTCTTTTTTGTTTGTTTGGTTTTTTTTGGCTGCGTTTGGGTCTTTGTTGCTGTGCGCGGGCTTTCTCTAGTTGTGGCAAGCGGGGCTACTCTTCGTTGTGGTGTGCAGGCTTCTCATTGTGGTGGCTTCTCTTGTTGTGGAGCACGGGCTCTAGGCTCGAGGGCTTCAGTAGTTGTGGCACGTGGGCTCAGTAGTTGTGGCTCCTGAGCTCTAGAGCACAGGCTCAGTAGTTGTGGTACACGGGCTTCATTGCTCGGCAGCGTGTGGGATCTTCCCGGACCAGGGCTCGAACCCACGTCCCCTACATTGGCAGATGGATTCCTAACCACTGTGCCACCAGGGAAGTCCCCAGTTTAGTTTTACAAACATACTATGGGCTGGCATGTCTTGTCCTCCCTCCTTTTGGCCCCTCCCGAATTCTCCCGGTGAGTTTTCAGCAGCAGCGCTGTGTTCTTTGTCGGGACCTCCTGCTGTGAGACAACTCAGGCAAGCGGTTGTCATCGTGCCTGGCCAAGGCAGGCAGTTTTGGTCAATGGTTCCCTACCAATGCGAGCAAAAACCTTCTGCATCAGAGTCACAGCCTGGACCTTACCTTGTATCTATCTGACAAGAGCACCAGGTCCAAATAATTACTCAGATAACCGAGTCAGATTTGTATCGAGCTTTTCTTTTTCTAGGATTTAGGTAGGAGTTTGAATTGATCAGTAACTGGGAAGACAGAAACCATTCTAGGTATTTCCAGCAGAGGAGAATTTAATAAGGGGCATTGGTTACAAAAACATAGGAAGAGCTAGAGGAGCAAAAGAGGAAAAACATTGTTACGAGGGATTAGTTGCAGCAGAAATCCATAGCAACCAAGGGCTGGGGGAGCAAAAGTGGCCTGGTAGCGTTACCCCAAATCCAGAAGCTCACGCTGATGTTGACATGTCTGTACCTGACACCATCATGGATGAGAATGAAGCCAGGAGCCCAGGAAGCCCTCACTGAAGCCCCTACCAGAAGCATAATGGCTCCCATCTTCTTCCTGCCTTCTATTCTCATGAGAGTGCCTCCCACTGGCAAACCTAGCTGGTACCCAGCTGGCAGAAGGAGTCCAAGAAATGTCATTTCGTGACTTTTAGTGCAGGCAGTAAAAGGGAGATGATAGAAAAACTGAGCACCAACAGAATCTTTGGCACAGCAACCATTTTCTGAGGTCTTAGACATCTCCCCGTGAATCACTGTACTCAGCAAGAAGAACGCAGAGCAGCCCCGCTCAGCCAGTGCAGATAGGATAGCGCCCAGGCTGTGAGCTCTGGACACGCTCCTTTGGAAGGACATGACTTCAGGCCAGATGTTCAGGTCAGAAGAGGACCTCACAGATGTTGCTTTCACTCTCTCCCCTATGACTTGGTATGTGCAAGCTAGCTCTTCAAAACAACCCCTCCCCCCAGTTTGGACTCTCTCTTTCCTCACACTGGAAGGGCCAGAGGTGATGGGATGGGAGGAGATGCCAATCTTCATGCTGAGCAAGCTTTGGCAGAATCTTCTAGGGATCACACTGTTCAGATGTCCATATTGTGTGCAACAGTGGAAAGAAAATGCTGATTATTCTCTAAAAGCAACAAGCATGTCTTAAGCCAGACCAGATGGGCCTGGAACCTTCCCAGAGGGAGAGAGAAAGAACTAAGAAATGAACCCCAGTTTCAGGGCATTTATCTTAGAGTGGGCCAGGGCAAGGTTCGGGCATCTTTGGGGGAAGGGGAATTTGTGCGCGCAGTGAGGCGGGGTGGGGAATGGTGAAAAGGGGACACGTGAGCCACAAGAGAGCAATGAGCTCCCAGGAAAAGGAGAGAAATGGACAAAGTAAGCAGGCAATTCTTTCTTAGATTTTGTGACAGATAAGCTGGAGCTTGTCCCCGGTGAATTTTACTGCAGGGATGTCATGGATACTTTTGGCTTTAAATGTATTATTAAATTCGTTTAATGACTTTGTTTGTGTGTTGGCAAGGCTCAGGGGTCCTTGAGCACAACTCAGAGCCTCAGCGTAGTTTAGGAGCTGACACATGGTGGCCGAGCATTTCCCAGGTTTCCACACAGCCTTGAACAGTGCCTCTGGGCCAGAGCTGTACTGAGTGCTGAGGAAATCGTCTCAGTTCTCCTCTAGATCTGGAGGGAAGAGAGGACACTGGGCTTACTTTTCACTCCTCTGAGGTCTGGCTAATTTGAAAGGACCGCAAGTTAAAACTCATTCTCTTATGGAGCCCACACTCTGGCAGTGGGCTCAAATCCACGGTTATTTCAGAAACAGATATAGATAGAAATCAGTCAGTGTGGAAGAAACAACATACTGCAAATTGCAGGAGGGTAAGATATTTAGAGAGCCGCAACTTCCGTTGATATATAAAAAAAATAAACCATAGAGTGTAATAACTATTGTTTGGGGGGATTTTCCATTTTTAGTTCATTTCGGTTACATTGGCATTTAGATAGAACAATGGACAGTTAGAATTACAAGGCCTCATCTAGAGACCAGATTTTGAGTAGACACACGATCTCTCCTTTAGACCAACAGTTTTCCCTAGGCCAAAAGGGAAAGA
>NW_006778821.1:634817-640756 GCF_000442215.2 Lipotes vexillifer | reverse complement strand
AAGAGACCAAAATTCAAGTAAGTTTAAAATCCATGGGCAATGAAAACCGAGCAGGTATCTTTGGACATGCGGGGAGCCCCATTTCGTTTTTTTAACAAAGGTCCACATACAAACCAACTTGGTTTTCGGAATTACTCTTTGCTTGTTTTATATTTCCTACAGAATAGAATAGTTGGAGAGTTAACACAAATGGAAGTCTGGAATAAAAAAAAAAAAATCTGTGATTTTAGATATGCAAATTGATGGAATACATTTCTGGCTTCCCAATCATCTGACAGCTGGGTTGACCCAATGACCCACAAGGAAGTTTGCTGGGCTGAATGGTATTATTTCCAGAGATTCAACTGAGGATACAGATATCATGGGGCTAAGAATAAATGTGTCAGTGCATTGTTGTAGATGCTCTTAAATCATATTGAATGTTTCCTGGGTTGACAAATACACATTTTCTTGCAAACTTTCAGGAAGCTAGTTTCAGCTTTGCAACAAGTTGCAATTTTTAGTTTGGTATCTTGCTTCTGGTGATAGTGACTTCTCTAATTGTGGAGTTCTTTGCTTCTCTTCTTGACTCTTCTGTCCATTGGGGAAAGTTTTCTAATACCTCATGGTGCCAAAGAAACGGAACCACATTCCAGAGACATCCGCAAGGATTACACTCTAGCTGGGGGAGGCAAGCAATGGGGCAAGTTTTCCGTGTCCAGGTTTGTTCTGCCTCTGCCCTTGCTTCCTGTGCCCCAGGAAATGACCGCCTCCTTCCTCCATCACCAACCTGCCAAAATTCCCCATCCAAACAACCGTGAAGAATACCATGGTTGTTTGAAACCACTAAGCTTTGTGTGGTCAGTTGTTTGGATGGGGAATTTCGGCAGGGCTCGGTGGCTCACCTCTGTTCCACATAGTAATGGCTGAAGTGCCTGACTGGGGCTGGAGGATCCAAGATGGCTTCACTCCCATGTCTGGCATCTCACTCAGAGGCGGCTGTACTGGCTGGCATTTGACTGAGTCTCTTTCTCTCTCCCTTCATAATTTCTCAGTTTCTCCACATGGCCTCTCCAGTCAGATAATTGGACTTCCTTAGATGGCAGCTGGCTTCTGAGATAGTGAACAGCAGAAGGTGCCAGACTCTTTAAGGGCCTACACCTGGGACTGGCGTAGGGTCACTTTCCCTGTATTCTATTAGTCAAAGCAAGTCACAAGCCTGGCACAGGTTCAGAGAGAGGGGAAACAGACTCCACCTCTTGCTAGGAGCTGCATGTATGTAAGGGGATTATGGGTGGCCATCTTTGCAGGAAATTCACCAGAGTATGCTTTGTTAGAAATCAGAGCTTAGAAATCATTAGTGAAATACACCTTGGAAGATGCCATACCAAATTGGAAAAAAAAAAAAAAGGTGTGATTGCTTATATCCCAGTTCAGGTACTGTTAACAAGGCCAAAGTCACAATGCCTTAAACAAGATAGAAGTTCTGTTCTCGTATAAATGTCTGTCCGGGGCAGTGTCCTAGACCCAAACTCCTTCTCATTTGTCCTTCCATCCTCAGCTTGCAGCTTTCATCCCACAGTCGAAGATGCTGTTCCGGCGCCCCATCTCATGGACATTCAAACCAGGGTGGAAGGGGGGGTAGCCACACATACTTTTTGCAAAGCACATCACTTCTTCTGACAACCCACTGGTGGAAGCCATCCCATGGCCACACCTAACTTCAGACAAGCCTGGGAAATATAGTCTTTATTCTGGAGGGCCACAGGCCCAGGGAAACTTCTTTTGTGCTAAAAAAAGAAGGGGGATGGGAGAGCAGGTGAACAACCACTAGTCTCTGCTACATCGACTGTACAGATTGAGAGGAAGTTGGTGTAAAAGATCAAGGGAGAAAAGAAGGGAGAAAAAGATTAGTCAAAAAGCCAGTTGGTGTAAATCAACTATACTTCAATAAAATAAAATTTAAAATTCAACAAAAAATCATATTATATACCATATAGGTAAAAGTATTTATAGAAACAATTTGCATAAAAATTGAGGTTCTCATTGCAATCATCAGTTGTACTTAATAAAGAAAATGTATAAGATAGTTCCCAAACGTAAACCCAGTTGGAATGAGTTATGGAGGACATCAGAGAGGAAAGGAGCATTAAATGGAGTCTGCTTGCTGTGAGCAGCTGTGATGATCCTTTACATTCTTGAGATAAGAATATCACCTCGGGCTTCCCTGGTGGCGCAGTGGTTGAGAGTCCGCCTGCCGATGCAGGGGACGCGGGTTCGTGCCCCGGTCCGGGAGGATCCCACGTGCCGCGGAGCGGCTGGGCCCGTGAGCCATGGCCGCTGAGCCTACGCGGCCGGAGCCTGTGCTCCGCGACGGGAGAGGCCATAGCAGTGAGAGGCCCGCGTACCGCAAAAAAAAAAAAAAAAAGAGTATCACCTTGCCTTAGAATGAGGTGGAGGGAGTGAAGAACGCGCATCCCCACCCCAGGTCCGGCAGAGTCCCAGACACAAGTTACTGTTATGTTCTGAAGCACCTGTTCTTCATACCTCTAACAATCATGTTCAAACACAGGTCTCCACTGGAAAACATTATTTAAGCAAACATTTTAGGATGCAGTTAATTTATAACCTTAGTTTAAAGGGTTTTTCCCCCTTGTTATCTGTTGGCCAGAACATTGCCCTTTTCACCCTCTTTCTTATTTCCACTACCTACCACCTACCACCTACCTGGTTAGACGTGTTCAATATTCCCAGGTATATAGTTTAGCTTCTCAGATAAACAGTAGTTGATACAGTGCAATATATTTGTTTCTGATATTTTTATATGCAGAGAAGAAACTAGAGCACAGAGGAGGGAGACAGTTTGTCAGATGTCTCCAGTGAGTGGGGCAGAGGCCAGGCTTTTCACGAGAGTTGCACAGTTGCCACACAATAACTGGCTCTGTGGGCATCCTGACTCAACAGGGAATCATGATTATGTTTCTATAGTAACTTCATTTATTTCATTCATGGAAATTTATAATAACTTAGAAAAAGCAGTGATGGCCATGGCTGTATAATAACAGGCTTCAGTTCTGGAGCATCTGCGGAAGGGCAGGCCAGCTGGTCTCTTGAGCTGAAAGAGAGGCCATGATGCTGGAGGATGCAACAGAATTCAGTCCTGCTGCCGCTCTTAAAGGATGTAAGGGGAAGCTGGAGCCGGCGACCATGAAAGAATGTGTGTGCAGAGGATGGAGGAAAACACTAGGTCAGCAGCAGGCAGACATACAGAAGTGTTCGGCTGATTAAAATAATTGAAAAATATGCGATCATGTCTTAAAATCTCAGACCACAAAGAAATTCCAAAAGAGAGGAGATGCTTCCCAGTCTATAAATGGGGATGATAATAACAGTACTTAGTCTAGTAGGTGGTGGCGAGAATTCAATGAAATAATGCAGGGATAGTACTTTGCCTGGGGTGGACAGGTAGGAGGGTTCAGTAAATATTAGCTATTATTTTTAGTGCTTTATTTCTTCTTGTTTCTGGCTTGGAGGAACACCACTTCTGAAACATTAGGCCAGTTTCAGCAGATCATTGTTAGCTGTCAGAAGCTGGCTTTCAGAAGCTCTGAGACTCTTCACCCAGATAACCTAATTTGGAGTGCTATTTGCTCAGTGACAATGTCAAGTTTATAGGGAAAACAACCCAGCCTATCATCCAGCTGTTTAGTTTACATGACACAGAGGGTAAGAGTATCTCTTCACTCTGACAATGTCACTCCAAGAAAATCTGGTAACACTAAGTAATTTTACCGTGAAATCTATCTCCTCTCCTCAGCCCCTCCCTTTTGGCTTTAAATTTTTAAAAAATAAATATGCTTTCTATTATGAGGTTGCCAACTGTATTTGGCCAGCAGGGGGCAGGTATTGTATACTTGTCTTCCTGATTCACCCAAAGCTGTGAAATGTTCATCTGAATTGTAAAGTATGTCTTCTATTACCTATCATAGTAAAACCAGAAAAAGGGGGATTATTTTTAAAAACTTATCAACTGAAAATAGACACCTCTAATGTATTTAAAGCAGCTTCCGTTGCACCATCACATCTATAAACTTTATCAATTCTAAGCAGCATATTTCTTTTTCACATTTTACTATCCCTGAAATTAGGATGCATCTCACAATTGATAGTGACTTAGATTCAGTAAAATACGGTAGTTATTCAATTTAGGATTAGTGTATTAGGGCTGTAAATTCACACTCCATTGAAGCATGCCATAGAATGAAAATGAATTTGGATAGCTGAAGACAAAATTGTTTAACAAATTATTCATAATTTCTTACCCTAAATAAAATGAGAAGTTATTGGACAAGACACAGGAGAAAGTATATGAAGACTTTACTTGGTGCATTTAGTCTCGCAAAGATGTTTGTAATTCAGAATCAAGTGACATTTCATTTTCATTCAGGCTGTAGTAGCATGTAAATAATTACCAGCTGGCATGTAAAG
The DNA here is from genome assembly GCF_000442215.2 of Lipotes vexillifer. NCBI lineage: Eukaryota > Metazoa > Chordata > Mammalia > Artiodactyla > Lipotidae > Lipotes > Lipotes vexillifer. The sequence goes on along the minus strand of NW_006778821.1, from coordinate 636,289 downwards.
AAAGCAATGCAAATCTACATGTTGTTAATTTACTCTGCCCTCTTTAAATACATTCTCTACCTATTCAGAATCACCCAGTAGAATTTGCCAAAGTTTGGATTCCCCCTTCTTCTGATTTCACTTTTAGCTATAATAAGATGAAATCTAACGGAGTAAGAAATTGACATCTCATTTATTTCCAGCCCTCATTATCAACCCGTCCTTGATAGTGAGGGGGCAGAAATTCTATTACCAGGTAGAGAAACTATTTGGGGAACTTTGGGAGGTCTTTGGAGGGTCAGAACCAAGGTAAAACTGCTGTCCCGAAATACAGAACCATAGGTGTGGTCCAGTGGCAGTTGGAGGGGAGAGTGGACCCAGACAGATCATTGTTTAAGATATTGAGGAGTATGTTGGGGATAGACATAGCCAGGAGAGAGAGAGCTGGTTCCAGGGGTAAGTGCTCTAATTTGGGTTATAATTCACATTATCATTATTTACATGCCTGGCCTTAAATAAATCACTCTGAGCCTCAGTTTCCATATCTGTAAAATGAGAGCATTGGGTAATTCTTTTAAGCCTCCATAGCATTTACTTTTTTTTTAAATAAGTAAATAAATAAATTTATTTATTTATTTTTTGGCTGCGTTGGGTCTTCGTTGCTGTGCACAGGCTTTCTCTAGTTGCGGTGAGCGGGGGCTACTTTTCATTGTGGTGCGTGGCCTTCTCATTGCGGTGGCTTCTCTTGTTGTGGAGCACGGGCTCTAGGCGCGCGGGCTTCAGTAGTTGTGGCGCGTGGGCTTAGTTGCTCTGCGGCATGTGGGATCGTCCCCGACCAGGGCTCGAACCCGTGTCTCCTGCATTGGCAGGCGGATTCTTAACCACTGCGCCACCAGGGAAGTCCCTATAGCATTTACTTTTATGTAGCCTGGGGCAGTGTCATTTTATACCTCGTGTCATATTTCACATATGGTAACATAATCCCCCAACAGACTGTAGACTCTCTGAGAAGTACATGGTTCTGTTGCCTTTGTGCCTGCCCAAACCCAGCAGTTGGAATGATGCCTTGGGGAAGGCAGGTACTCAACTAAAGATTCGTTGCCTTGAATTGAATGGAACTAGATGATACCTAAGGCACCTTTCACTAGTCTCCTATGACGCCGTCTGTAAAGCAGGAGGGACTCACAATGGCTGAATGACTTCTAGTTGAGTAACTGCCATATTGCCAAGTCAGCAGGCAGAGTTTGGAAGTCTGGGGGAGAAGCTGCTGTAGCTAATAAATTACCCCACGAGACACCTAGCAAGGCCAGCTGATTGCAGGTTTAGCCATGCACAGGTGAGTACTCAATCTTTCAAACTCAGCAGGCAAGAAGGGGCAAGATGAAGGGAGGGAAGAGAAATACAGAGGGGTGAAGAAACCCTTCAAAAGTGGGCAGCACCTAGACCTTTGGGCATGTCAGATACTGGGTGTTGAACCCCAGGTTGATGAGATA
>NW_006778821.1:633929-634807 GCF_000442215.2 Lipotes vexillifer | reverse complement strand
TGGCGAGAATATTCTGGTTCTGTTTGCAGATATAGAACCTCCTAGAATCAAGTGCCCAAGTGTGAAGGAACGCATTGCGGAACCCAATAAATTGACAGTCCGGGTGTCCTGGGAGACCCCTGAAGGAAGAGACACAGCAGATGGCATTCTCACTGAGTAAGTGCAACTTGGCAGCTGGAATGATGCTGCCTCTTTTATGTGAGACATTCACTACCCAGAGTGAGGAAGTGTATCTATGCTGGTCAATTTATGCTTTCAGACTCAGTACAGCACTTGTTCAGCCATTCCTCATTCGTTTCTTTATTTATCTTCACCGTCCGACATACTATATTTTTCACTTTCGTATTTGTTTATTGCCTGTCTCCATTACAGTATGTTCACCGCCATATCCCTAATGCCCAGAACCATGCCTAGCACATAGTTGGTACTCAGTAAATGTCTGTTGAAGGAAAGAAAGGAAGTAAGACGACGGGGTGGTGGGAAGAAGGGAGGAAAAGAGACGGAAGGAGGAAGAGGAAGCCAACTGGTAAATTCAGGGATAGATTCACCCCCATTGCCTGCCTGGGGCCCCTCCCCAGACCTTCGTAAGCCACCGCCTCGCTGGGAACCTCTGTGTCTCCCAGGTGGAGCCCGATGTTGCCCCCCTTGTGCTCTGTGAGTGTGGTTCAATGCAGAACTTTTCTATCCCTTGTGTTTTGGCACCTGCTTCTTTCAAAACATTTGATTTTTATTTTTTAAAACTTCAACCACATTAAACACTTAAAGAAGCAGTATATATATATATATATATATATATATATATATAAAAGAGACAGGGGCTTCCCTGGTGGCGCAGTGGTTGAGAGTTCGCCTGCCGATGCAGGGGACACGGGTTCGGT
>NW_006778821.1:630099-631635 GCF_000442215.2 Lipotes vexillifer | reverse complement strand
GGCGGGGCCCGTGAGCCATGGCCGCTGAGCCTGCGTGTCCAGAGCCTGTGCTCCACGACGGGAGAGGCCACAGCGGTGAGAGGCCCGCGTACCGCCAAAAAAAAAGAGAAAAGAGACCGGGTCTTCTGCCTTCTTCCCTTCCCCCATTCTCCAGGACCAACTGCATGAGTAGTTTGAAATACATCCCAAATGTTTTTGAAAATGGGTGGTTCCCTTCGGTGAAGTTCAGCCACATGTTGTTCTAATCTAGCATATGGGCCTGTGCCCCTGCGGCTATTTGATGGGCCCCCACCTTCCCTGAAGGCCACGACTTCATGTCAGCACGCTCACATCCATGCCTTAAAGTTCACCGTCCTGCTAGACCTCCTTAACCGAGTTTCCATCTGTAGGCAAAGAATACCTCTGACTTACCCCCCAGCGAGCCATACAGCAGGGAAAGACTTCCTAGAATCCTGTCAACCCAGGCTGGGCAAGAGGAAGTGTTTTTAAGCAATTATTAGCCATAATAGAACATCTTCTGCTAGGAAGAGCCTGAGTCTCTCACCCGTAGCAGGACATTTTGTTCCTGCAGCCTGATAATGATCTCCCTGTGCACCATCTAGCTTAGATCATATTTGTTATGTTTCCCCTTGTAACTCCTCAAAGATAAACTTTGAGTATTAAGAAAAGTATTTATTTGCTGTTGTATACACATGTCACAAACCCCTAAGGAGAAACCTTAGGCAATTGGGATGAAAAAATAAATCACGGTTGATAGAATCAGGGATTGGGTTTTAACTATCATTGAATCTTTTGGGACCCAGCACAATGCCTGGCTAACCCCTAGCCCATAATAGGTTCTTAGATTTTTTTCACAACTGTGATTGCTGTTGAAAGCTGGTATAATAAACACACAATATCAGGTCATCAGATGACTGTCAAGCAAGGACATTCACCTTGGCATGTCTGTGGGTAACCTGTGTGTTATGGTTAGAAATGTGACTTATTTTTTTTATTTTATTTTTTTTGCGGTACGCGGGCCTCTCACTGCTGTGGCCTCTCCCGTCGCGGAGCACAGGCTCCGGACGCGCAGGCTCAGCAGCCACGGCTCACGGGCCCAGCCGCTCCGCGGCACGTGGGATCCTCCCGGACCGGGGCACGAACCCGTGTCCCCTGCATCGGCAGGCGGACTCTCAACCACTGTGCCATCAGGGAAGCCCAGAAATGTGACATTTTGAAGGCGCGTCTTAGTAGCCCCGACGCCTCTGTTCAGAGCAGCTGTCGGCTTCCTGAGCTCTACAGTTCAGAGCCGGCGGAGGCGTGGAGCAGGACGCTTCCTTGGGCAGAACGAGGGGTTCAGAGAAGGCCGTCTTGTCCCCTTTTCAGCTCTTGCTTGGCCTCCTTGCTTCTCTGACATTTCTCTTCCCCATGTGTTCTGGAAACTCCTGTTATATAGTCCCCTTCTAAGAGGGAAGGTTCTAGTGTCAGGCACTGAGACAAGTGCTTCCTGTGAGCTCCCTTAGTTACTCCTTATGACTGTTATTTGCATGTCAGATG
>NW_006778821.1:623974-630089 GCF_000442215.2 Lipotes vexillifer | reverse complement strand
TCCCCAAGGGGGGGCCCAGCCACTCACATTGGAAGTCTGATTCCTTTCAGGTTTACCTGCTTTTAAATTGTGCTTCTTGAGGACCTTAAAGCATCTAAGGTTCAAAGTGACACATCTCTAATGGTGGGATTTCTGGCACTTTCCTAACACCCCTCACTTCACCCTTTTACAAGTAAACAGCTACCTTGTCCACCTATGTGGAAGGTTCTCCTCAATGGTGACAGTGATAATTTCACATGCCTGTTATTAGCCAATATTCTCATTATTTCTAAGAAGTATAGAGAGAAGGGAAATTATCTATTGAAAAACAAACAAAACCTGGCATTTGATCATGTTGTACCTACTGATGTTCTTATCAGACAACCAAGAAGAAAGATGCAGGAGTCACCCATGCTGTGTGACCTTGGGCAAGTTCCTTGATCTTTTGGTGCCTCAATTTCCTCATCTGTGAAATGGGGATAATAATGCCTACCTCATGGGGTTGTTGTGAGGATTAAATAAACTAATATATGTAAAATGCCTAGAACCATGCCTGACATGTGTAAGGTTTATGTACGTGCAAAGAACAATAATAATGATAATAATAATAACTTATTAATAATAATAACTTAAGTTATTATTATTATTACGATCACCAAGGAATCACAGTGAACTTGCCTTTTGCTCAGGAAAGGTCTCCACCCAGATAGAAAAAGCAGAGAAAGTTCTAGCGCCCCCTGCAGGCCCAAATTGCCAATGAGTGCTTGGACTACCCTCTCAAATGATTTTCCTCACACAGAATTCCCTCATTCTCCCAACAGCGAGGCAATGCAGGTCCCCCTTGGAACAAAGGAAGGAAGAGTTGGGCCCTGGGTTCTGAGCATCCCCCATCCTCTGTTCTACATTCCAACGAGAAAAATAAATCTGAACTTGCCAGGAATTGGGGACTTCCATTTTTCTGGTCTCAAACCGCTCTTCCAAAGCAGAGTAAAGCTCAGGAAATTCTATTCTTCGAGAATTAAAGTAGTAAAACTCGTCTAATGGCTGTCCCTTGGAGTCTCTGTATCTTGGGCGGAGATACAGAGATACTCAACAAATGCCCGTGATGCCCCTCTTTGATCATTACGCCCATCATGGCCCAGTTGTTGTTAGGCCTACAATGATCATCTTTGGTGTTTCTGATTTTTTTTCCCCCTTTAAGTGTTATTCTAAAAGGCCTACCCCCAGGCTCACATTTTCCAGAAGGAGATCACAAGATCCAATACACAGTGTATGACAGAGCTGAGAACAAGGGCATTTGCAAATTTCGAGTTAAAGTAAGAGGTAAGATGACTGGTTCTTGGATTTTTTCTCTCTTTATAAGAACAAAGGGAAACAGAGCCTTAAGCAAGAACCCCCTGCGAGTGCCCACTGCCAGAGGGAGACTTGCCAGCTCTGGATTAGCCTCTGATCATGAGGCTAGGGGAAGGGTGCCATCTTAATGCCGGAATTTCACAATTCCAGTCCGGGTGAGGTCCAGTGCTGGCAGATTATTGAAGGAGTCCGAGAGAGCAGTAAGTTTGTCTCACATGAGCCCACAGCTGGCTGTCCCAGAAGAGTATTACTCAATAACTTTTCCACCCCTGGGCTTCGGTGACCAGCTAAAGCCCGTAAGTCCTTCTATTGATATGAAGGAGGTTAGGAGAACCCCCCGCCCCAGCTGGGGTCACCAGGAGACCATGTTCTTGGTGTTCTAGAACTCTTGGTCTACCTGAAAAAAAGGTTTATTTTATGCCTCAGTGGGCAGTTACTTAACTAACCATCCTTCCTCCTTATTCTTCTGAGTTCAACCTCCTCATCTAGAACACAGGGGGCTAAATCACTTCATCTCAGTGGTCTTGTTAGTATGAACAGTGACCATCCCAAGGCCCACCCACTGGCCAGAGAGCTATGCCTGCCCCCATGCCTGACCCCTCGCTCGTTTTCTGGTGCTTCTGAACCCTCCCCTTCCCTGGTTACTTTGTGGCGGGGAGCTCAGCACTGAGCCCCCTCTGGGCTTGTGTCCCACACAGTCAGACGCTGCGGCAAACTCAACGCCCCGGAGAACGGCTACATGAAGTGCTCCAGCGACGGTGATAATTACGGGGCCACCTGTGAATTCTCCTGCATCGGAGGCTACGAGCTCCAGGGGAGCCCTGCCCGAGTGTGTCAGTCCAACCTGGCCTGGTCTGGCACAGAGCCCACCTGTGCAGGTACGAGGGCAGCCCTCTCTCCAGCCAGCAGCAGACCCTGAAGACCCTTTGGCCCAGATTTCCGGTACAGGGAGGAGGGAGGGCTTCGTTCTATATACCGTGAAAGGTTCGGTGCCAGCCCTCTTCATCTGATGGGTGAAAACAGTCCTCGAATCCCTGGGCAGCCCACCTCACCTGCCCTCCTCCTGTGCCTCTGCCTGTCTTCTGATTTCTCTCTCATGTCCTGTAAGGAGGAAGCTGGAGGTGGGAGCCCAGAACCTGTTATGAATCAGCGGCATTATGAGTCAGCACAGTCTGTACCCTTGTTCCTCCCTTCTACAAATGTAAGGATCTTTTTTACAAAGCCAGTACACTACTGCACACAGATGATAGAATGCCCGCTTTGCAGCACTGGCTGGGAAGTCCCGCAGACCTTGGGCATTTGGAATCTTTCCTCCTAATGTCAAATGAGGAGGATAATACTTTGCCCACTCCTGGAGTGGTTTTAAGTATTAAATGAGGTCATCTATTCAACAGTGGAATTGAGCGGGGCCTGGCACAGGGTAAACTCTCAATACCTGTCAGCTGTTATTACTGAGGAACACAAATTGGGCTGGGTAGTGATCACAGTGTGCAATTTGGACCAGCGAGAAAATTCCAGACATGTCTTTTATTTCTATACTTCACTGTTTTCTCGGTACTTTCTCATCTTTGTGCTTTCCCTTTAATCCCAGCCATTCAGAGTTAGCTGAGAGACAGAGACAGAGAGACACAGACACATACATCATCAGCTAAATGCCTGAGGCTCTTCAATTTCATACATCAAAGTGCAAAGAACATCCCTCTTTCCTTCCCTGTCTCATTTCCTGAGGCAGGAGAGGAATGCCCACCCCCCAGGCCTAGCAAAAATACCCACGTCCTCATCCCCAGAACCTGTGAATATATTACCTTACGTAGCAGAAGGGCCTTTGAAGATGTAATTAAGTTAAGGATTTTGAGATGGGGAGAAGCGCGTGGATTATCCAGGTGGGCTCAATGGAATCACAAGCGTCCTTATAAGAGGGAGGCAGCAGTGCTTGCTGAGTCGGAGAAAACGATGAGGGACGCAGAGGTCGGAGAGGGGAGAGGCTGGAAGATGCTATGCTGCTGGCTTTGAAGGTGGGGGAAAGGCTACGAGCCAACAACCTTGGCTTTTACCCCAGTGAAACCCGTCCCAAACTTCGGACCGCCAGGATTGTAAGAGAATGCGTGTTTGTTAAGCCACTGGGTTTGTGGTGACGAGTGATAGCAGCGAGTGGAAAGTAACACACTTCCCCACTCCCCAACCCAGTGCTCCTTGGGACCACCTCCCGAATAAACTAATTCTTCTAGTGGAATCTTTATCTCAGGGTTTACTTCTTACACATATGGTTCTGTGTCTCATCACTGGCTGTGTTGAGCCAGAACCAGTAGAGAGTTTCTGACCTGTCTGGCCATTTCTGATTACAGCCATGAACGTCAATGTCGGCGTCAGAACAGCAGCTGCGCTTCTGGATCAGTTTTATGAGAAAAGAAGACTGCTCATTGTGTCCACGCCCACAGCCCGAAACCTCCTCTACCGGCTGCAGCTGGGGATGCTGCAGGTGAGTCCTTGCAGCAGGGCCAAGGCGGGAGGGAGACCTCTGAACAGGAAGGGCCCAGTCACTTCATTAAAAGCAAAGGCCAGATTCATTGCCTAATCCATTTCCCGTGAGCTTCAGGAGCCGGCACTTCAGAACTCCCCCCATTCATTTCTGGCTCTGGGGCATAACCTAATTAACATCGACTCCCCAGAGCTAACCCAATCGTTTTCCAACTAATGAGGTTTGGTCGTCTTCACTAATAAGCCTAATTGACATGCTGGCCAGGTTCAGCCAAAGAACAAATTGTCTTTGCTGAACCCGTCCAGGATATGCCTGCGAGGGAGGCGATCAAGCAGTTGTTGGCCCTAAAGGCTGGCTCAAGGGATGAGAGGGGTCTAGGGGCCCTCAGGCCCCACATCCTGCTGCAGGGAGCTTCCCCAGCTCTCACAGAGCTCCTCAGAGAGGGATAACCATCCTTTAGAGAAGCGGTTCTCCAAGTGTGCTCTGTGGACCAGCAGTGTCAGTATGACCTGGGAGCTTGTTAGAAATGCACATTCTCGATCCCCATCCCAGACCTGCTGGATCAGAATCCACATTTTACCAAGACCTTCAGGTGATTCCTAAGAACTTCAAAGTTTGATGGGGGGCGCTTTGCTAGGGAATGTGCCCTTTTTAGCTGTGTAAGTTTTGTAGCTACAGAATGAGGCAACCAGTGTCTTTTGGGGAAAAAACCAAACAAGCTAGAAACTGAAAGGATTGAATTAGAACTTGTTTGATTTCTGTCCTGAAGCGTGTTGTCAGTAAGAGTGGCCAGTCTGATTGAATGCTAAAGAGGTAGGATGTTATGCTGGGTCATGGACACGGTGCTGCACGTTTTGGGAGGAATGTTTCATTCATGTATTACAGTGAACAGAACTAGGTTTTTAGAACAATCTTGGTTTAATCAAAGGCTACAATTTAACTTCTCATTTCAGCATTAAGACAATGAATAATGATAAAACTTTGTTTATTCTCCCCATGTACTTGGACTTCCCGTGAACTCTGAAGAGCCATATAAAACATTTTGGGCTCCTTTGATAGGAACCCAATTCATCTCGTCTTTAACCCCAATCCCTGCCACCTGACCTCCACCTTGTGTCGCCTCATCCCAGCTAGGGAGTTGCTCTTTGGTTAGCGCAAGCCCGCACCACTCCACTGTGTGGGAAATTGGCCTTGCAGGCTCTATTTCACAACCATACGTTTCCTGACCTTTTCTTTCTCTCGCTCTCTTTTTTTTTTTTTTTTTTTTTTTTTTTCTTTTGGCTGCATTGGAAATTCGTTGCTGCATGCGGGCTTTTCTCTAGTTGTGGTGAGCAGGGGCTACTCTTTGTTGCAGTGCGTGGGCTTCTCATTGTGGTAGCTTTTCTTGCGGAGCACAGGCTTTAGGCACACAGGCTTCAGTAGTTGCAGCATGCAGGCTCAGTAGTTGTGGCACGTGGGCCCTAGAGCATGTGGCCTTCAGTAGTTGCAGTGGGTGGGCTCAGTAGTTGCGGTGCATGGGCTCTAGGGCGCACGGGCTTCAGCAGTTGTGGCTCGAGGGCTCTAGAGCGCAGGCTCACTAGTTGTGGTGCACGGGCTTAGTTGCTCTGTGGCATGTGGGATCTTCCTGGCCCAGGGATCTAACCTGTGTCCCCTGCACTGGCAGGCGGATTCCCAACCACGGTGCCACCAGGGAAGTCCCCTGACCTCTTCTTAGTGCCATGGAAAAATGAAAAAGCCAGACAACTTGCTTTTCCTCTACTTGGCAAACTATGGCTTTTGTAAGTAAAATTTTATTGAAGCACAGCCAAGGCTCATTCGTTTGTGCTTTCTCTATGGCTGCTTTAGCACCACAAAGGCACCGTTGAGTAGTTAGGACAGAGACCATCCAGCCCCACGAAACCTAAAATCTTTACTATCTGGCCCTTTACGGAAGATGTTGGCTGACCCCTGCCCTAGTCTATCCTATTCCTTCAGGTACTTGCTAAATTACTAATCAACTAGTTGGATAAGATATTTGCTATCAAGGTGTTTATATGTGACCCCCCCCAACATGTTTACATTGGCATTTTAAGCACAGCCTTCAAGGAAAGTTTCGATTGGCCTATGTGATTCAGTTAGAATAATAAAAATGTATATTTCTACCTTTTCTAACTTGTCTACCAATTCTGTCACCCCAGAGATATTTCAGTGGAACTGTAATAAAAACTTGGTGGTCTAATAATTCAGCAGTTTAAAATTTCTTTTCCCATTTAGTCATATTCATCTTAAATTACTTTTTGGTTCCCTTACTGCCATTGGCATTCC
>NW_006778821.1:614151-623784 GCF_000442215.2 Lipotes vexillifer | reverse complement strand
TTGTGGCCTCTCCCGTTGCGGAGCACAGGCTCCGGACGCGCAGGCTCAGCGGCCACGGCTCACGGGCCCAGCCGCTCCGCGGCATGTGGGGTCTTCCCGGACCGGGGCACGAACCCGTGTCCCCTGCATCGGCAGGCGGACTCTCAACCACTGCGCCACCAGGGAAGCCCCATTTTCTTTTTTTAAAAATTGAGGTATGATGGACATATAACATTAGTTTCAGGTGTACAACATAACGATTCAATACTTGTGTATATTGCAAAACGATCACCACAGTAGTCCATTTAACACCCATCACCATACCTTGTGGCGAAAATTTTTTTTCTCGTGATGAGAACTTTCAGGATCCACTCCCCTAGCTACTTTCAAATATACAGTACAGTATTATTAACTAGAGTCACCAAGCTGTATATTGCGTCCCCATAATTTTTTCATTTTATCACTGGAAATTGTACCTTTTGACCCTCTTCACCCATTTTTGCCCAACCCCCAGCCCCCACCTCAGGAAAACACCAATCTGTTCTCTATATCCATGAGCTCAGTGTTTTTCTTTTTTTATTTTAAGATTCTACACATAAGAGAGATCATATGATATTTACCTTTTCCTCTTTTACTTCACTTAACATAATGCCCTCAAGGTCCATCCGTGTTGCAGATGGCAAGATTTCACTCTTTTTTGTAGCTAAATAATGTTCCATTTTACCTATCACATGTTCCCCATTCATTCATCCATCAGTGGACACTGAGGTTGTTTGCATAGCTTGGCTATTGTAAATAATGCTGCAGAGAACATGGGGGTGCTTATATCTTTTCAAGTTAGTGCTTTTCTTTGGATAAATACCCAGCAGTGGAATTGCTGGATCATATGGTAGTTGTATTTTTAATTTTCTGAGCATCCTCCATACTGTTCTCCATAGTGTCTGCACCAATTCACATTCCCACCAACAGTACACAAGCTCCATCCATGGAGAGCAGCAGTGCTGACCGTTATGTGTCTTTTTGACGATGGCCATCCTAATAGGCATGAGGTGATACCTCATGATTTTGATTTGCACTTTTCTAATGACTAGTGATATTGAGCATCTTTTCATGTATCGGTCAGCCTTTCATATATCTTCTTTGGAGGAATGTCTATTAAGGTCTTTTGCCCATTTTTAAATTAGAGTATGTATTTATTTGCTATTGAGTTGTATGAGTTCTTTAGATATTTTGGATATTAACCCCTTATCAGATAAATGGTTTGCAGTTTTTCCCCCATTTTGTAGGTTGTCTTTTCACGTGTTGATAGTTTCTTTTACTGTGCAGAAGCTTCTTAGTTTGATGTAATCCCACTTGTTTGTTTTCTTCATTTTGTTGCTAGTGCTTAAGGTGTCATATCCAAAAATCATTGCCAAGACCTATATCAAGGAGCTCTTTTTCCTGTTTTTTCATCTAGGAATTTCATGGTTTCAGATCTTACATTTAAGTCTCTAATCCACTTCAAGTTCCTCTTTATAAGTAGTATAAGATAGGGGCTTTTTTTCATTTTTTTACATGTGAATATCCAGTTTTTTCAGCACCAGTTATTAAAGAGACTGTCTTTTCTCCATTGAATATTCCTAGCTCTTTTGTCAAATATTAGTTGACTGTATATGCTTGGGTTTATTTCTTGGCTCTCAATTCTGTTCCATTTGATTTGTTTGTTTGTTTGTTTTTAGGCCAGTACCGTACTGTTTGAATTACCATAGCTTTATAGGATAGCTTGGAATTAGAAAGTGTGAGGCCTCCTGCTTTGTTCTGTTCTCTAAGGATGGCTAGGTTATTTAGGGGTCTTTTGTGGTTCTCTACAAACTTTAGGATTGTTCTTTTTTTCCCTCCTTATGTAAAAATGCCACTGGAATCTTTTGGCTTTTCACCACCGAGTATGATGTAAGCTGTGGGAGGTACCTTCTCTCTCTACCAGAGTTTTTTTTAAATCATGAACAGAAGTTGTATTTTGTCAAATGCTTTTTCTCCATATACTGAGATGATGTTTTTCATTCTATTGATCTGATGTATCACATTGATTTGTGTATGTTGAGCCGTCCTTGCATCCTAAGTATAATTCCACTTGGTCATGCTGAATTATCCTTTTGATATACTGTTGAATACAGTTTGCTAGTATTTTGAGAGTTTTTGCTTCTATATTAATCAGGGTTATGGATCTGTATTTTTCTGATAGTGTCCTTTTCTGGCACTGGTGTCAGGGTAATGCTGACCTCATAAAATGAGTTTGGAAGTGTTTCCTCCTTTTCTATTTTTCTGGCAGAGTTTGAGGATTAGCGTTAATTCTTCTTTAAATGTTTGGCAAAATTCACTAGTGAAGCTATCCGGTCCTGGGCTTTTCTTCACTGGGAGATTTTTGATTACTGATTACCTTACTAGTAATTTCCTCACTAGTAATTGGTCTATTTAGACTTTCTATTCCTTCATGATTCACTCTTGATAGTTTGTATGTTTCTAAGAATTTTTCCACTTCTTCTAGGTTGTCCAGTTTACTGGTGTAGAGCTGTTCATGATAGCTTCTTATGAACTTTGTATTTCTGTTGTATCAGTTGTAATGTCTTCTTTGTCATGTGTAATTTTGTTGATTTGAGTTCTTTTTTCCTTGGTTAGTCTAGCTAAAGGATTGTCGAATTTGTTTATCTTTTCAAAGAACCAACTCTTAGTTTGGTTAATGTTTTCTATTGTTTTTCTGTTCTCAATTTCATTTATTTCTTCTCTAATCATTATTTCCTTCCTCTTGCTAATAACTTTGGGCTCAGTTCCTTTTTCTAGCTCCTTAAGGCATAGTTAGGTTGTTTATTTGGGAAATTTCTTGCTTTTTAATGTTGGTTTTTATTGTTGTGCACGTCTCTCTTAAAATTACTTCTGCTGCATCCCATAAGTTTTGGTATGTTGTTTCTCCACTTTTTGTCTCAAGATACTTTATTGCCCCTTTAATTTCTTCTTTGATCCATATGTTATTCAGGAGAATGTTGTTTAATTTCCATGTATTCGTGAATTTCCAGTTTCCTCTTGTTACTGATTTCTAGTTTCATACCAATGTGGTCAGAGAAGATACTTGGTATGATTTCAGTCTTCCTGAATTTTCTAAGACTTACTTTGTGACCTAACATATGGTCTATCCTAGAAAATGTTTTGTGTGCACTTGAGAAGAATGTGTTTTCTGCTGATGTTGGATAGGATATTCTGTGAATGTCTGTTAGTTATATTTGGTCTATAGTGTTGTTCAAATTTGCTCTTACCTTATTGATTTCTCTGCCTGGATGATCTATCCATTGTTGAAAGTGGGGTGTATTGCTGTTTACTTCTCCTTTTATTTAGCTCTATTAGTTTTTGCTTCATGTATTGATATTTCAGTTTTCCAATGTTGGGCACATCTACAATTATAATCTTTATAACTTCATGATATATTGATCCCTTTATCATTATAAAATCACCTTCTTTGTCTCCTTTTACCGTTTTAAAAATTAAAGCCTATTTTGTCTGATTTAACTACCCCTGACTTTTTAGTTATTTGCTTAAAATATTTTTCCATCCATTTACTCTGCCTATGTGTCTCGAAGGCTAAAGTCATTCCTGTAGGCAGCCTATCATTGAACCTTTTTTAAAAAAACCCGTTCAGCTATTCTGTTTCTCGTTTGGAGAACTGCATCTGTTTACATTTAAAGTAATTATTGATAAATAAGGACATGCCATTTTGTTCATTGTTTTCTGGTTGTTTTCTAGATCCATTTTTCCTTCTTATCCTGCTTTTATTGTGTTTTGATGTTGTGAGGTATTAATATGCTTTGACTTTATCATATTCTTTGTAATTCACATTTATCACTTGTTACTATGAGGCTTACATTCTAAAAAATCTTAAAATTAAAACACACGATTTTAAACTAATACCACCTTAACTTCAGTAAAGTCTTAAGCTTTATACTTTAACTTCTCCTCCCTTCACGTTTTAGGTTATTGATGTTACAATTTACATATTTTTGATATTGTGTACCTAATAAATTACTGTAGTTTTAGTTATTTTTACCATTTTTTTTTTTTACTAAGTTACCTTTTAAAAAATTTTTATTGGAGTAAAGATTAAAAATGTCCTAGTTTCAGGTGTACAGCAGAGTAATTCAGTTATACATGTATCTGTTCATTTTCAAATTCTTTTTCCATTTAGGTTATTATAGAATATTGAGCAGAGTTTCCTGTGCTATTCAGTAGGTCCTTGTTGGTTATCTACTTTAAATATATCATTGTGTACCTGTCAATCCCAAACTTCTACTCTATCCCTCCCCACTACTGTTCCTCCCTGGTAACCAAAAGTTCATTCTCTAAGTCTGTGAGTCTGTATCTGTTTGGTAAATAAGTTCATTTGTATCATTTTCTTTAGATCCCATATGTTAGCAATATCATATGATATTTGTCTTTCTCTGACTTACTTTACTTAGTATGATAATCTCCAGGTCCCTCCATGTTAGTGCAAATGGCACTATTTCTTTCTTTTTAATGGCTGGGTAATATTCCATTGTATATATGTATCTCATCTTCTTAATCCATTCATCTGTCTATGGACATTTAGGTTCCCTCCATGTCTTGGCTATTGTAAACAGAGCTGCAGTGAACATTGGGGTGCATGTATCCTTTGAACCATGTTTTTCTCCAGTTATATGCCCAGGAGTGGGATTGCGGGATCATATGGTAGCTCTATTATTAGTTTTTTTTTTCTTTATAAATTTATTTATTTATTTATTTATTTATGGCTGTGTTGGGTCTTCGTTGCTGTGCGCGGGCTTTCTCTAGTTGCAGTGAGTGGGGGCTATTCTTTGTTGTGGTGCGCGGGCTTCTCATTGTTGTGGCTTCTCTTGTTGCAGAGCACAGGCTCTGGGCACGAGGGCTTCAGTAGTTGTGGCATGTGGGCTCAGTATTTGTGGCTCGCGGGATTTAGAGTGCAGGCTCAGTAGTTGTGGTGCACGGGCTTAGTTGCTCCACAGCATGTGGGATCTTCCTGGGCCAGGGCTTGAACCCGTGTCCCCTGCATTGACAGGTGGATACTTAACCACTGCGCCACCAGGGAAGTCCCTACTTTTAGTTTGCTAAGGAACCTCCATACTTTAAGTTCTCCATAGTGTCTGTACCAATTTTACATTCCCACCAACAGTGTAGAAGGGTTCCCTTTTCTCCACACCCTCTCCAGCATTTATTGTTTGTATACTTTTTGATAATGGCTATTCTGACTGGTGTGAGGTGATATCTCATTGTAGTTTTGATTTGCATTTCTCTAATAGTTAGTGACGTTGAGCATCTTTTCATATGGTTCTTGGCCATCTGTATGTCTTCTTTGGGGGAATGTCTATTTAGGTCTTCTGCCCGTTTTTTGATTGGGCTGTTTGTTTGATATTGAGCCGCATGAACTGTTCATAAATTTTGGAGATTAATCCCTTGCAGGTTGCATTGCTTGCAAATGTTTTCTCCAATTTTGTAGGTTGTCTTTTTTGTTTATTGTTTCCTTTGCTGTGCAAAAGCTTTTGAATTTAATTAGGTTCCATTTGTTTATTTTTATTTCTATTACTGTGGGAGACAGAGAGAAAAAAAAATTGCTGCAATTTATGTCAAAGGGTGCTCTTCCTATGTTTTCCTCTAAGAGTTTTATGGTGTCTGGTCTTACATTTAGGTCTTTAGTCCTTTTTAATTTTATTTTTGTGTATGGTATTAGATAATGTTCTAATTTCATTTCTTTTTACATGTACCTGTCCAGTTTTCCCAGCACCATATATTGAACAGACTGTCTTTTCTCCACTGTATAGTCTTGCCTCCTTTGTCGTAGATTAATTGACCATAGGTGCATGGGTTTATTTCTGGGCTTTCTATACTGTTCAATTTATCTATGTGTCTGTTTTTGTGCCAGTACCATACTATTTTGATGACTGTAGCCTTGCAGTATATAGTCTGAAATTAGGGAGCCTGATTCCTCCAGCTCCATTTTTCTTTCTCAAGATTGCTTTGGCTATTCAGGGTCTTTTGTGTCTCCACACAAATTTTAAGTTTTTTTTTTTTGGTTCTAATTCTGTGAAAACTGCCATTGGTAATTTGATAGGGATTGCACTGAATCTGTAGATTGCTTTGGTTAGTATAGTAATTTTTAAAAATTAATTATTTATTTATTTATTTATTTTTGGCTGCATTGGGCCTTCATTGCTGCCCGCGGGCTTTCTCTTGTTGTGGTGAGCGGGGGCTACTCTTCATTGCGGTGCACGGGCTTCTCATTGCGGTGGCTTCTCTTGTCGCGGAGCACAGGCTCTAGGCACGTGGGCTTCAGTAGTTGTGGCACACAACTCGAACTCGTTGTGGTTAGTTGCTCCGCGGCATGTGGGATCTTCCTGGACCAGGGCTCGAACCCATGTCCCCTGCACTGGCAGGTGGATTCTTAACCAGTGTGCCACCGAAGCCCTAGTATAGTAATTCTGACAATATTATTTCTTCCAATCCAAGAACATGGTACGTCTTTCCAACTGTTTGTGTCATCTTTAATTTCTTTCATCAGCATCTTATAGTTTCCAGAGTACAGGTCTTCTGCCTCCTTAGGTAGGTTTATTCCTAGGTATTTTATTCTTCTTGATGTGATGATAAGTGGGATTGTTGCTTTAATTTCTCTTTCTGATATTTCATTGTTAGTTTATAGAGACGCAACAGACTTCTGTGTATTAGTTTTGTATCCTGCAACTTTACTGAATTCATTGATGAGCTCTAGTAGTTTTCTGGTAGTGTCTT
This sequence comes from Lipotes vexillifer, assembly GCF_000442215.2. Taxonomy (NCBI): domain Eukaryota; kingdom Metazoa; phylum Chordata; class Mammalia; order Artiodactyla; family Lipotidae; genus Lipotes; species Lipotes vexillifer. The sequence goes on along the minus strand of NW_006778821.1, from coordinate 617,004 downwards.
TAGGATTTTCTACGTATAGTATCATGTCATCTGCAAACAGTGACAGTCTTCTTTTCCAGTTTGGATTGTTTTTATTTTTCTTCTCTGATTGCTGTGACTAGGACTTCCAAGTTTATGTAGAATACAAGTGGCAAGAGTGGGCATCCTTGTCTTGTTCCTGATCTTAGAGGAAATGCTTTCAGCTTTTCATCATTTAGTACGATGTTAGCTATAGGTTTGTCATATATGGCCTTTATTATGTTGAGGTAGGTTCCCTCTATGCCCACTTTCTGGAGAGTTTTTATCATAAATGGTGTTGAATTTTGTCAAAAGCTTTTCCTGCATCTATTGAGATGATCTTATGATTTTTAATTCTTCAAATTGTTGATGTGGTGTATCACACTGATTGATTTGCGGATATTGAAAAATCCTTGCATACCTGGGATAAATCGCACTTGATCATTGTGCATGGTCCTTTTAATGTGTTGTTGGATTTGGTTTGCTAGTATTTTATTGAGGATTTTTGTGTCTATGTTCATCAGTGATATTGGCCTGTTATTTTGTGTGTGTGTGTTATCTTTGTCTATTTTTGTCTACTTTTGGTATCAGTGTGATAGTGGCCTCATAGAATGAGTTTGGGAGTGTTCCTACTTCTGCAGTGTTTTGGGAATAGTTTCAGAAGGATAGGTGTTAACTCTTCTCTAAATGTTTGATAAAATTTATCTGTGAAGCCAGCTGGTCCTGCACTTTGGTTGTTGGGAGTTTTTAAATCACAGTTACAATTTCATTACTTGTGGTTGGTCTCTTCATATTTTCTATTTCTTCCCGATTCAGTCTTGGGAGGTTGTACCTTTATAAGAATTTGTCCATATCTTCCAGGTTGTCCATTTTATTGGCATACAGTTGCTTGCAGTAGTCTCTTATCCTTTGTATTTCTGTGGGGTCCATTGTAACTTCTTTTTCATTTCTGATTGTATTGATTTGGGCCCTGTCCCTTTTCTACTTGATGAGTCTGGCTAAAGGCTTATCAATTTTGTTTGTCTTTTCAAAGAACCAGCTTTTAGTTTCATTGAACTTTTCTATTGTTTTCTTCATCTCTGTTTCATTTATTTCTGCTCTGATTTTTGATTTCTTTCCTTCTGCTATCTTTGGGTTTTGTTTGTTCTTCTTTCTCTGTAGTGGCTTTAGGTGTAAGGTTAGGTTTATTTGAGTTGTTTCTTCTTTCCTGAGGTACGATTGTATTGCTATAAACTTCCCGCTTAGAACTGCTTTTGCTGAGTCCTGTAGGTTTCGGATCATTGTGCTTTCATGTGTCTCTAGGTGTTTTTTAATTTCCTCTTTGATTTCTTCAGTGGTCCATTGGTTGTTTATTAGCATATTGTTTAGCCTCCATGTGTTTGTTTTTTTATAGTTTTTCCTCACACTGTGGTTGGAAAATATGCTTGTTGTCAATATGTTGTCAATTTTCTTTAAATTTACCGAGGCTTACTTTGTGGCCCAGCACGTGATCAATCCTGGAGGTTGTTCCATGTGCGCTTGAGAAGAACATGTATTCTGCTGCTTTTGTATGGAATGCTCTATAAATATCAATAAAGTACATCTGGTCTAATATGTCATTTAAGGCCTGTGTACCTTATTGATTTTCTGTCTGGATGATCTGTCGATTGGTGAAAATGGAATGTTAAAGTCCCCCATGATTATTGTTACTGTCAATTTCTCCTTTTATGACTGTTGGTATTTGCCTTATATATGAGGCGCTCCTATGTTGGGTGCATATATATTTATAATTCTTGTATCTTTTTCTTGGATTGATCCCTTGATCATTATTTAGTGTCCTTCTTTGTCTCTTGTAACAGTCTTTATTTTGAAGTGTATTTTGTCTGATATGAGTATTGCTACTCCAGCTTTCTTTTGATTTGCATTTGCATGGAATACCTTTTTCCATCCTCTCACTTTCAGTCTGTATGTGTCCCTAGATCTGAAAGGGGGTCTCTTGTAGACAGCATATATACGGGTCTTGGTTTTGGGTCCATTCAACTAGTCTGTCTTTTGGTTGGAGCATTTAATCTCTTTATGTGTAAGGTAATTATTGATATGTATGATCCTTACTGCCATTTTCTTAATTGTTTTGGATTTGTTTTTGTGGGTCTTTTTTCTTCTCTTCTTTTGTTCTCTTCTCTTGTGATCTGTAGATTTTCAGTTTGTGGTTCCCATGAAGTTTTGATACAGCAGTCTATATATAAACAAGATTGTTTTAGGTTGCTCCTCTTTTCATTTCAAATGCATTTCCAGTATCCTGCATTTGTGCTCTCCTCTTCTCACAATTGCTGGTTTTGATATATCTGTGTGTATGATTTCCTCCCTTTACTGTATGCTTGCCTTTACCAGTGAGCTTTTCCATTTGTAGTTTTCTTGTTTCTAATTGTGGCCTTTTCTTTTCTGCCTAGTGAAGTTCCTTTGGCATTTGTTGCAAACCTGGTCCGGTGGTGCTGAATTCTCATAGCTTTTGCTTGTTTGTAAAGCTTTTGATTTCTCCAAATCTGAATGAGATCCATGCTGGGTAGAGTAATCTTGGTTGTAGGTTCTTCCCTTTCAGCACTTTAAATATATCATGCCAGTCCCTTCTGGCCTGCAGTTTCTGCTGAAAAATCAGCTGATAACCTTATGGGGATTCCCTTGTATGTTATTTGTTGCTTTTCCCTTGTTGCTTTTAATGTTCTTTCTTTGTCTTTACTTTTTGTCAGTTTGACTACTGTGTGTCTTGGCATGTTCCTCCTTGGGTTTATCCTGCCTGGGACTCTCTTCACTTCCTGGACTTGGGTGACTGTTTCCTTTCCCATGTTAGGGAATTTTTCAGCTATTATCTCTCTTTTT
>NW_006778821.1:591190-613852 GCF_000442215.2 Lipotes vexillifer | reverse complement strand
TTAATTCTCCTCTTACATTAGTACATTGTACAGATAAGTACGCTGCAATGTGGAGAGGTTGGGTAATGACCAATATCACTAGGTTCTTTTTTTTTTTTTTTTTAACATCTTTATTGGGGTATAATTGCTTTACAATGGTGTGTTAGTTTCTGCTTTATAACAGAGTGAGTCAGTTATACATATATATATGTTCCCATATCTCTTCCCTCTTTGTCTCCCTCCCTCCCACCCTCCCTATCCCACCCCTCCAGACAGCCACAAAGAACCGAGCCGGTTTCCCTGTGCCATGCGGCTGCTTCCCACTGGCTATCTACCTTACGTTTGTTAGTATATATATGTCCATGTCTCTCTCTCGCCCTAACACACCTCACCCTTCCCCCTCCCCGAATGTTGGAGTTTTTAATGTTGTTTGGCCTGAGGTGTCCCAGCACTGGAGCCTACAGGCTGTTGTGTGGGGCCAGGTCTTGATGAGAAAATGGCGTCCTCCATGAAGGCTCACGCCAATGAGTACATCCCAGAACTACTGCTACCAGTGTCTTTGTCCTTGCAGTGAGCCACAGCTGCCCCCTCCCACCCCCGCCTCTGCAGGAGACCCTGCAGTACTAGCAGGTACATCTGGCCCAGTCTCTTATGAGGTCACTGCTTTTTCCCCTGTGTCCTGGTGAGCATGAGACCTTGTGTGTGCCTTCCAAGAGTGGAGTTTCTGTTTCCCCCCAAGCCCTGTGGAATCCCTGTGATCAAACCCCACTGGCCTTCAAATCTAGATTCTCTGGGGGCTCCTCCTCCCATTGTCAGACCCCCCCAGCTGGGGAGCCTGATGTGGGACTCAGAACTTTCACTCCTGTGGGAGAACCTCTGTTGTATAATTATTTTCCAGTTTGTGGTTCACCCATCAAGTGGGTATAGGATTTCACTGTGCCCCTTCTACCATCTTGTGGCTTTTTCTTTGTCTTTGGATGTAGGGTATCTTTTGGGGTAGGTTCCAGTGTTTGTTTTTTTTAATTTATTTTTGCTGCGTTTGGTCTTCGTTGCTGCGTGTGGGCTTTCTCTAGTTTCAGGCGGGGGTTACTCTTTGTTGTGGTGCGCGGGCTTCTCATTGAGGGGGCTTCTCGTTGCGGAGCACAGGCTTTATTAGTTGCGGCATGTGGGCTCAGTAGTTGTGGCTCATGGGCTCTAGAGCACAGGCTCAGTAGTTGTGGCACACGGGCTTAGTTGCTCTGTGGCATGTGGGATCTTCCTGGACCAGGGCTCGAACCCCTGTCCCCTGCACTGGCAGGCGGATTCGTAACCACTGCGCCACCAGGGAAGTCCCTCCAGCATATTTTTTGTTGATGGTTGTTCAGCAGTTAGTTGAGATTTTGGTGTTTTTGCAAGAAGGGGTGAGCTCATGTTCCCCTACTCTGCCATCTTGTCTCCATTGACCATGTTTGTTTTGTAACTTTTAAACTAGGGCTGTAAGTGAGTTACATACCACTATTACCATATTAAAGAATCCAAGTTTGACTATATTTTCCATAGCAGTGAGTTTTACACTGCCTTATGTTTTTATGATGTTAATTATCATCCTTTTATATTTAGCCCTCAGTATCTGCAGGGAACTGGTTGCAAGACTTGCTGGGGACACCAAAATCTGTGGATGCTCATGTCCCATTGTCAGCCCTCTGTATCTGTGGGTTCCACATCCAAGGATCCTCCAGTTGTACACAAAGTACGTGGTCCACGGTTGGTTGACTTTGTGGATGCAGAACCCGTGGATATGGAGGGCTGACTGTACTCCCACTCCGAGAACTTCCTGTAACGCTTCTCGTAAAGCATGTCTAGTGATGATGAATTTTCTCAGCTTTCGTTATTTAGGGAAAGTATTTATCCCTCCTTTATTTCTGAAGGGGAGCTTCACTGGGTGTAGAATTTCTTGGTTGACAGTTTTCCCCCCAATATTTTTTTTTTTAAGATTTTTTTTTCATGTGGACCATTTTTAAAGTCTTTATTGAATTTGTTACAATATTGCTTCTGTTTTATGTTTTGGCTTTATGGCTGTGAGGTATGCGGAATCTTAGCTCCCCAACCAGGGATCGAGCCCACACCCCCTGAGTTGGAAGGCAGAGTCTTAACCCCTGGACTGCCAGGGAAGTCACCCTCCCCCCCACCCCGAGTATTTTGAATATGTCCTACCATTCTCCTCTAGTCTGAAAAATTTCCATTACGAAATCCACTGATAGTCTTATGGAGGTTCCCTTGTATGTAACTTCTCTCTTTTCTCTTGATGCTTTCAAAATTCTTTGACTTTGACTTTTGAAAATTTAATTATGATATATCCTGGTGTAGCCCTATTTGGGTTCAACCTATTTGGGATCCTTTGGGTCTTTTGGATCTGGATGTCTAGTTCTCAACCCAGGTTTGGGAAGTTTTCAGCCATTATTGACTTAAATACACTTTTTGTCCCTTTTCTCCTTCTGGAATTCCAAAAACTTGAATATTCTTCTTTGTGTACCATAAGTCCCTTAGGCTCCCTTCAATCTTCTTTCATTATTTTTCCTTTTTGTTCCTCTGACTGGATAATTTCAAATGTCCTGTTTTCCAGGATTCTGATTCTTCTGCATGGTTGAGTCTGCTTTTGAAGCTCTCTCTTTTTTTCTTCTTAATTTATTTTAGGCTGCATTGGGTCTTTGTTGCTGTGCGCAGACTTCCTCTAGCTGTGGCGAGTGGGGGCTACTCTTCGATGTGGTGCGCGGGCTTCTCATCGTGGTGGCTTCTCTTTGTCGGGGAGCACGGGCTGTAGGTGCGTGGGCTTCAGTAGCTGTGGCACACGGGCTTCAGTAGTTGTGGCTCGCGGGCTCTAGAGCACAGGCTCAGTAGTTGTGGCTCACGGGCTTAGTTGCTCCACAGCATGTGGGATATTCCCAGACCAGGGCTCGGACCTGTGTCCCCTGCATTGGCAGGCGGATTCTCAACCACTGCACCACCAGGGAAGTCCGAAGCTCTCTCTTGAATTCTTTGGTTCAGTTATTCTGTTCTTCAGCTCTATGATTTTTTTCATGGTTTATATTTCTTTGTTGAACTCATTTTGTTTACTTCTCTAATTTCATTTAGTTGTCTGTTCTTGTAGCTCACGAAACCTCTTGAAGATGATTATTCTGAATTCTTTGAAACTTCATAGCTCTCCATTTCCTTAGGGTCAGTTATTGGCCCTTTATTACTTACCTTTGGTGGTATCATACATACTTGCTTTTTCATGATCCTTGATTCTTTATACCAGTGTCTGCTCATTTGAATAAGTGATCTCTTTTTCCAGACTTTCAGGTTTACTTTGGCAGAGACAATTCTTCACCAGTCAGCTCTGTTTAGGTTTCTGGACATGTCTGCTGGTAACATCCTTGGGCAGGTGGAGCCCGTTATTAGGGTCAGTTTGGTCAAGGCATCTGTTGGAGCTCTGAGGTTAGCGGTGGGGGCGTGCCACTTGCTGAGAGCAGCTGGATAGGACTGCTATCTTGGTTCCCTGCCCAAATGTAGCTGTAGGATGGGCTTCATGACTGTCTGGATTCTGGTCAGGCTTACTAAATGCTTTGTACTGGGTACTACTATACCCAGCAGTAGGTGGGGCTATGAATTAGCTTCCCTGCCCTGGCAAAGCAGCAGGACGGGACCCAGGGCCTGCGTGGCTCATTGTCTGGGGACTCAAATCAGGCAAGAGTGTGCACTGAATATTTTGGTTAGGTGAGGCCACCAGTTTTCCTTTGCAGACAGAGAAAGCCATGGGCTGTACTCTATTCAAGCACCACCGTAAGCATGGCTGTTAGATGGGCGATGCAGCTTCCTGTGTGTTAGGGTTAGGTTCCTTGGTCAGGTGGTCTGAAGGTAGTATTCAGTAATAAGTGAGGTTGTGAATCAGTTTCCCTTCCTGGGCACAGCAGGAAAAACACCTCAAATGCCACTAATGCTCTTTGTTGGTGGCCTTGAGTCAAGCCAACTCATGCCGCAAGTTGCCTGGCTGAACAGGGCCAGTTTGTTTGCCCTGGCAGCCATCAGCTCTGCCCACCCTCCTCTCAGCTTAAGAGTTGCTGGGTTACACAGCTTCCAGGTGTTCTCACAAACCCTTCCTATCAGATGCGGGCCACACTCCACAGTGCCTAGGGCTATAACTTGGGCACCTGCCTGGGTGGCACTGGGAGGGCCCACTTCAGGCAGCTCTCAAATTTTCCCAAACAGGCTTTCTGGTCTGGAAGGGCCAGGAGCCTCAGTCTGTAGTGGGTGGGACCATGTATCACCTCCCCTGCCCGGGTGTAACAGGGGAGATCTCCAGAGGGAGAACACAAAGCTGGCATCCCTGGCCTATGTTCCCCGAGGGCCTCTCTATAGGCCTCTAGATGTATGCCGAGCCTGAAGCCTGCCCTTAAGGTTGATGATCCAGCGCAAAAAATGAGGCCTCTTCCACAGAAACTGGGGGTGTGTTTCAGTCTGCTGTCTGTGCAATGCCCCAGGGGTGGTAGCCCACCAAGAACTGTTAGAGTCGCATGGGACCCAGGAATTCCAGCCCCTCTGGTCACCAGAGCCAGGCCATCAAGGGCTCTCCCTGGGTGGCAACTGCCAAGTCCAGGTCACCAGATGTAAAAATCCAGGGCATCAGATGAGGGTTGGAATCGCTTATCCTTATTTCTTCACCATGCTCATGTTGGGGGGGCTTCGGGAAGGCGGGTGTGAGGGGTGAAAACAAGGGCAGATAGTGGGACACTGGAAATACTCTTTTGTCCTTGCAAAGACAAATTAGAATCCTCTGGGGGTGGTCTTGGACACTTTTTAGGAAATGTGGCTCATGCAGAGTCTCAGCCCATCTGGAAATACATACACTGCCATTTTGCTTAGGTTTTCAAAATCTCATTGCCAAGCCATTTCTGACTGATTCCTCTAGGAAGGTATTTAGGTTTTATAGCCACTAGTTGAACTCGAATTTCTCAGCTATCTTCAGGACAGTTTGGAGTGTGGGCCAATCAACTTCCCCATACAGAACAGTGCTGCTCCTGTGGGTCTGTAGTTTGACATGGAATTTTCTTTAGCCATGCTCACACCTCCCTGCTTGGGTTTTGTTTTTTGTCTTTTTTTTTCCAGCAAGCACAGTGTGGCCTGGATCTTCGACACATCACCGTAGTGGAGCTGGTAGGTGTGTTCCCGACCCTCATTGGCAGGATAGGAGCAAAGATTATGCCTCCAGCCCTAGCTCTGCAGCTCAGGTAGGGGGAAGTTCTGTTCTTAAGTGTTAATACCTATAAAAGTGCTTTTTTCTGATCAGGTTCCCTGATTTCTCTCTATTCATTCTTGATTCCAGGCGACCTTCAACCTTTAATTACTTTTATTCTGGGAGTATTATAACAATATTAATTGGCTTGTGGCTGCTTGTCCAAATACATGATGCAGTGGGTAATTACCAGGGTTCCTTCCCCCTCCAGGTGTTTTTGCTTTGTCTTTGTTTGTTTTCCCTTGGTGGGAGTGGGATGGGAAGGGGACAAAATGCAAAAAGGACTTAAGCAATCCTTGGTCTTCTTAAAGAGGGCAGGCCTCCAATTTAGCCTTTCCAGGCTTGGCCTCTTTTTCCCCCATGCTTCCAGGGCACTTGTCCATAGTCCCATTTTAGCAACTTTTGGTAACACTTAAAAAGCCAGAATCGTGGTGTTCAGACTCTGAGTAATGGTGCATTAAAAAAAGCAGAATTCAACAGCCAAAAGGTAATTTCAGAGCAACCCAAATTTTTTTTTTTTTTTTTTTTTTTTTTTTTGGTGGTACGCGGGCCTCTCACTGTTGTGGCCTCTCCCGTTGCGGAGCACAGGCTCCGGACGCGCAGGCTCAGCGGCCATGGCTCACGGGCCCAGCCGCTCCGCGGCATGTGGGATCTTCCCGGACCGGGACACGAACCCGTGTCCCCTGCATCGGCAGGCGGGACTCTCAACCACTGCACCACCAGGGAAGCCCATAATCTTTGTTTTAGTCTATTTTGTCTGATATAAGAATGGTGATCCAGCTTACTTTTGGTTTCCATTTGCATAGAATATATTTTTCCATTCCTTCACTTTGTGTGTGTCTTTACATCTGAAGTGAGTCCCTTGTAGGCAGCATATAGATAGGTGTTTTTTTTTTTTTAATCCATTCAGCTACTCTTTCTTTTGATTAGAGGATTTAGTCCACTTAAATTATTGATAGGTAGATACTTACTGCCATCTTGTTAATTGTTTCTTGGCTGTTTTATAGTTCCTGTGTTACGTTCTTCTCTATTCTCTTCCTGTGTGATTTGATGAATTTAGTGGTATGCGTAGATTCCTTTCTCATTATCTTTCGTGTATCTATTATAGGTTTCTGGTTTGTGGTCACCATGAAGCTTACATGTAACTTATCAACTTAAAATGGACCATTATAAATATAACAACTTAAGTTTGAAGGCATTCCAAAGCTCCAGACACGTTTTGTTTTTGATGTCACATTTTATATCTTTTAATCCTGTGTATGCATCCCTTAAGCAGTTATTGTAGTTATTTTACCACTTTTGTCTTTTAACCGTTATATTAGCTTTATAAATCCACTACTTTTACTAATATATCTACCTTTAAACTTAAAAATCTTTTTATTTTAACCATTTTTAAATTGAAGTAGTTAATTGACAATTCTGTTAGTTTGAGGTGTACGACAGTCATACGGTTATACGTATATATACGTATTCTTTTTCAGATTCTTTTCCATTATAGGTTATTATAAGATATTGAATACGGTACCCTGTGCTGTACAGTAGGTCCTTGTTGTTTCTATCTATTTTATATATAGTAGTGTGTGTGTGTTGATCCAAAACTCCTAATTTCTCCCCCTCCTCCCCACCCCCTACTATCCCCTTTGGTAACCATAAGTTTGTTTTCTATGTCTGTGAGTCTATTTCTGTTTTGTAAAAATAAGTTCATTTATATCATTTTTTAAGATTCTACATATAAGTGATGTCATATGATATCTGTCCACCTTTGTCTTTCTTCACTTAATATGATAATTTCTAAGTCCATCCATGTTGCTGCAAATGGCATTATTTCATTCTTTTTTATGGCTGAGTAATATTCCATTGTATATATGTACCACATCTTCTTCATCCATTCCTCTGTTCATGGACACTTAGGTTGCTTCCATGTCTTGGCTATTGTAAATAGTGCTGCAGTGAACATTGGGGTGCATGTATCTTTTTGAATTATGGTTTCCTCTGGGTATATGCCCAGGAGTGGGATTGCTAGGTCATATGGTAGTTCTATTTTTAGTTTTTTAAGGAACTTCCATACTGTTCTCCATAGTGGCTGTACCAGTTCACATTCCCACCAACAGTGCAAGAGGGTTCCCTTTTCTCTACACCCTCTCCAGCATTTATTGTTCGTAGATTTTTGATGATGGCCTTTTTGGCTGGTGTGAGGTGATATCTCAATGTAGTCTTGATTTGCACTTCTCTGATAAGTAGTGATGGTGATTATCGTTTCAGGTCCTTTTTGGCCATTTGTATGTTTCTTTGGAGAAATGTCTCTTTAGATCTTCTGCCCATTTTTTGATTGAGCTGTTTGGGTTTTTTTGATATAGAGCTTCATGAGATATTTGTATATTTTGGAAGTTAAGCCCTTGTTGGTCACTTCTTTTGCAAATATTTTCTCCCATTCTGTGGGTGTCTTTTCATTTTGTTTATGGTTCCCTTTGCTGTGCAGAAACTTTTAAGTTTAATTAAGTCCTATTCGTTTGTTTTTGTTTTTATTCTCATTACTCTAGGAGGTGCATCATAAAAGATATTGCTGTGATTTATGTCAAAGAGTGAGTGTTCCACCTATATGTTAGTCTAAGAGTTTTAAAGTATCTGGCCTTACATTTAGGTCTTTGATCCATTTTGAGTTTATTTCTGTGTATGGTGTTACAGGATGTTCTAATTTCATTCTCTTGCATGTGGCTGACCAGTTTTCCCAGCACCACTGTTGAAGAGACTGTCTTTTCTCCATTGTATATTCTTGCCTCCTTTGTCAGATATTAACTGACCATAGGTGCATGGGTTTATCTCTGGGCTCTCTATCCTGTTCCATTGATCTATATTTCTGTTTTTGCATCAGTACCATACTGTTTTGATGACCACAGCTTTATACTGTAGTCTGAAGTCAGGGAGCCTGACTTCTCCAGCTCCGTTTTTCTTTCTCAAGATTGCTTTGGCTGTTCGAGGTCTTCTATGTCTCTGTACAAATTTTAAGATTTTTTTTTGGTTCTAATTCTGTGAAAAATGCCACTGGTAATTTGATAGGGATTGCATTGAATCTGTAGTTTGCCTTGGGTAGTATAGTCATTTTGACAGTATCGATTCTTCTTATCCAAGAACATGGTATATCCTTCCATCCGTTTGTGTCATCTTCGGTTTCTTTCATCAGCGTCTTAAGTTTTCGGAGTACAGGTCTATTTCTTCCTAGGTATTTTATTCTTCTTGATGTGGTGGTAAATAGGATTGTTTCCTTGATTTCTCTTTCTGATCTTTTGTTGTCAGTGTATAGGGATGCAAGAGATTTCTGTGTATTGAGTATCCTGCAACTTTACTGGATTCATTGATGAGCTCTAGTAGTTTTCTGGTAGAATCTTTAGGATTCTCTCTCTCTATATATCGTGTCATCTGCAAACAGTGACAGTTTTACTTCTTCTTTTCCAGTGTGGACTCCTTGTATTTCTTCTCTGATTGCTGTGGCTAGGACCTCCAAAACTGTTGAATGAAAGTGGTGACAGTGCACACATCCTTGTCTTGTTCCTGATCTTCGAGGAAATGTTTTCAGCTTTTCACTGTTGAGAATGATGTTAACTGTAGGTTTGTCATACATGGCCTTTTATAATGTTGAAGTGTGTTTCCTCTGTGCCCCCTTTCTGGAGAGATTTTTATCATAAATGGGTGTTGAATTTTGTCAAAAGCTTTTTCTGCATCTATTGAGACGATCATATGGTTTTTGTTTTTGAGTTTGTCAGTGTGGTGTATCACACTGATTTGCAGATGTGAAAGAATCCCTGCATCCCTGAGATAAACCCCACTTGATCATGGTGTATGATCGTTTTAATATATTGTTGGATTCAGTTTGCTAGTATTTTGTTGATGATTTTTCCGTCCATGTTCATCAGTGATATTGGCTTGTAACTTTCTTTTTTTGTGGTATCTTTGTCTAGTTTTTGTATCAGGGTGATGGTGGCCTCATAGAATGGGCTTGGGAGTGTTCCTTCCTCTGCAAATTTTGGAATAGTTTCAGAAGAATTAGGTGACAGAATTCGCCTGTGAAGCCATCTGGTCCTGGACTTTTGTTTGGAAGTTTTAAAATCACTGTTTCGATTTCAGTACTTGTGATCGCTCTATTCATATTTTCTATTTCTTCTTGGTTCAGTCTTGGAAGCTTGTACCTTTCTAAGAAATTGTCCATTTCTTCTAGGTTGTCCATTTTATTGGCATATAGTTGCTTGTAGTAGTCTCTTATGATCCTTTGTATTTCTGTGGTGTCCATTGTAACTTCTCCGTTTTCATTTCTAATTTTATTGATTCCAGTCCTCTCGCTTTTGTCCTTCATGAGTTTTGCTAAAGGTTTATCAATTTTGTTTATGTTTTCAAAGAGTCAGCTTTTTAGTTTTATCTTTTCTGTTGTTTTCTTCATCTCTATTTCATTGATTTCTGCTCTGATCTTTCTTTCCTTCTACTAATTTTGGGTTTTGTTTGTTCTTCTTCTAGTTGCTTTAGTCTCTTAGACTGTCGTCATTTCTTTTCATTTTTTATTCTGTTCCATGACAGTGATTTCCACCATTCTGTCTTCCAGCTCACTTATTCGTTCTTCTGCCTCAATGATTCTGCTATTGATTTCTTCTAGTGTATTTTTCATTCCAGTTATTGTATTGTTCATCTGTTTGTTCTTTAAATCTTCTAGCTCTTTGTTAAACATCTCTTGTATCTTCTTGATCTGTGCCTCCATTCTTTCTTCCGAGATCTTGGATCATCTTTACTGTCATTTTCTTTTTCAGGTAGGTTGCCAATCTACAGTTATTTACTTGTTCTTGTGGGTTTTTATCTTGTTCATTTCTCTGCCATCTCATTTTTTATAGCTTTCTGTGTTTGTGGTCTCCTTTCCACTGGCTGCAGGATCGTAGCTCCTTCGTACTTCTGGTGCCTTTTCCCTTTGCTTCTGGTGGGTGAGTTTGGTCCTGGGGCTTGTACAGGCTTCCTGCTGTGAGGGACTGGTGCCTGCACACTGGGGGGTGGGGGTGGAGGTGGGTCTTGTCCCTCTGTGGGGAAGAGCCATGTCAAGGGGTGTGGTTTTTGGTGGCTGTTGGCTGAGGAAGACTTTCGGCAGCCTCTCTGCTGATGGGTAGCACTGTGTTCCCCCTCTGCTGGTTTGTTTGGCCTGAGGCGTCCCAGCACTGGAGCCTGAAGGCTGTTGAGAGGGGCCAGGTCCTGATGCCAAAATTGCAACCTCTAGGAGAGCTCATGCTGACAGTGTTCTCTGGAGCCTTTGCCACCAGTATCCTTGGTCCCCCCCTGCCCCTGCAGTGAGCCACAGCTGATCCCCGCCTCCCCAGGAGACCCTCCAAGACTTGTAGGTAGGTACAGCCCAGGCTTATATGGAGTTCCTGCTTTCTGCTGGGTCGCAGCACACGTGAAACCTTGTGGGTGCCCTCCAAGGGTGGAGTCTGTTTTTCCCAGTCCTGTGGAGCTACTGCACTCAAGCCCCACTGGCCTTCAAAGCCAAACGCGCTGGGGCTTCTTCTTCCTGACGTCAGACCCTCAACCTGGGGGGCCTGATGTAGGGCTCAGGACTCTCACGTTTTTTGGGAGAAACTCTGCAATATAATTATTTTCCAGTTTGTGGGTCACCCACCTGGCGGGTATGGGATTTGATTATGTCGCAAAACCACCCCTGTTACTGTTCAGTTGTCATTTCTTCGTTGTCTTTGAATGTAAAATATCTTTTTTGGTAGGTTCCAGTGTTTTTCTGTTGATGGTTGTTCAGCAGTTGTGATTTTGGTGTTTTCATGAGATGAGGTGAGCTTAAAGTTTTCTCCGGAGTTATGCCTAGGAGTGGGATTGTAAGATCATATGGTAACTCTATTTTTAGCTTCTTACGAACCTCCGTACTGTTTTACATAGTGGCTGCACCGATTTACATTCCCACCAACAGTGTAGCGGGGTTCCTTTTTCTCCATACCCTGTCCAGCATTTATTATTTGTAGACTTTTTTTTTTTTTTGAGAAAATAATATTCCTATTTATTTTACTTAGTATAACTGGAGAATGCTGGCCATTATCATTTGCATTTCTTCATACTGTTCATCTTCAATACATTTGATATTTTAAGAACTTTGCTAAATCATGGCCTAGGAGTTTTATAGATTATAAGGTACAACTGACATACAATGAACTGTACATACTTAAAGCATAGTGTGATAAGGTTTGACATATGTATACACCCATAAAACCATCACCACAATTAGACAGTGAATGTGTCTACAATCTCCCCAAAATTTGTAGACTTTTTTTAAAATACAAATTTATTTATTTATTTATTTATGGCTGTGTTGGGTCTTCGTTTCTGTGCAAGGGCTTTCTCTAGTTGCGGCGAGCGGGGGCACTCTTCATTGCGGTGCGTGGGCCTCTCACTATCGCGGCCTCTCGTTGCGGAGCACAGGCTCAGTAGTTGTGGCTCACGGGCCCAGTTGCTCCGTGGCATGTGGCATCCTCCCAGACCAGGGCTCGAACCCGTGTCCCCTGCATCGGCAGGCAGGTTTTCAACCACTGCTCCACCAGGGAAGCCCTGTAGACTTTTTAATGATGGCTATTCTGACTGGTGTGAGAACTCCTTTGTAGATTTCATTTGCATTTCTCTAATAATTAGCGATCCTGATCATCTTTTCATGTGTCTGTTGGCCATCTGTATGACTTCTTTGGAGAGTTGTCTATTTAGGTATGCTGCCCATTGGGTAGGGATAGTGGGTTGTCTTTTTTTGATAATGTGTTGTATGAGGTGTTTGTATATTTTGGATATTAACCTTTCGTCAGTCGCATTGTTTGTAAATATTTTCTCCCAGTCCATAAGTTGTCTTTTCATTTTGTTTGCGGTTTTCACTGCTGTGCAAAAGGTTTTGTTTAATTAGGTGCTATTTGGTTATGTTTATTTCCATCACTCTAGGAGACAAATCCAAAAACGTATTGCTGTGATTTATGTCACAGTGTTTTCCCTAGGAGTATTCTCCCTAGTGTTCTCCTCTAGGGGTTTTATAGGATTTGTTCTTACATTTGAGTCTTTAATCCATTTTGAGTTTATTTTTGTATGTGGTGGTAGAAAATGTTCTAATTTTCCTGTCTTACGTGTAGCAGTATGGTTTTCCCAGCACCATTTACTGAAGAGCCTGTCTTTGCTCCATTGTATATTCTTGCCTTCTTTATCATAGTATACCTACCTTTTAACAGTGAGATTTATACTGTGATATTTTTTCTTATTACTAATGAGTGCCCTTTTCAGCTTAAAGAAGTCCCTTTAACATTTCTTATAAGGCTGGTTTATTGGTGGCCTTCCCCTTAGCTTTTGCTTCTCTGGAAAACTCTTCATCTCTCCAATTCTGAACGATTTTGTTGGGTAGTATAATATATTCTTGGTTATAAGCTTTTATCTTTCAGGAGAATAAATAAATTGTTTCACTCCCTCTGGCCTGCTACGTTTCTGCTGAAAAATGTGATATTTTTAATGGGATTCTCTTGTATGTAACATGCTGTTTTTCCTCATTAGAGTCTCTCCATGACTTTAAGCTTTTTATATTTTAATTACAATGTGTCTTGGTATGGGTTTGTTTAGGTTCCTCTTTGTTGGAACTCTCTTGGCTTCCTGGATCTGGATGTCTGTTTTTCTCCCCAGGTTAGGGAAGGTTTCAGCTGTTACTTATTAAAATAAGTTTTCTGCTTCTTTGTCTGTTCTCCTGCCAGGATCCCTATACTGTGAATGTTAGTGTGCTTGATGGTGTCCCATAAATCTCTTACGTTATCTTAATGAGAAAACACATTCTTTTTTCTTGTAGTTCTCTGGGTGAGTTCCACTGCCTTGTCTTTGAGTTTGCCAGTACTTTCCAGTGCTTCACCTGCCCTTGAACCCCTCTAGTGTATTTTTCACTATAGTTACTGTATTCTTCAGCTCTGTGACTTCTCTTTGGTGCTTTTTTATACTTTCTATCTCTTTGAAGTTCACCATGTTCACCCATTCTTCTGAGTTTGGTGAGCATCTTTATAGCCATTACTTTTAACTCTTTATCAGGTAAATTACCTATCTTTGTTTCGTTACGTTTTTTTCCTGAGGTTTTTCTGTTCTTTCATTTCCTTTGTCCATTATAGGTCACTACAAGATATTCAATATAGTTCCTTGTGCTATACAGTAGGTCCCTTTTTATCTATTTAACTTGATATGCATTTATTTTGCTGAGAGTGAATTGGTAATAGAAAGACATCTCATTGCATTAGGAATTGTAATTAGCTATCCCTTGACTGTCATATCCTGGAACTTGAGGTTGGCTTAGCATGGTTGCATTGTTTGGAAAGATGTGGTGGACTTGTAGACCCAGGGCCGGTTTCATGGGTGCGTGACCTGTGCAGGCACACAGGTCCCACACTGAAAAGGGTCTTGTGTTTGGTTTAGTGGTGTGCTGTCACCAGCTTGACCTTCTTAATTTTTTTTTTGGGTGGGGGGCCCTGAATTTTGGCCTGAGATTTTATTTAGCTTAAGTTTTTTTTTTTAACAATCGCCTTATCATTTTACATTTTAATTTTATTGGCGTATAGTTGATTTACAATGTTATGTTAGTTTCAGGTGTACAGCAAAGTGATTCAGTTTTATGTGTGTGTGTGTGTGTGTGTGTGTGTGTGTGTGTGTGTGTATACTCTCACAGAGGTTATCAGAGAATATTCAGTAGAGTTCCCTGTGCTATACAGTAGGTCCTTGTTGGTTATCTTACATGTTTATCTATTTTATATATAGAAGAACATATTAGTCTGTTTCTTCATTTTACTTGGCTCTCTGTTGGTTTCTATGCATTAGAATATGCAACAGCCGCTTCTGGTCTTGAAGGAGTGGCCTCAGGTAGGAGATGAAACTTATTATTCAACTCTGCCCTAAACTCTTGTCTCTCAGACCTCTGTGATTGTCTATATAGCTTATTGTATTTTTAATAGCTCCCAGAGTTTCAGGGTGCGCCAAGACCTTTTAGTGCTCCAGTGGAGAGGATCAGTCAGCACCGAGATTCAGGCTGATTGGAAGGCAGACCCTCAGGCAGCAGCTTAGCAAGTAGACGCAGTCCTGAGGGTCTGCAAGGATAAGGCCTGCTGGCCACTGGAACCAGGCGAGAGAGAGAGATGTAAGGTGCTGCTGGATTTAGCAAGGCAGGAGGAATGCAAGATGATGTCTCTGCTAGATGGGACGTAAAGGTGGCGACCTGCTGCAAAGAGATCAGAGATGGTTTCTGCTGGCTTTAGCAAGGTGGAGGGAGAGTTTGAAAATTGCTTCCACTGGCACACCCCTGCCCCTCACTCTGATGCTTTAAGGTTATTAAATGAGCCTGTTCACATAAAGTGTGGGTACTTTTCAAACGGATGCTTCTGCGCTGTGTCTTGGGGGTGTTTGAGTTTGCGACAGCCCAGCAGATCTTGTGGGTGTGAGCCCCATTGGTTTTCAAAGTGAGATATTTTGGGGTTTGTCTCTCAGGCCTGGGTCTTAAAAGCTGGACTGCCTGATGTGGGATTGGAACCCTTTGCTCCTCAGGGAGAAACTCCAGGTTTCCAGTTCCCTCCACATGGGTGGGGGCAGTGACTGGGGCTGGATGTCTTGCTAGGTTTTGGGACAAGATTGTGTCTCAGCCCCTTCTACCCACTTCGCTGTGATTTCCTTCTCACTTGCCTGATACGCAAGAGTCGCTATCCTAGTTTTTCGCTTTCTGGTAGAGAATACTGTTCCAGACGTAGTTCCGTATGTAGATTTGGTGTGTCCATGGGAGGAGGGGGGTTGTATTTTTTTTGTCTAGTTCTCTAGAAGATTCTCCAGGAGTTCATTTCAGTCTGACTGACAGACATTTGTGTAACGCTGAACTGTTGCTGGTACCACCCCTCATCCATCGGGTGTCTATCCATCCTCCGAATTTCTGTGGTCTCTTAGCCATGGCGGATGCATTTCTGTACCTGTTGGTAGCCTGCTGCTCTGACCACTCATCTCCTCTCATGGCAGTTTTCCCTCATAATATTTTGTTAGTCAGGGCACAAGGCTCACGGGAGGAACGCGTGTGGTAGATGGTGGCACCATGGGGCGGGGGGCGGTTTTCTATCCTGACTTAAGTACTGGGCCACACCCCACACTCCAGGTCCTTTCCCACAGGTTCCAGCCACCACAATGTTGCATAGCCTTTTTTTCCCCTCCAGACTTGCCTATTTCTGTTTTCCGGGGTCACCCCTGCCCTAGGACTTCCCCCTTCTCCCCTTGCCTCCAAACTCTAAATATTCCTCTTCTTAAAGAGGCAGAGAAGATTAGTTCTCCATTCTCACCTCACTTTCACGCTTTACGTTTACATGTTCCAAAACTCAATGCACTTCTTGAGGTGCGGTCCCCTCTCTTCTTACCACAAGAAACCAGTGCAGACACTGTAACGCTTTTTATCGCTACTCACTAGAAGTGGATTAGCAATTTAGTTTCCCACTGGAATAAGAAAGTATTCCCATCTTCCTTGAAACTCCCTCATAAAAGGCACAAAAGAAAGTGTCTTCTCCAGATTTTGTTGTTCAGTTTAGCTGAGTGTGCTCTTTTTTCCCTTGGGCTCAGCTTATCTGTTTGTTTGCTTTCTCTGGCTGTTTTCATCTAAACATGGTACTGAAATATTCTTTTTTTACAGTTTAAATTCTAATGGGGGGTAGAATAGAAAAAATAACAGGCCATTGACAGCACTTCAAATGCTTTTTGAAATTGAGGTATAAAAAAAAATTATAATTAACCAAGTCCTTCAGCCCAAGGTGAAGAGCCAGTTCGATTCCCTCTATGCAGTTGTGAGCTGGATGGGCCAGAACTACAACGTTTGGGACGTCATTTCAGTCAGCTTCACCTAGGCCAGCGTTTCTCAACCTTGGCACTATTGACATTTGGGGCCTGATCATTCTTTGGTGGGGAAAGGGCTGGTCTGTGCATTGTAGGATGTTTGTTAGGCAGCAGCCCTGGCCTCCAACCGCTAGAGGCCAGTAGCACCCCCCCTGCCATTGTGAACACCAAAACTTGTGTCCAGACAGAGCCAAATGTTGATAACCAGTGACTCTAGTGGGTATGGGGTTGTGCAAACCTAGTCTGCGAATGGGGGTTGACTCCAGTTTAATACAGAAAAATTCTGTTAGCATTGTTGTGCATGCCTTGGAGCACCTATTGGTACATAGCACCACTGCAGGTCTAAAGTCTTCCTGGCCACTAGACTCTAAAGCCATGCTACTCAACCTGTCACGTGCACACCAGTCTTCGGTGGATCTTACTCATCATATAGATTCTAATCCAGTAGGTTTGAGTAGCAAGGGTCTAAAAGGTAATTCAGTCCTTTGTGGTAGTAAGCCTTTCTCTGCACACAGTGTCATTCTAGGACTCTAGTGGGTCCACCAGGGCCCTCGGGGAGCCCATTGTGACCTAGGCTTCTCTTTTCCTTGCCCTAGGCTGTTGCTGAGAATCCCACTCTACTCCTTCAGTATGGTGCTAGTGGATAAGCACGGCATGGACAGGGAGCGCTATGTCTCCCTGGTGACGCCTGCGGCCCTCTTCACCTTGATCGACACTTTCCCCTTGAGAAAAGAGGAGATGGTCCTGCAAGCTGAAATGGGCCAGACCTGCAACACCTGATGTGACGGGTCCTCTCTCGGCAGTTCCCCTTCTCTTTCTAGATCCGTGCTATGCACACAGGAAGGCCTGAAAAATATCCTTGATGTACAGATTTTTATTTGTAATTTTTAAAGTCTATTTTATTATAAGCTTTCTTTGCACTTAAAATATTAACACTGCTTTTTGTACTTTGAAGTATTCCAAAAAAATATGAATGATACTGACTCTCTTAACTCCATGGCTGGTTAATTTGGTAGAGAAAATAGGACCTACAACCATACACATGCTTTCAATGCCTTTTCTACAGTGTGACACGTATCTATCTTGTTTTTCATATAAAACTTACTTATTAATAAAATAGTTGGGAGCAAATTTACTAAAACTCATTTTCTTTTTCAAGCACTAGCCATACTGGCTCACTGTGGTCACGGGTTTTAGGACTGTGATTCTTGGCGTTTGTTTTAGGAATGGGAACATGAGTCTTGTCAGGAGGAGCTCAGTTGAGCTGGGAGGGCTGAACATGGAAGGGTCAGAGGAGCCAATTAAAGCAACAAGCCAAAAATGAATGAAAGAGGTAAGAATTTAATCACTTACTGGGAGGGTGTAACCGAGAAGCTAAAACTGGAAGTTCCATTGTATATTATTTCTCCATCCTGTATTTTCTCCAGTGGACCAGTTAAAGGTCACGAGGATCACCAAAGACATGGGGTTGTTACACTGTCGAGGGAGACCCAGCTGTGGCAGTTTGATGCACCCTGGGGTCATGGAAGGGCGAGGGTCTAGGAGTGGAAAAGTACTGGATACTGAATCAGTGGGGAAAAGTGTCTTCAGATTCCCCTCTTCCTCCTATAAGGTCCCAGCACAGGCGCGTGAAGACCTCTGCCCAAGGCCTCAGAGACCTAAGAAGAAACATCACGTGGGCTAGGAATGCAAATATGTGAAAGGACATGAACAGTCCTTGGCTACAGTTCCAGCCAGTGACTGTGATTCATTGACTGTATACCAGTCTGTGTTGGGGGAGCAGCTTTTCCTTATGAGACCTTCCAAGCGAAGCCTTTGTAACTGCCTAAGGTTGGGCCTGAAAAATCATAGTCTTATAACCAGGAGTTGGACTCTTTCAGCTTTCCCAGCCAAACATTGAGAGGAAATGTCAATCTATTCCTGAACAAATAACAAAATCAATGATGGAAAGTCCAAATTCCAACATGAAGGTTTAAAACTAGAAGCAGATTTGATACTTGTGAACATTAGGCAGTGAATGCTATCCTGTGAATAGGGTTATATTTCATTTACAAATATGTTTTTCCCCCACAAAGCACGCTAGTAGGTGCTTTGACCTCTGTCTCCCTCAGATGTATCAGATAAAAAGGTCACTGACATGGTTGGGAGAGGAATGTTAACCAATGACTAGTTTGGGAGCCGTGAAAGTTTCAAAAGATCATTTGTCACACAATTAAGTAAACATATCGGCCCACATTAAAGCGCCCCTGTCTGTGAAAAGCCAGCTTGTGTCCTTTGGCCCATGACCTGAAAGCTTCAAGCCTTGAGGATGAGCTTATGTTTAAGGACCTGCCCTGATTTCTTCAAACAAGCCTTCCTGACGAGCTTAAAATATTACAGACACTTTGCCTAATGAGATGCAGACTATTTGAAGAATAAGTGTACTGTGGTATTTAAAAAAAAAAAAATACATCTCCAGAGTCACGCCAGCATCATGGTAAACATGAGCCTTTCCTTTTTTTCCTCCCCTCTAACATGTAATTGGACATCCATAAACAAAAGCGCCTCTGCACAGCACACCAGGACACCCAAGAACTCCATCTATCTGTGCATACGAAAGTGGATGGATAGGACCTCAGAAGAGGCTACAGAGCTAAGGGAATTGCAGAAGCAGTAGTGGCAGCACCAGCAGTGACCTCTCTAGCAAACGAGGTGAAAAGTAAAAGGGGGTGAGGGAAAGGGAACTGAAGGAATATATCTCCTGCTATCCGCCCTGAGATGCCAGCAAGAGGTCTGCCCATGGACCTCTGGGATCCACCCCCCACTCGAAGAACCCCCTACCAGGCCATGGGCACACCCAAAGCCCCAAATTTTAAGCACACATCCCCTCACACTCTGCTGCCACCTTTTAAAAAAATATCCCCCCCCCCCCGTTTTTTTTCCCCATATGTACATTCCCAACCTTAGCAGGGAGTCGGCGCTCATAAGAGAAACCAAAACGTTTGCTATAGTGCCACCTTCTGGAAAACAAAAGGAAGGCTCTTAACTACCAACCTCCTGAATTGAAGTAAACAAAACCTTCCCTAAATAAGACAGGTGCTCCCTAGTTCAAACGCAGCAGTAGAGGCACATTTTATCAAAAACTATGAAAAAAAAAAACCATAGCAACAGGGTATCACAAAAAGAAAATGACAATTCTCCAAGAACTGAACCCAAAGATACAGAATATTGCAATCGAACTGATAAAGAATTCAAAATAGCTATTATAAACAAATTCAGTGAGCTGCAAGAAAACTCAGAAAGGCAATTCAGTGAACTCAGGAATAAAATTAATGAAGAGAAGTAGCATTTCACCACAGAGGTTGGTTATTTTTTGAAGAATTTCAAACAAAGATGCTGGAGCTGAAGAACTCAATAAGAACAAGAATGCATTAGAAAGCATTGGAAACAGAGCAGATCAGATGGAAGGGAGAATAAGTGAGCTTGAGGATAGGAATTTAGAAATGATTCAGGTATAAGAGGAAAGAGAATTAAGATTAATGGGTATAAGAGAGGGAGAAGGGGGCAGAGATCTTATTTAAAGTAATAATAGCTGCGAACTACCCAAATCTGGGGAAGGAACTGGATTTACAAGTCCATGAACCTAACAGAACACCTTATCATCTCAATGCAAAAACACCTTCTCCAAGACATATTATATAATAAAACTCAAAAGTCAATGATAAGAATTTTAAAGGCAGCCAGAGGAAACCCCCCTCCCATTAGGCTATCAGGAGAAACAATGGAGAGACAAAATAACCAGAAGTCAAAAGATAAAATTGGCAGAAGTAAATCCTTACGTATCAATCATCACCTTAAATGTAAATGGATTAAACTCACCAATCAAAAGGCACAGAGAGGCTGGATAAATTAAAAAAAAACAAGACCTAACTATATGCTGCCTACAGGAAACTCTTTTTAGCTCTCAAAACACACATAGGCTCAAAGTGAAGGGATGGAAGATGATACTCCAAGCAAGTGGAATCCAAAGGAAAGCAGGCTTAGCCATACTTATATCAGACAAAATAGGCTTCAAGCAAAACAAAACGGTAGTAAGGGACAAATAAGGTCATTATATGATAACGAGGTCAATACATCAAAAAGATAAAAGAACTGTAAATATATATACTCCCAACACCTAAGTTCTGAAATATATTAAGCAAATACTATTACGTCTTAAGGGATTAAATAAGAGTAAAGTAATAGTGGAGGGCTTCAATACCCTGCAATCAGTAAAGAATAGATCTTCCAGACAGAAAATCAATAAGAGAACATTGGAAATGAACCATAGTTTATAGAACAAATGGACTGAAGAGACATATACAGAATATTCCATCCAAAAAGAGCAGAGTACTGATTCTTCTCAAGTGCACATGGAACATTCTCCAGAATACATATATGACAGGACACAAATCTTAGCAAATTGAAGAAGACTGAAGTCATACTAAATATCTTTCCTAACCACAATGGTATGAAACTAGAAATCAACAAGAGGAAAGTGAAGAGCTCTACAGTTATGTAGAAACTAAACAACACCCTTGTAAACAACCAATGGGTCAAAGAAATCAAAAGAGGAATAAAATTATCTCGAAACAAATGAAAATGGAAATACAACATATCAAATCCTGTGAGATGCAGCAAGAGCACTTCTGAGAGGAAATTTTATAGCAACAACTGCATAAGGCACTCAATCCCTTGGTATCTGCAGGGGATTGGTTCCAGGACCCCACTTGGATACCAAAATCCATGGATGCTCAAGTCCGTCACATAAACTGTCATACTATTTGCATATAACCTCTGCATATCCTCCCATATGCTCTGTCATATCTAGATTACCTATGATACCTCATACGATGTAAATGGTATGTAAATAGTTGTAAATGCAATGTAAATGCTATATATATAGTTGCGGGCATGTAGAAAGTTCAAGTTTTGCTTTTTAGAACTTTCTGGAATTTTTCAAATAGTTTTGATTTATGGTTGGTTAAATCCCCAGATACAGAACCCATGGATACAGAGAGCTGACTATATTAAGAAATCAGAAAGATCTCAACCTAACTTTACACCTCAAGGAACAAGAAGAAGAAGAAATTAAACCCAAAGTTAGCAGAAGGGAGGAAATAATAAATATCAGAGTGGAAATAAATAGAGACCAGAA
This sequence comes from Lipotes vexillifer, assembly GCF_000442215.2. Lineage (NCBI taxonomy): Eukaryota > Metazoa > Chordata > Mammalia > Artiodactyla > Lipotidae > Lipotes > Lipotes vexillifer. The sequence continues at coordinate 592,562 of NW_006778821.1, read as the reverse complement.
AAACAACAGAAAGGATCAACAAAGCTAACAGCTGCTCTATAAAAAGATAAAATTAACAAAACTTTAGCTAGACTTAACTATGAAAAAAGAGAGTAGACTCAAATAAATTAGAAATGAAAGAGGAGATATTATTGCAAAAGATACCACAGAAATACATACAATCATAAGAGATTACTGTGAACAATTATATGCCAATAAATTACATAAACTAGAAGAAATACATTTTAGAAATACACAACCTACCAACACTAAATCAGGAAGAAACAGAAAAACTGTGCAGACCAATAACAAGAGATTGACTCAGTAATCAAAAAACTCCCCAAACAGAAGACTCCAGGACCTCTTAGCTTACCAGTGAATTCAACCAAACATTTAAAGAAGAATTAACACCTTTCCTCCTCAAACACTTAAATACTGAGGAGAAATGAACACTAACAAAGTTATTCTACTAAAGGCAGCATTACCTTGATATCAAAACTAGATAAGGATACCACAAGAAAACTATAGACCAACATCCCTGATGAATAGAGATGCAAAAATTCTCAACAAAATATCAAACTGAATTCCAGAACACATTAAAAAGATGATATACCATGATCAAGTGGGATTTATCCCTAGGATTCAAGGATGGTTCAACATATGCAAATCAAAAAATGTAATATATCACATCAATAAAATGAAAGATAGGGGACTTCCCTGGTGGTGCAGTGGTTAAGAATCCACCTGCCAATGCAGGGGACATGGGTTCGAGCCCTGGTCCAGGAAGCAACTAAGCCTGTGCGCCACCAGGGAAGTGGTGCAGAGCATCTAAGCCCGTGTGCCACAACTACTGAGCCTGTGCTCTAGAGCCCGTGTGCCACAACTACTGAAGCCCAGTGCCTAGAGCCCATGCTCCGCAGCAAGAGAAGCCATTGCAATGAAAGCCCGCGCACCGCAATGAAGAGTAGCCCCCACTCACTGCAACTAGAGAAAGCCTGCACACAGCAGTGGAGACCCAACACAGCCATAAAGAAATAAATAATAAATAAATAAAAAGAATAAATAAAATGAAAGGTAAAAATCACATGATCACTTCAACAGATGCAGGAAAAGCATGTGACAAAATATAACATCCTTTCATGATAAAAAAACCTTTAACAGACTGGGTATAGAAGGAACATACCTCAACATAATAAAGGCCACATAGAACAAACTCACTGTGTGGAAGAGTGAATCTGAAGTGGTTCAGTAAAAACACAAAAAAGATGTTTTTGCTGAAAAAGAAGAAGAAAGGAAAAAGGCCACTCCAAAAGAAAGCTAGTAAAGAAAAAAGAAATCCTGTCCTGATAATGTAGTTTCCCTGGCTTGCTCATAGTGGACTGTGGAGCAGGAA
>NW_006778821.1:571102-591147 GCF_000442215.2 Lipotes vexillifer | reverse complement strand
ATGGCTGTGGAGATGTTTCAATTAAAAAATATTCATAGACCCCCAAAAATTATACTCAAGGGAGAAAAACTGAAAGCTTTTCCTCTAAGATCGGGAATAAGATGAAGATGTCAACTCTGAACACTTCTACTATTCAACATAGTAGTGGAAGTCCTAGCTAGATCAATTAAGCAAGAGAAAGAAAGAAAATTCATCCAAATCAGAAAGGAAGAGGTAAGTGTCACTATTTGCTGTTGATGTGATCTTATATGTAGAAAATCCCAAGGAGTCAGTTTAAACTGTTGGAACTAATCAACGATTTTAGTACAGTTGCAGGATACAAAATCAACATACAGAAATCAATCACATTCCTTTACACTAATGAAGCAGCATCTAACAAAGAAATAAAACTATCCCATTCACAATAGCATCAAAAGCAATAAAATACTTAGGAATAAATTTAACCAAGGAAGGGAAAGTTCTGTATAATGACAACTACAAGACTTTGCTGAAAGAAACTGATGAAGACACCAACAAATGGAAAGACATCCTGTGTTCACGGATTGGAGGAATTAATATTGTTAAAATCTCCACACTACCCTGAGCCATTTACAGATTCAGTACAATCCTCATCAAAATACCAAAGACATTCTTCACAGAAATAGAATAAACAATCCTATAATTGGTGTGGAACCATGAAGACCCCAAATAGCCAAAGCAATCCTGGAAAAAAGAACAAAGCTGGAGGTATCAGACGTCCTGATTTCAAACTATACTACAAAGCCATATTAGTAAAAGCAGTACGGCACTGGCACAAAAATGGACACATAGACCAATGGAACAGAATAGAGAGCCCAGAAATAAATTCCAGCATATACGGTCAACTAATATTCAATAAGGGAGCCAAGAAGACCCAATGGGGAAAGTATAGTCTCTTAAAAAAATGGTGCTGGGAAAATTAGAGAAACACAAGCAGAAAAATGAAATTGGACCCCTGTCTTACACCGCTTGCAAAAATTAACGTGAAAAGGATCAAAGACTTAAATATAAGCCCTGATGACGTGAAACTCCTAGAAGAAGATGTAGGGAAGAAGCTTCTTGATATTGGACTTGGCAATGATTTTTTTCAACATGGTGCCAAAAGGACAAACAACGAAAGCAAAAATCATCAAACTCAAAAACTTTTTCACAGCAAACGAAATCATCAGCACATTGAAAAGGCAACCTACTGAATGGGAGAAAATGATTGCAAATCATATAGTTGATACGGGGTTAACATCCAAAATATATCAAGAAGTTACTCAATAGCAAACAAACAATCCAATTGAAAAATGGGCAGAAAATTGGAATAGACAGTTTTCCAAAGAGGACATCAAGATGGCCAACAGGCACACAAGAAGATGCCCAATGTCACTATTCAGCAGGGAAATGCAGGTCAAAACCACAAACAGGTATCTCACACCTGTCAGAATGCCGATCCTCAAGAAGACAGAGACAACAGGTGCTGGTGAGGAGGTGGAGAAAAAGGAACCCTTGTACACTGCTGGTCCGAATGGAAATTGGTCCAACCCTATGGAAAACAATATGGAGGTTCCTCAAAAAATTAAAAATAGATCTATCGATCAATCCAGTAATTCCCCTTCTAGGTATATACCCAAAGGAAATGAAAATGGGATTTTGAAGAGATACAGGCACTCCTGTGTTTACTGTAGCATTATTAACCATAGCTGAGATATGAAAATAACCCAAATGCCCATCAACAGATGAATGGAAGTAAAGATATGGCATATATACATAATGGAATATTATTCAGCCGAGAGAAAGGAAGATATCCTGCTATTTGTGACAACATGGATAGACCTTGAGCACATTATGCCAAGGAAGATAAGACAGAGAAAGACAAGTACTGCATGATATCACTTACATGTGGAAACTTAAAAAGTCAAACCTGTAAAAAAAACAGAGTGAAATGGTGGTTACCAGCGGGTAGGGGATAAGACTGATGTTGTTTAAGGGTACAAACTTGCAAATGAGTAGTAAATAAGCCACAGACATCTAATTCACAGTATAATGAATATAGACAAAAATATATACTAAAATTATGTAAGGTCATAAATACTGCTACAATTGCAATCATGTTGCAATATATAAATATAGTAGCACATTATACACCTTAAATCCACAAAATGTTACGTGTCAAATTTATTCAATAAAAAATACATATATATATACATGCATGCATATATACATAACCTACAGCAAAATTTGGGGCCATTTCAAAGATTAATAGGCTGTCTTCTAGAGGACTGGTTTTTCACTGCAAATCTTACAGGACTTTTCTATGTGCCTCTTGGACCCAATAAAAACAAACAATCCTCAGTTCTGCTTGGTCATACTGTTTGGTACCGCAGCACTTTTACATGTGCATGCGCGCGCGCGTGTGTGTGTGTGTGCGTGTGTGTGTGTGTAATGAAGCAGCAGGCAATTAAATTGGCGGAACTCAAGCTCTGTTTTTGTAGACAGCAGCTGGAATCTCAGTTCAGTTCTTTTAAACTTCACTGGGCTACTTGGAACCTGCCCCTTACTCCCGGCCTGCACATGAGTGGTACAGTGACCAGTGAGAAATTTAGGTAGTTTATATACAGAATCTGGAGCTCCCCTTCTCTGCTGCCCACTTCTGGTTATCTCCTTTCTGGGATTTCCCTTCTGACTTTTCAGTTGCTACGGTTGCTCCTACCCTTTCCTCTGGTTCTTCAAACCACTAAGACTATCTTCATTTAAGCCTCCTCCCCAACCCCAGCATGGTGCATACAGCAACCTGCCCTTACCCAAAACCCAGCAAACCCTGATGATTCACCTAGCATATGTGCCCCCTTCCAAGTGATGACCGCCCTCTGGTATCTTCCTGTTTTTTCGTCACTCTTCAGTACCTTCAGGTAGTTGTTTTCTTTTATATTTTGTCCACATACAGTTGTCTGTGGGAGGTTGGTCTAAGAGGAACTGCTTGACTATTATCAGAAGGCTTAGTGAAGGCTAAGCCAGAAGGTGGAAGAGTCCAGGCCATTCCCAGAGAACTGCAGATTTCACCTCTACAAGCCTTCAGCTCTTGAGCTTGAACTTAGATGAATGGGGTGGGGAATAAAAAAAGGCAATGAGATCATCCAAAGCACACTGAAGAAAAGATTAATGTCCAACATGCTGGTAACTATATTATGCATCTATTTCTGCATTAAAAATTACCCCAAATCTTAGTAACAACGTAACAATAAACATTTATTATCTCTCACAATGTCTCTGGGTCATGGATTTGGGAGCAGCTTAGCTACATAATCCTGGCTTGTAGTCTCTCATGGGGTTGCACTCAGATGTTGTCCAGGGATACAGTCATCTGAAAGTTTCATTGGGGCTGGAGGATCCACTTCCATGGCAGCTCACTCACATGACTGGCAAGTTGGCAGTGGTTGTTGGGGGAGATCTCTGTTATTCCCCAAGTGGGCCTCTTCACAGAGTTGCATGAGTGTTCTCATAACAGGGTGGTTGGCTTCTTCCAATGGAAGTGATCCGAGAGAACAAAGTAGAAATGACAGTATCTTTTATGACCTAGCCTCAAAAGAAGGTGGTTACTTCCATAGAATCCTACTCATCACATAGGTCAGCCCTATTCAGTGAGAGAGGGGAGTATACAAGGGTATGGATACCAAGAGGTGAGGATCACTGCGGCGGGGTGGGGGTGGGGGTGCACTCTGAAGACTACCTTCTACAGCATCTAAAATCTTTTATATTAGAAACTCATTCAGTGATCTTTAGGACAGGGGCAGTATGGCCGATAATGTATATAGGTTTGCTTAATATGTATTCAACCCTTTTTAGCATGTAGATGATGAAAGACATACAAACTATTATATTCCCCAGAGTCCTCTGCAGCTACAGTCTGAGAAGTGATTAAGATTCCATCAGTCAAGGGGAGGTTGGGGGAGGGATGGATTGGGAGTTTGGGGTTAGCAGACGAAAGCTATTATATACAGGAGGGATAAACAACAAGGCCCTATTGTATAGTACAGAGAACTATATTGTGATAAACCATAATGGAAAAGAATATGAAAAAGAATGTCTATATATATGTATAACTGAATCACTTTGCTGTACAGCAGAAATTAACACAACACTGTAAATCAACTAGACTTCAATAAAAAATTTAAAAAGAAACAAAAAAAGATTCCATCAGTCAGATGCACTCGAGTGTGACTTGGCTTTGAAACTAAATCAATGCGTGGAAAGAGAAGATAAATGCAGAGCATGCACATTATTGGAGATTGTGGCTGAGGCAGTGTGGGGTTTTTTTTTCCCAATAATTGATGGCAGCTTCTTAATTGGGACCATAGCTGCTGGTCTGTTTGTTTTTTTAACACCTTTATTGGAGTATAATTGCTTTACAATGGTGTGTTAGTTTCTGCTGTATAACAAAGTGAATCAGCTCTACGTATACATGTATCCCCATATCTCCTCCCTCTTGTGTCTCCCTCCCACGCTCCCTATCCCACCCCTCTAGGTGGTCACAAAGCACCGAGCTGATCTCCCTGTGCTGTGCGGCTGCTTCCCACTAGCTGTCTATTTTACATTTGGTGGTGTATATATGTCAGTGCTACTTTCACTTCCTCCCAGCTTACCCTTTCTCCTCCCCTTGGGACCATGGCTTCTTGATGGTAGCAATAATGGAGTAGTTCTAGAACAAGCAAATCTAATGGTAGCTTCCCAATTTGGTAGGCAAATTCCTGATCTTATAGCTTCTTGGCAGCTCCCTTGGCAGTCCCAACTGGTTTAGGGAGGTGTTCTCCGAAGTTCAGCATAAAGTATATTTGTTCAGTCTCTCACCTCTAGATAAGGAGGAAATCCTTTCTGTTTAACTCTAGCTGTAGTAGATACTACTTTCTGAAATTAGATCTTGAGTGATACAGCAAAATAAAAAGTATAGTTTCCAGGGACTTCCCTGGCAGTCCAGTGGTTAAGACTCCACACTTGCAATGCAGGGGGTGCAGGTGGGATCCCTGGTCAGGGAACTAATATCCCGCATGCTGCCGTGCAGTGCGGCAAATGAAAAAATAACAACCTGTAGTCTTCAAACACTAGATCTGTTGGACTTTTCTTCCTTGAAATTCTATAGTTACTGGAGATATTCAAATACCTCTTGGAGAAATACCACACAAGCCATCATGAAACCAATCAGCACAAATGACCATTTTTCCTCAGCAATGCTAATCATCCAGGTGGAGCAAGAGAGAAGGCATGTTGGAGAACTGATCTAGGGATGGAAGGCTGTGCTAAAGGTGGCAGGACAAGGTTGAGGGAGTTGATTGTAGGACTGAGAAAATGTGATGACCCAACGAGGTCCAGGATCAGTCTAAAAAGAAAGAAGGACAGTAATGGGACTAACATATTGAAAGAATACAGGGAAGGGCTAGTGATCCCCAGGTGGTGGAACATTGAGTGTAATGGGTATAAAGATAGGAGGCATTTAGAAACTAGGTGGTGACAGCCAAAGAATGGAGGAAAACATCCTTGGAATTGGGATGTTAGAGACTTGGATGGGTTGTCCACATGGGATAAGACCTCTTGGCAAGAGTTAAGGCAGAGAAGATAAATGAGATTCAAGTTCCAAAGGCTTATATAAGTGTGGAGGAGAGAACAGAATGTAGTTTGGTGGCTGTAAGGGGAGGTTGATGGAAAGTCATATGCTGGGGGCAGGAATCTCAGACAAAGTCTTTTGCTTAGGTTAGCTTAAAAATGAACAACAATTGGAAAGGGCAGTGGAGAACCGGGAAGATATCGGCAGTACCCTTCAACCAGGAAATATTGGAGTATGAAAAAAAGAACAGAGGAAACCATAAACAAGACCAAAAGACAACCCTCAGAATGGGAGAAAATATTTGCAAATGAAGCAACTGACAAAAGATTAATCTCCAAAATCTACAAGCAGCTCATGCAGTTCAATATCAAAAAAAAACCAAACAACCCAATCCCAAAATGGGCAGAAGACCTAAATAGACATTTCTTCAAAGAAGATATACAGATTGCCAACAAACACATGAAAGGATGCTCAACATTATTAATCATCAGAGAAATGCAAATCAAAATTACAATGAGACATCATCTCACACCGGTCACAATGGCCATCATCAAAAAATCTAGAAACAATAAATGCTGGAGAGGGTGTGGAGAAAAGGGAACCCTCTTGCACTGCTGGTGGGAATGTGAATTGGTACAGCCACTGTGGAGGTTCCTTAAAAAACTACAAATAGAACTACCATATGTCCCAGCAATGCCACTACTGGGCATATACCCTGAGAAAACCATAATTCAAAAAGAGTCATGTACCAAAATGTTCATTGCAGCTCTATTTACAATAGCCAGGAGATGGAAGCAACCTAAGTGTCCATCATCGGATGAATGGATAAAGAAGATATACAATGGAATATTACTCAGCTATAAAAAGAAACAAAACTGAGTTATTTGTAGTGAGGTGGATGGACCTAGAGTCTGTCATACAGAGTGAAGTAAGTCAGAACGAGAAAGACAAACACCATAGGCTAACACATATATATGGAATCTAAGAAAAAAAATGTCATGAAGAACCTAGGGGTAAGACAGGAATAAAGACACAAACCTACGAGAGAACGGACTTGAGGATATGGCGGCGGGGGGAAGGGTGAGCTGTGACAAAGCGAGAGAGAGGCATGGACATATATACACTACCAAACGTAAGGCAGATAGCTAGTGGGAAGCAGCCGCATAGCACAGGGAGATCAGCTCGGTGCTCTGTGACCGCCTGGAGGGGTGGGATAGGGAGGGCGGGAGGGAGACGCAAGAGGGAGGAGATATGCGAACATATGTATATGTATAACTGATTCACTTTGTTATAGAGCAGAAACTAACACACCATTGTAAAGCAATTATACTCCAATAAAGATGTAAAAAAAAAAAAAGAAAGAAAGAACAATATCCTCTTTGAAAAGTGATGCAGGATAAAGTCAGGATTTACTTAGGATTGTTCTGAAAAGATACCAAAGATATAGGAAGGTTAGCTTACTATGAAATGTGTGTGTGTGTGTGGCAGTGGTCTAGAAGGCATCAATCACAGAAAGCTCTGGGAGAGAGTTCAGCTGGGGCATACTCAGAGCAGTATGAGAATGACAGGACAACAGAAGACTAGTGAGAGGACTGGCAAGATGTCTCATGCTTATAACTGAAGGATTATAGAAATCAGCATGGATGAACTTGACAGGCTTTGAGGTTCCCATTCTAGGGTACAATGTTTTGGGGCCAGAACTGATTTCTAAGTATCCTGTGATTTGGTGATTTCTAAGTATCCTGTCCTAGACTTCAAGGCAGGAAGATCTAGGTCCAGCCTCCCACCCTGGTCAGAACTGGCTCTATGGTGAGGGCTGGGCCCGGCTCTTCTTGTTTCAGGGTCTAAGAGAGGTTACACAGATTATCATCATGAGTTCCACAAGAAGGTGACAGGATTCCCTAGAGAGTACAGCTGACTCTTGAACAGTGTGGGAGTAAGGGGTGCTGAGCCCCCCTCCACAGTTGAAAATCTGCATTTAACTTTAAAGTGGGCCCTCTGTATCTGTGGTTCTTCATCCATGGATTCAACCAACCTCAGATCATGTAGTTCTGTAGTATTTACTATTGAAAAACAATACACATATAAGTGGACCCACACAGTTCAAACCTGTGTTGGTCAAGGGTCAACTGTAGTTGGTTCCATGTGTGGGGCAGGAAAACTCAAAAGGGAGCCTGAGACATCTTGTTGTTTTCAGAAGGTCAGAATACTTTCAGAGGCAACTGAGGTAATATTTTTTTAAAGTGAAGATAAGGAGCCCCTGCAAGTGAATAATAAAATACAAGTTAAAAAATTAGCAAAAGAGGGCTTCCCTGGTGGTGCAGTGGTTGAGAGTCTGCCTGCCGGTGCAGGGGACACGGGTTCGTGCCCTGGTCCGGGAAGATCCCACATGCCGCGGAGCGGCTGGGCCCGTGAGCCATGGCCGCTGAGCCTGCGCGTCTGGAGCCTGTGCTCCGCGACGGGAGAGGCCACAACAGTGAGAGGCCCGTGTACAACCAAAAAAAAAAAAAAAAAAAAAACCCCAAAAGATTTAATCAGACAGTTCAAAAAGAAGACATATGAATGCCCGAAAGCTCATGAAAAGATGTTCAACATCTTTAGTCATCAGGGAAATAAAAAATGAAAACCACAATAAAATACCTTTGGAAAAAATGGTAATTTCTTATAAAGTTAAAAATACTTCCCTAAGACCCAACAATTCCACTCCTTGGTATTTACTTAAGAGAACAGAAAATAAAGCTTCAAAAAGGCTTGAAGCTTTATTCATCATAATCCCCACTGGAAACGGCCCAAGAGAATATATAAACTGGCAAGATGCAATACTGCTCAGCCATAAAAATGAACAAACTGCTGATATGTGCAACATATAGATGAAATTCAGAATCATCTTGAGTGAAAGAAGCTTGACCCAAATGAGTACATATTGTATAATTCCCTTTATATGAAATTTGCAAACAGACAAAAGTAGTCTGTAGTGACAGAAATCAGCACAACGGTGGTTTCATCTACCAGGGGAGAAACTGATTGGAATGAAGCATAAGGGAAACATCATGGGGTGTTAGAATTGTTCTATCTTGATAGGGATGTGGGTTGCATGGCTGTATACATTTTTCAAAACACATCCAACTGTACACTTTAAATAGGTACATTTCATTGTAGGTAAATTATACTTCAACAAAAAAGTAAAAAATGAAGGAATAAATAAGTTAGTCTGAAGAAAGAGCTAATAAAGGGCAACTGCTTACAGTTTGAATACCAAAAATATGACAATGATCAATGTCAGCTGGAACTATAAGTCCACAATGATGTAAAATGGTCAAAAACCAGAAAGCATGTTTTAAAAAGACATATATAATGATGTGAATCAATAACAAAACACAAGTACAAGCAAAGGATGTTACAAAGATGACCATCCACCAAGGATGAAGGAGTAGTCTGTGAGAAAATGATGTTGGCCCAACATCAGAAGCACATAGATAAGACAATATAAAATTAGAGTCAGTATGTGGATTGTGGGAAAATAGAGTTTCTAGAACACGGCACAGCTGGAGGAGGACATATTTTTCAAGGACATGGTATTGACTGCTGTCTCCCCACATATGAGGACATGGCCTTGCTGATCTTGATTCAAATATGAGAAAAGACAGTAATTCCATTTCATTTAACAGCAGTGTAGCTCATACCATAAGAACTCTCCTGCCGATAATTATAAATCTGGAAAAACAACAACAAAAGAAGTCGCCTGAGTTCACTGGAATTCAACCAAAAGCAGGCAAAGACTACAGAAGATACGACCCTCAAAGAATGGAAGCACACTGGATGAGATCCACATTTAGTGGGCTTTTCCTCAGAAGCCTCCTCCATTTGCTTGGTGAATTGGACATGGAGCTCAAGCAGAAGGATGCAGTCTTACTGAGCTAAGGATTCGCAAGACAGAGGTAGAGTGGCTAGAGAGGCTAGAAATTGAGGAGGAGACATGAGAGAGGAGAAAGCCACAGGGAGGGAGGCTCCACATATGCCTATAAATTCAGCTCAAATCCTTAACTGACCCCTGAAGTGTGCATGTACAGAGCAAAGCTCCAAGGAGTCCAGGGGCAAAACAACAGCTGACAGAACAGTTGAACAGACATCTCAGTAGCTGGTCGGTGCTGGAGATTGAATCAAGCAAGGTAAAGGGGCTCTTTGAACAAGTTGGGCTTCCACTGAAAACCCAGAAGTAAAGACTAAGCCTCTGGTCTAAGGTAAACTGAAATAGATCTGCTCAACAAAGCCTAGAACCAAACCTCCACAAGATCAAACTGATGAATTAGTAATTTAACTGTGCAATAACGAAAATGCGGCTAGCCTATGTGTGTAAACATTTCCTTAAACCAGTAGCTCTCAAACCTTTGGAGGACTCCAAAGCACTTTCATTTATGTTGGTTACATCTACCAATATTTACTGTGCTAGAAATTAAAACTGAGAAGAAATCAATCCCATTCACAATTGCACCAAAAAGAATAAAATACCTAGGAATAAATTTTTTTTATTCATGTGTCATATTTATTGGGCACGGCACCTTTTTTTTTTTTACTTGTTTAAAATTAATTTTTATTGGAGTATAGTTGCTTTACAATGTTGTGTTAGTTTCTACTGTACAGCAAGCAGACGAAGGGACAAGGTAAAATCCCCCAAGACCAAATAAATGAAGAGGAAATAGGCAATCTACCTGAAAAAGAATTCAGAGTAATGATAGTGAAGATGATCCAAGATTTTGGAAAGAGAATGGAGGCACGGATCAAGAAGATGCAAGAAATACTTAACAAGGACCTAGAAGAACTAAAGAACAAACAATCAGTGATGAACAACACAATAACTGAAATGAAGAATACACTAGAAGGAAACAAGATCCTAGGAATAAATTTATCCAAGGAGGTGAAAGACCTGTACACTGAAAACTATTAAGATATTGATAAAAGAAACTGAAGGCACAAGTAAACAAAAAGATATTCCGTGCCCATCGACTGTAAGAATATTGTTAAAATTTCCATATTACCCAATGAAATATACAGATTCAATGCAATCTCTATCAAAATTTCAATGTAATTTTTCACAGAAACAGAATAAACAATTCTGAAATTCACATGGAACTACAAAAGACCCTGAATAGCTAAAGCAATCTGGAGAAAAAGGAACAAAGCTGGAGGCATCACACTCCACTCCCTGATTTCAAACTACATTACAAAGCTATAGTAATTGAAACAGTATGGTATTGGTCTAAAAACAGACACACAGACCAACGGAACAGAACAGGGAGTCCAGAAATAAAGTGATGCATGTATGGTCAATTAATTTACAATAAAGGAGCCACAAATATACAATGGGGAAAGGAGGACAGTCTCTTCAATAAATGGTGTTGGGAAAACTTAACAGCCACATGCAAAATTATGAAACTAGATCACTATCTTACACTGTACACAAAAATCAACTCAAAATGGATTAAAGACTTGAATGTGAGACCTGAAACCATGAAACTCTTAGAAGAACACATAGGCAGTAAGCTTCTTGACATCATCTTGGCAATGATTTTTTTTGGATCTGACTTCAAAAGTGAAATCAACAAAAGCAAAAAGAGTCAAACTAAAAAAGCTTCTGCACAGCAAAGGATATCATCAACAAAATGAAAAGGCAACCTATCAAATGGGAGAATATATTTGCAAATCATATATCTGATAAAGGGTTAATATCCAAAATATATTAAATCACACAACTCAATAGCAAAACAATCCAATTAAAAAGAGAGAGAAGATCTGAATAGACATTTTTCCAAGGAAGACATACAGACAGCCAATGGTACATGAAAAGATGCTCAACATTACTAATCATCAGGGAAATGCAAATCAAAAGCACAGAAATATCACCTCACACCTGTTAGAATGGCTATTATCAAAAAGACGAGACAGATAACAAGTGTTAGTGAGGATGTGGAGAAAAGGGAACTCTGTGCACTACTGGTGGGAATGTAAATTGGTGCAGTCACTATGAAAAACAGTATAAAGGTTCCTCAAAAACTTAAAAATAGAACCACCATATGATCCAGCAATTCCAGTTCTGGTTATTTATCTGAAGAAAATGAAAACACTAATTCAAAAAAATATATATTCACCCCCATGTTCATCGCTGCATTATTTACAATAGCCAAGCTATGGAAACAACCTAAGTGTCCACTGATGGATGAATGGATAAAGAAGCTCTGGTATATATAATACAATGGAATATTATTCAACCATTAAAAAGAATAAAATGATGCCATCTGCAGCAACACGGATGGACCTAGAGATTATCATACTAAGGGAAGTAAGAAAGCCCGAGAAAGACAAATATTATATGATACCTCTTATACTTGAAGTCTAAAAAACAAACAAAGCCCAAGCTCAAAAACAGATTGGTGGTCACCAGAGAGATGGAGGTAGTTGGTAAAATGCGTAAAGGGGGTCAAAAGGCACAAACTTCCAGCTGTAAAATGAGTAAGTCATGGAAATGTAATAAGAGCAAGGTGACTATTGCTAATAATATTGTATTTCACATTTGAAAGTTGCTAAGAGAGTGGATCTTAAAAGTCCTCACTGCAAGAAAAAAAAATTTTTGGTAAATATGTATGGTGACAGATGTTAACTACACATATGGTTGTCATTTCACAATATATACAAATATTGAATCACTATATTTTACACCTGAAACTAATATGTCAGTTGTACCTCAATTAAGACTCAAAAAGTTTTAAATAATTTATATTTCAATTCATTTAGGAAAAAAATAAACTCATGTTAATGTAGATATAGCACATTTTTTAGAAAAGCTACATATGCTTCTCAAACTTTTAAAAAAGATGTGTGGCATTATTTTGCATGATTGCAAGTCTCTTCAAAGTGTGCCATAAAAGCAGACTTCTAGATTTTCATATATGCTTTTCCATTCAGTCTGTAGCAATATCAGTGTTGTTTTGATTGAAGTATATGAAGAAAATCTGATTTCACAGAATCATACATTTGGAAAAGAGAGAAATAGTTTAATAGGCTTATTTAGATAACTATGGATAGTTTTCTTTTACATTTCGCCAGAACTCAGCAAGTGGTAGTTCCTTAAAGATTAATGTCACTATGGAAAACTTCGTATACTGTGTTGCATTAAAATCCATTTGTCTATCTTGCACTTTGAATGGATCTTCTACCCGTGCACGAATTTGTATTCAATAACTGATGCATTAGTCATTTAGAACATATTGGTTCGGGAAAAAAAAAAAAAAAAAAAAAAAAAAAAAAAAGAACATATTGGTTCACTGAGTCAGGCAGATCTTCCAAAGGTCGATAAAACTTGTTATACAGTATCAAAAATTCACCTTGATTAATGTCATCACCGATCCTACCAGAAATGTCTCTAAGTATTGGGAAGCTGTTTTGCTTCAAAGCTGAAATTTTATCATTGGCAGCACATGCTGTTCCTTGAAGTGACAGGCTCACTGTGTCCATTTTTGAGAAAATGTGTGCCCAGTCCTCAAGCCTGAATAACTTTAGTTTATCTGTCATTCATTCTTTAAAATAAAAATAGTTGCAAAATGCAGCCAGTTCAATATGCAACTCCAATGCACTAGTGCTTTTCCTTGAGACAACCCTCAAACTTGGGCACGCATAAAAGATCTTAAAAATCACATGTACTTAAAGGTCAAGATTTAAAGACATTAATAATTTTTACCGCTTCATCAGGACTTTTAAAAATGAAAGTGGTGTTTTATTTTCTTACTGTGTGAGTATTTAGGCAAAGAATCTGAAATGCTTGCCGTTTTACTCACGATTGCTTCTGGACCATCGAAGCAAATGTCAACCCAGCGGGAAAAAATAAATACGGAAAATAGCTTTAGCCTTGCCGACCCCTCAAAAAGATTTTAGGATGCCCAAGGGTGTGCAGACCACACTGTGAACTGCTGCCTTCAACTAAAGTGCACTGATTGTGAATATAATTCTGGAATGGTGACAGAGGCTTGAGTAGGAAGGCGTTTAAGAATGACAAAAATTGGGCTTTTTTCTCAACTCTGGCAGGAGTCATGGACAGTGTGCCTTGTAGAGACCCAAAGCGCAAGGGAGAATCCCTTCAAATTTGCTGCATCTGTTCCTGTGGTCTGCAGCTGTCTGTCTTTCTTTCCTTTTTTTCTTTGGCCGCGCCATGTGGCTTGTGGGATCTCAGTTCCCCGATCAGGGATTGAATTTGCACCCTCGGCAGTGAAAGCACGGAGTCTTAACCACTGGACCGCCAGGAAATTCCCTGCAGCTATCTTTCTATCAATAAATTCTATAATCCTTCACTAATTTAATCAGAAATGAATAGCAGGGATGAACAGACTCACTTGGCCCATCGAGAATCCAAACACTGCATACACATGATCTCATTTAATCTTCACAAGAAATCACGAATATTTCCCCTCTTTCCTGCTTTACTTGCTTTTTAACAATATTAAATTTGGAACCTGGAGTCACAGAAGAGATACTGGAAGGTTCCCCTTACCTTAGTGCCCTAAGGGGTGTGTCTTTTTCAGCAAACATCACACTTAGCCTACCAGTTCTCTCAACACCATTTGTGTCAGTCTTTCTTAACCTCGGATGCACAATGGAATTACTTGGGGAGTTTTAAAAAAGACTGATGCCTTGGTGCCATCCCCAGAGATTACGATGGAAGTTCCCTGGGTGCAGACAGGACCTGGAGAGACTTTACAAGGGGATTCTCATGTGCAGCCAAAAGTGTAAATCACTATTTTGGATGAGGTGTGAAGGATGCCGGTATAACCACTGACATAAACACTTACCAAAGCCATTGCTTCTCTGCCTATGGCCAATGTTTAGAGTTTGCATTACAAAGTTAGAAGCATGCTTATCTCATCTAAAATATAGCACTTGTTTCTCCTTAGGGGAAAGACATAGAAATGACGCAATTTTACTGGTGAACGTGCAGCGTGAAGATGGATTTCTCGTATTAAAAAAAATTTTTTATTGAAGTATATTTGATTTACAATGTTGTATTAGCTTCTGGTGTACAACAAAGTGATCAGATACATACACATACACACACACACACACACACACATTCTTTTTCATGTTCTTTTCCATTATGGTTTATTACCGGTTATTGAATATAGTTCCCTGTGCTATACAGTAGGACCTTGTTGTTTATCTACTTTATATATAATAGTTCATATCTGCTAACCCCAAACTCCTAATTTATCCCTCCCCCACCCCCTCTCCCCTTTGGTAATCATAAATTTATTTTCGATGTCTGTGAGTCTTTCTATTTTGTAAATAAGTTCAATTGTATCATATTTTAGGTTCCACATATAAGTGATATCATATGGTATTTGTCTTTCTCTTTCTTAGTACACTTAGTATGATAATCTCTAGGTCCATCCATGTTGCTGTAAATGGCAATGTTTCATTCTTTTTTATGGCTGAGTAGCATTCCACTCCATTCCACAGCAAAGGAAACCACAAACAAAACGAAAAGACAACCCAAGGACTGGGAGAGAATATTTGCAAATGATGCAACCAACAAGGGCTTAACTTTCAAAATATACAAATAGCTCATACAACTGAATATCAAAAAAAAACAAACAACCCAATCAAAATATGGGCAAGAGATCTAAATAGGCATTTCTCCGAAGAAGACATACAGATGGTCAATAGGCACATGAAAAGATGCTCAACATCACTAATGGTTAGAGAAATGCAAACCAAAACTATAATGAGGTACCACCTCACACCAGTCAGAATAGCCATCATTAAAAAGTCTACAGATAGCAAATGTTGGAGATGGTGTGGAGAAAGGGAACCCTCCTACACTGCTGGTGAGAATGTAAACTGGTGCAGTCCCTATGGAAAACAGTATGGAGGTTCCTTAGAAAACTAAAAATAGAGTTGCCATATGATCCAGCAATCCCACTCCTGAGCATATATCCAGAGAAAACGCTAATTCGAAAGATACATGCACCCCAATGTTCACAGCAACCCTATTTACAATAGCCAAGACATGGAAGCAACCTAAATGTCCACTGACCGATGAACAGATAAAGAAGATGTGGTATACATACATCCACACACACGTGCGCGTGCACACACAATGGAATACACTTCTATTATTATCATGTCATTTCTGAAGATGCTCAGCCTAAGGCTTTGTTTTCCTGTTTGTTCTATGGCTGTGTCAAAGCTTGGGGGAAATTTAATTTCTGTGCACAGAGTTTGGAATTTTGTTTTGTCTGTCTGTCTCTCTCTCCATCAGAAGTGACAAGTTTCCCTGTAGGATGATGCTGTACTTAGGTAGCAGTACCCTGGGACTGACTAACTGATTTCAAATGGAACTGAAACACTGGCATCTGTCTGACCACAGATCAAATCTGAATCCTTCTCTCTGAGTATCTTTCGATGCGTCTGTGAGTCTCATGGAATTCCATTTGACTCCTGGGCAGGCTATTAAGTGGGTTTCTGATGCCCTCTGAGAGTAAGCATGGATTCAAAGGCTTGGAGAAGAGTCACCTCTTTCTTGGAAGGTTGGAATGGGAAAAAATACTCTCATTTCTCAGTAAGTGGCAGCAATTTAGAAGACCATCCTGTGAAGGGACTGATTTCCAAGGCCCTCTAGAGGAATGCTTCTTGGAGTATAGTAATGTCAATAAATGCATTATTCAGTTTGATTTTCTTTTTTTCTTTTTTTTTTTTTTTGCGGTGCGCAGGCCTCTCACTGCTGCGGCCTCTCCCGTTGCGGAGCACAGGCTCAGCGGCCATGGCTCACGGGCCCAGCCGCTCCGCGGCGTGTGGGATCTTCCCGGACCGGGGCACGAACCCGCGTCCCCTGCATCGGCAGGCGGACTCTCAACCACTGCGCCACCAGGGAAGCCCTGATATTTTTTGACAGCAAAACTTTCTCAGCAAAGGAAGCAGCGCATTGATTTACATTCTGATGTAAGCTCCTTACTTTATCATGGACCAGTGCTCTGAGTTGCTTTGCTCCAGAGGTTGGCCAGAGGAGACACACTTGTTTCTTTCTCTCTGTGGGAACACTGAGGAACTTAAGAATTAGAAGAAGGAAACACAGCAGACTTTTCCAAAGGCACAATAGCTCTTGTACTAGTCTGAGTAGCCTCAATTATTGCTAGATTTCTGTAATCAGACAGCCTATGCAGATCGGGTCACTAGTTGTGCTTAAGAGTTGGTAAGTTCTAGACAGGCAGCCTAGACTAAGTAATGTCTTAGGCCATAAAGAAGGCCCATGGCTGTTAAAATAGGCTTGGCCAGAACATATGTCAGTTGTCACGTAGGGCAGTGAATGTGAGTTAACTGCAACTTGTGAGGACTCTGATGTGTTCCCGGACCATTCTCTCCTTGTAGAAAGCTCTGAACTTAGTTCATTAAGAGTCACAAACAACAGTCAGTTGGCCTGCTTCACCAAAAACCAAATTGTACCCAGGTCGGTAGCTGTTTCTTTGGAGTCATCTCATTTCAAGAGAAATGGAATGACTCAAGAGCATTCTAATGTTTTAGCTCTGGTGTAACAGTTAGAAGCCCCAGGCAAGGACATGACCTTGCCACTGATTACCCGCCTCAAGACTAAGATAGAGCATCTAAGTACTTAAGAAGAATCAATGTTGATTCTGATTTTTGAAGTTCATTCTGAATAACATGCAATCTGTCACAGCACTCCACTGTATCTGTCCTTTGAGGTGAGCTGCACTGTGAATATTAATCATTCATTGATTCATTCATTCATTCACCAGGAGTATATTGCAGTTAGCATACTTCATTGACCCTGAGATGCACTTTTCTCCCCCCACATTTTAACATCTCGGAAGCGGAGAGTGTCTTACAATCAATGACATTTTTTGAGTCTAAGTCCTGGTGAGAAATGGATGGCAGATTCTAGTGGGAATTGAAGATGACATAATGAGAGGATTACTTATAATGGGTGAGCATGGTAAAAGGAACCATTAAGGGATATTGAAGCACTCCAAAGCTAGTAGCATCCAAGGACATTTACCACCCTAGGCCAGAAGGGCAAGCGGGAGGGAGTGATTACTGGAACTCAGAGAGAACTCTACGTATAGTTTTAGGGCAGACCACCTAAGCAGAGCTGTGAGAGAGGAACACAGCCTTTAACAATCCTCAGCTCAGCAGGGAAGGAGCATGGGGAATAAATACCCTGAACTTTCTCTCCTCCTGTTCTCTGATCTCCCACTATTGGCTCCAGTTGGCCAAACCCAACTGAAAACCAGAGGGTGAAGGAGCAAAGCACAGTTTCGAAAATTGCAGAGAGGGACTCTACGGAGAGGGAAAATTGCAGAGAGGGACTCTGGTCGGGCAGACAGAGATCACCCAGCACAGTTCATCCCTTCTACCCTCAGCATCTACTCTTTTGTCTGAATAAAAATCTCATGTCCCCATCACCTACTGGAGTCAGCAAACTAGAGCCAACAGCCTGGCCGTTTGTTTTTGTCAATAGCCTTATTGGAACACAGGCACACACTTTTTTTTTTTTTTTTTTTGAAAAGGAATTTTGCCTTTTTTTAAAAAATTTTATTTATTTATTTATGGCTGTGTTGGCTCTTCGTTTCTGTGCGAGGGCTTTCTCTAGTTGCAGCAAGTGGGGGCCACTCCTCAACGCGGTGCATGGGCCTCTCACTATCGCGGCCTCTCTTGTCGCGGAACACAGGCTCCAGACGCGCAGGCTCAGTAACTGTGGCTCACGGGGGTAGCTGCTCCGCGGCATGTGGGATCTTCCCAGACCAGGGCTTGAACCCGTGTCCCCTGCGTTGGCAGGCAGATTCTCAACCACTGCGCCACCAGGGAAGCCCAGGCACACACATTTTTAACATATTGTTTATGGCTGTTTTTGCTCCACAATGGCAGAGATGAGTAGTCGCAACAAAGACTGGACGGCCCATAAAGCCTGAACTATTTACTGTCTGTCAGATACTATGAGAACACTTCCTGACTGTTGACGACTGGATCAGTTCTCTCATACGCCCACCTGAAACTTAAAATCTTACCTCCCACCAGTGCTCTTCCCAGAAGCTAGCTGGAGAAAAAGGGTGGAAGAAACAGTTAATCAAGACCAAACAAAGATGCTTCAATCCCACTTATGTAGCTGGTCATGAAATCTGCGTTAATAATCATTTCAAATTCTCCTGACTCTCTGCCAGCACTTCAGCTGAACTGCTTTACCTGGAGGATTGACCCAAACCTTCATTCGGGAAGGATCTGATTCCTCAGTGGCCATTTTTATTGGGTTGCTGCAGTTTTCCCCTGGCCAGGATGACTGAGCAATGGAGTACTGAGAGATGCCTCAATAAATCCCCTGAGCTCTGGCCATAGGTCTCCTTGTAACCATTGTGGATGAGCCACGCAATTTCCTCTTGATAATCACCTGAGCTAGTACAGGTAACCTCTTCTCTACCTGTAGGTTTACTGGTGTGAGGACTGCCATATATTTAAGAGGCATTCTCAGCTTCCAATATAATAGAACCATGACAGTTTCCTATGTAAAAATGCTAGTGCCTTCCTTGGACACCACAGCCCTTAGGCTCACTGAACCCAAGTTCGTGCAGACATACAGGAAAAACTACTTAAGTAAGCTATTAGGTATAACAACGAGAAGGGCCATCCCCATTTGCACATCTTTGTCCCTTAACCCATGGGTTTTGGCTACAAGAGCTACAGCACCATATTTTGGCTGCTGATTTAAAGCATATACTCTATCACGTAAGATTCTCTCCAGCCTCACTAAGCACTGTACATCAGCTCATTCTATAACTGAGCTTTGAATAAACCATTCCATTCTTCTATCAAACCAGCTATTTTCAGGTGCTGAGACACATGGTAAGACCAATGAATTCCATAGCATGAACTCCCAGATGCACTTTCTTCACTGTAAACTGAGTTTCTAGGTCAGAGGAGAGACCATGTAACGTCTTCTTTGAGTCTAAGTATAATGGTGCATTCACATGACAGAGAACAGTTTATCTTTACTCTCTTATCTAAGAAAAGATCACCATCTCTCTGGCTCTTTGTTATAATGGGCTCCAGAGGAATCCTGATTGTCTTTACATATGGAATAGCAGACTCATCCACCATATTGATGACATTCTTGCTATTCCAGGTGTGCTGTCTTTACCAGAGCAAAGCAATAAAGTCTCTAGTACCTGGTACCTGGTACCCAAATATTGACTGGGGAAATTCTTTTTCATTCCTATCAGCAAAGATAGTCAGAAGCAGGGGTGTCTATTGTAGAGACCCAAGGGAATCTTTTTAAGGGAACATACTTCTTTCAGTGACCATCTCTGCACATTCTGAGAAACCTAAAAGAGAAATCCCTCTTAATTTCTGGCTACCTGGTTTTCTCCTGGGTATTAGAGGCGCAAAGA
The DNA here is from genome assembly GCF_000442215.2 of Lipotes vexillifer. Taxonomy (NCBI): domain Eukaryota; kingdom Metazoa; phylum Chordata; class Mammalia; order Artiodactyla; family Lipotidae; genus Lipotes; species Lipotes vexillifer. Next base: position 571,107 of record NW_006778821.1, on the reverse strand, counting down.
TCGGA
>NW_006778821.1:552188-571092 GCF_000442215.2 Lipotes vexillifer | reverse complement strand
ATCGGAAGATCATTTTTTTTCCCATTCATTCCAACAGACTAACTAAGCATCTATTACTTTGCCACATGCCTGTAATGCTCCTCAAACACAGAGCTAAAATTCTATTTTGAGAGCCTACCTCTTAAGAACACCCCAATACCAATTACTGTATCAGGGTCCCAGCCAGAAACAAAGGGAACACTGAAACTGTGACTGTGACACTGAGGAAAAATTAATAAAAAACTATTTATAAAGGTGTGGTCAAGGTTAAGGGAAAGTAATGAGGGATGGTGAAACTGGCCACAGTCGAGGACTTTACCACTCATAGGCCTGAAGGGGTGAAGGCAGGGAGTGGTGACCGTAGGTCCAGCTGGAGGATAAGGCCACCTGCCAGGAGCTGTAATCCTGAGCAGAGGGAATGTAACCCCTGGCACTTTGTGACCCAGCAGGAAACAGCCAAGGGAAGAACTGTATCAATCTCACTTTCTTCCCACCATTCAATCTCCTACTGGTTCCTTCCTCTGGCCAATCCCAACCCAAATCCACAGGGCAAGACAGCCCCAATAAAGCAGCTCATTAAGGTTGGCCTCTTGGGGCACAGAGCAGCGTGCAAAAGAGCAAAGAGAAAAACAAAAGCAGAGACAGAGGCAGAACATCCAGAACAACATCTTACTGTTATAATTGGCTGCATTCCCCCCCTTTTTTAGCAGTATCTGCAGCCCTGCTGCACCTTACAATCAATGGCTTCTTCAAGTCAATGAATTTCAGCATGTACAAGGTATGAGAGAACTTTAGAACTCGAGGGAATGTTGGATTGCACTTAGTCCAAGCCCCTCAGTTTACAGATGAGAAAACTGAGGCTCAGAGAGTGGAAACGTCTTGCTCAAAATCCACAACAAGTAGCAGAGCTATTACCCTCTTTCATCCTTCTGCAGGATGGACAAAAATGAATTCCTGACTCAGGCCTCACATTTTTCACTGGCCTAAGCCAAGCTGGTCTCCAAATGCTTTTCTCCATACCTGATTATCATCAGCGACACAAGTGCTAAACGTTGACTGACAGAACAGACATCATCTAGAAGATGTCTGCCTGACTGGTATTAATGGAATAGAGCTTTTACGGGCTCTACTTTCTCAGGCTTAGAGGAGACTGTATCTAGGTTCAGTCAGTCCTCATTGGATTCAGCAGGTTGGAAGACTCATCCATAATAAAAAAAAAAAAAGCCAGGTCTTCATTGCACGTACTCTGAAATGAGGTCAGCTACACACTGGGGAATGTCTTCAGGATAGTAACAGGAGAACACAAGAAAAAAAGGGATGCTAGTAAGCACCCACGTGTTTATGGGGAGAAATCAAAATTGAGGAACAGAAAGGACTCAAAGAAAAGACTGACTGCAAATCAAAACTACAATGAGGTACCACCTCACACCTGTCAGAATGGCCAACATCAGTAAGTCTACAAATAATAAATGCTGGAGAGGGTGTGGAGAAAAAGGAACCCTCCTACACTGTTGGTGGCAATGTAAACTGGTGCAGCCACTATGGAGACAGTATGCAGGTTCCTCAAAAAACTAAAAATAGAGCTATCATATGATCCTGCAATCCTACTCCTGGGCATATCTCCAGAGAAAACTCTAATTCAAAACGATACATGCACCTCAATGTTCATAGTAGAACTATTTAAAACAGCCAAAACATGGAAGCAACCTAAGTGTCCATCAACAGATGAATGGATAAAGAAGATGTGGTACACACACACACACACACACACACACACACACACAGGAATATTACTCAGCCATAAAAAAGAATGAAATAATGCCATTTGCAGCAACATGGATGGACCTAGAGATGATCATACTAAGGGATGTAAGTCAGACAAAGATGAATATCATATGATATCATTTATATGTGGAATCTAAAAAAATGATACAAATGAACTTATTTACAAAACAGAAATAGACTCAGACATAGACAACAAACTTATGGTTACCAAAGGGGAAAGGGGGGGAGGGATGTTAGGAGCTCAAGATTAAAATATACACACTACTATATAAAAATAGATAACCAACAAGGACCTACTGTATAGCACAGGGAACTATATTCAATATCTTATAATAACCTATAATGGAAGAGAATATGAAAACACACACACACACACACAGACACACACACACACACACACAACTGAATCACTTTGCTGTACACCTGAAACTAACACAACATTGTAAATCAATCGCATTTCAATAAAAATTTAAAAAAAAAGAAAAGACTGATAAATGGGGTGTGTCTTAGGCCAATGTTCACATCAACTACAACTAACAGTCTTTTAAGTATCAAGTACCTTAAATATCAAGGTCCCGTCTGCCATATTCTCTACACCAGTGCTTCTTAAAGTTTATTGTGCTTGCAGATCAACTAAGGACCTTGTTCTAATGAATACTGTGATTCATTCTGCCTTGGGACCCAACATTCTTCATTTCCAACAAGCTCCGAGGTAAAGCTAATGCTGCTGGTTCATGAATCACACTTTGAGAAGCAAGTCTCCAGCTCATAACAAGCACAGAATTTCTATCTGGGGTACATTTTGGTGAAGAACAAAGAGCATGGGCTTTGGGATCTGAAATGGGGAGCTAGATGTAGGGTGAGGCTCTATTATACACTAGTTGGGTTGTTTAACCTCTCTGAGACTCATGTCTCTCCTTTTTTGGTCCTTTGTCTTTTTAAAACACAGATAATAAATTAGATAACGATTTGTAAAGCCCCTGAAGTACACTAGGTGCTCGATAAATGTCACTTCTGATCCCTTCCCTTGTCACTACCCATGATTTACTGAGGGGAGGGCAAAGGGAGTGATGGTGTCAGGGTTCAGCTTTACAGGAAAATAAGTGAGCAAGAACCAAAATGAGGGTTAGATTCAACAGCTAAGCACCATGAAGAGTTGTTCAACGTCATCTAGCCTTAGAAACGGACACCAGATAGTCATCCAATCTGTGTGTCTCAATTCAGCAAATGAGCTTCGCTCCAAAGACAAATAAGTATAAAATCTAGAAACAATAAATGCTGGAGAGGGTGTGGAGAAAAGGGAACCCTCTTGCACTGCTGGTGGGAATGTAAATTGATACAGCCACCGTGGAGAACAGTATGGAGGTTCCTTAAAAAACTACAAATAGAACTACCATATGACCCAGCAATCCCACTACTAGGCATATACCCTGAGAAAACCATAATTCAAAAAGAGTCATGTACCACAATGTTCACTGCAGCTCTATCTACAATAGCCAGGACATGGAAGCAACCTAAGTGTCCATCGACAGACGAATGGATAAAGAAGATGTGGCACATATATACAATGGAATATTACTCAGCCATAAAATGAAACGAAACTGAGCTATTTGTAATGAGGTGGATAGACCTAGAGTCTGTCGTACAGAGTGAAGTAAGTCAGAAAGAGAAAGACAAATACCGTATGCTAACACATATATATGGAATTTAAGGAAAAAATGTCATGAAGAACCTAGGGGTAAGACAGGAATAAAGACACAGACCTACTAGAGAATGGACTTGAGGATATGGGGAGGGGGAAGGGTAAGCTGTGACAAAGCGAGAGAGAGGCATGGACATATATACACTACCAAACGTAAGGTAGATAGCTAGTGGGAAGCAGCCGCATAGCACAGGGAGATCAGCTCGGTGCTTTGTGACCGCCTGGAGGGGTGGGATGGGGAGGGTGGGAGGGAGGGAGACGCAAGAGGGAAGAGATATGGGAACATATGTATATGTATAACTGATTCACTTGGTTATAAAGCAGAAACTAACACACCACTGTAAAGCAATTATACTCCAATAGGAATGTAAAAAAAAGAAAAAAGAAAAAAAAAGAAAGTACTAGACATAAAAAAAAAAAACAAAAACACAAACAGGAGGAATAGGTGACACACGATGCATTTTCAAGGATATGCATCTTCAAGTACCCAGGAATAACTTGTAATAGAACACAGGAGAGATCTTAGGAAAGTGAATTTAATGAAAAAGACATTACACTTTGCACTAAGTACAGAGTGGCACAAAGCTTTGGTCTGGGGTGCATATTCCATACAGAAGCTTAGAAGTAGGCATGTTAAGTACTTAAGCATTGCTCCTAATTTTGTACTAAATGTGGCAAAACAAGTAAATAGGAACAGTCATTTGTAGCCAACAACAGAACCAAGAAAACTAGCAAAATGAATGTAGACCTCCCATCATCTCCAGGGAATTTTCTTTTTTTTTTTTTTGATTTTGGCCGTGAGGCTTGTGGGATCTTAGTTCCCTGACCAGGGATCGAACCCGGGCCCTTGACAGTGAGAGCAGAGAGTCCTAACCACTGGACCGGCAGGGAATTCCCAAGGGAATTTTAAAAATATTATTGTTTCTTAGATCTTTCAACCTTCTCTCCCTCTCCCTCCCTCCCTCCCTCCCCCTCTCCCTCTCTCTCCCTCTCCCTCCCCGCCCCCAAAACAGTGACACTGTATCGTGCACTTAAAAATTTGTTAAGAGGGTAGATCTCACGTTAAGTGCTCTTACCACAATGAAAAAAAGGCATAAATGAGTTACCAAGCAACAAAAAGGCATGGAGGAACCTTAAATGCATATCGATAAGTGAAAGAAGCAAGTCGGAAGAGGCTATATCCTGTATGATTCCAACTATATGACATTCTGAAAAATACATAAAAAAAAAAAAAAAAGACAGTAAAAAAGACCAGTGGTTGCAAGAGGTTGGAGCACAGGGGATTTTTAGGGCAGCAAAATGATCCTGTATGATAATGTAATTGTGGATACATGATATTAGGCACTTGCTAAAACCCATACAACTGTAAAACACCAAGAATGAACCCTAATATAAACTATGGACTTCTATTAATAATAATGTACCAATATTGGTTAATCAATTACAATAAACATACCACACCAACGAAAGATGTTAATTACAGGAGACACTTGCAGGGGGAGGGGAGTGGTAGTATATGGGAACTCTTACTTTCTGCCTAATTTTTCTGTAAACCTAATACTGCTCTAACTTCTCAGTCTAAAGTCGATTAATTTAAAAACAAACAAAGAGATCAACTTCGTATCAGAGCAGGAGCTTAGGCGAGTAAATTGGCAGCCAAAGCAGGCGGGTGCCAGTGACAAGGCAGATATAGGTGACCTGCTCACTGGCAGAGTTTGGAAAATTACCGCTCATACTTCTTCCCAAGGAGAGCTGCCACTGGGTTCAGTGATCCTCAGCTGTTCTTAGGGTACTGAAAGTGTGTCTTCCCTCTCCAGCCCACTAAACCCTTGGACTCGTCTTCAGGCCCAGAGCAAAACAGCCTGCCTGTGACAGCTACACTCAATCCAGGAACGGGGACCTAGCGCATCCAGAGTTGGGCCAGTTCTTGCCCTGATGATGTGGTGCCCGTCTCAGAGGTTTATTTACACTGTTTATTTTAAGGAATCCTGCCTGGTGGAAGGGATAAAGGATATCTCCAATGGAGGGGAATCTCCAGTGGAGGCAAACCCCCTTTTCCCTATGTCCTTAGCAATTCATGCCTGGCCCAAGTTATATCCCCCATTCAGCAAAACAGAAAACCTGTCTCTAATCAGACCTGTCTTTCATCAACCATGAACTGCTCTTCAGCTATGGGGTCCCCTCCTCACTTATCTACTCAAGCAGACATTATTTCTTCCTGCTAATACCATACTTTTCTTGAGAGGAGTTCCCCACCTCATTACCTTTTCAGGGATGTTTAGTACCCCTTAAAATTTGACACCCTGGGAAGCAGCGAGGGCAACCCCGCTCACCCCAACCCGGCTTTGTGCATTCCGGTGCTTTGCAAACAAATGACTCTAACAGAGCTGGGTTCGGAGGTGATAGGAAAGAGCTGAAAATTAATAATAACATTTCCATTAATCCAAGAGGCATAAAGCATTGAGGGCATCTCCTAAGGTTCTGAGCTGCACCCCATCAGTCAGAGGCACAATGTAAGACGATATTTAGGAATCAAGGAGGTCTAATTAATTGTGGGTAGTGAAGGTCAAAAGCAAGAAGATTCAGGAAAGTCTAGACATTTCTTTCTTCATATCAACTGAAAGCCAATGATCTCTCTTCAAAAACGTCAATTTATGAATAATGAATATTGGAAAGGATGGAAAAGAAAATATATTCCCAACACTCAATCACTCTAACTACAGTTCAAACATAAATGATTGACATAAACTGTTTTGTGATGGAATGGCTCCCTTCCTTTCTTGTTTCCAAACGTGAAAGATTTAAAAAATTTTACTGTTAGGACTCATCAATTCCCATGGATCTGCACAAACAAGTTTCAACTTTCTGAAGACAAAACGAACCCCTGGCTAAGTAGAAAAACATGCTTAGAAAGAACAATAGGATTCCTTTCACAAAGTAAAGCAGATCTAACAATAAAGGGATAAAAAGAAAATATTTTGATTCAAATCCATATCTAGTTCTCTGCCCTTCTATGGACTTTTTTTCCTCAGCAAACACCCATGATTTAAACTTTTGCTATAACTATTAGAATAAAATATTTTACTTGTTTTATTAGTGTCTGCCTAAATCAGAGAAAAAGGAAAATGATTGGAGACAATTATCCTCTTGTGCTGAAATACCGGAAAGAAAAATATGACCTACTCCCTATATGCATATTTTGTCACTTATAGGCAATACTAACTATATATTCTACCTCCCTTTTCCAAGTATGAAAGGAACCCTCTGCCAGAATAGTTCAAAAAATTCTAATGTGGTAAATGAGGTACAATTGCTAATCTTTGAAAGACTATGCATTCCTCATAATGACAACAGCAGTTTGTATTTCTACAGAATTTCTTTTGAGAGAATGGTAAATTTCCTTCTGTAGATAGAAAGTGTGATTCTGAACAACATCCCTGTGAGGAAGGTAGGTGTGATCTCCCTGACATAGGGGATAAGCAATGGGTCATAGAAAGAGATGGTCATTACACTGAAAGAACGTTAAGGAAAAGGGTGGAAAGATAGTTGGCTTATGGGTTCCACAACATCTTAACAAAAAACTGACCAGTTTTTCTCTCCCTCAAATTAAACAATTTTGCAAGACTTACTAACTAATCAGATGCAGCAGGAAATTCCACAATGCGTGACATAGCAAAGTAAGGGTTTTTTTTTTTTTTTTTGTATCGTTGCTGTACACTGGAGACCACTTCATTGTACATAGAATGATTAAGACCTAGCCAAGCACCCAGGAAAAGAAGGGCCTAAGAGATTATGAACTACAGATTGCTATCTCTAGATCACTAATAATGACCTTTTTTTTTTCACAGTGGGTTAAAATTTACAAAGCATATTCACATATATTACCTCATTTGATATCTTCAATTACTACAAGGCAGCCCAATTATCCCTATTTTACAGGCAACTAGATCAAGGCCTAGATTGGATAATTAACTTGACTGAGGTCACATGGCTGGTAAGTAGTCAAGACTTGAGCTTATGTCAATCTGAGGTCAAGCTTAGGCTCCTCCCACCTCACCATGGTTGCCTTGCAATTAATAATGTCCAAGTTAGCCAAAGCCAATCTGTCATCATGATGTAGAGTGGGTCCAAATAATATAGTCAAGATAATTTGTCCTCTAATGCAGTCTTTCTCACACTGTGATCCACTTCATTAGAATCACCCAAGAAGCCTGATAAAAATGATGAAGTTTTCTGGAGATTTTGTTCAGTAGGTTTGGAGCAATGCTCTGGAATCAGATGTATTAAATTCACACCCCAGATGATTCAGATAATCTTTTGGAATCCTTGATGTGGCCCAATTTCCAGGGCTCTTTGCTCAAACCTTGCAAGATCTGATTTTTGTTATAGTTTTGCCTATATAAACTTCCTCGTCCTATTTATTTTCTTTAATTTCAGAGGCCATAAATATACCACTGTGGGAGGAAAGCCCTTCTGCCAACTTCTAAAGGCAATGCTCAGTTTAGGGTGAAATATCTACGTGGAAGAAAAAACAAACACTGATCACAGCCCAAAATGCCACAGTATTTCTTTCTGTGATGCTTCTGGGACTTGATATCTTCATCCACTTTGCTTCTAAAAGTGGATTTGCCCTTATTTTTTCCACAGGTTTCTCCTCCCCTGCACAATAGAAACGTTGGGGTAGCAGGTGATGCTGCTGCTGCTATTACAGTGAATCAGGGGGGCTCAATTCACACATTAGTTATGTATCACTACTTAATGATGACTGGTCATATACTTGTTTAAATTTCTTAAGGAAAAGGACGCCAAAATAAAAAGTCCCATCAAAATATCTTTGCTGTTGGTGCTTTTGTGACCTGGAAAATCTACATCCTGATAATTCCAGTGACAGTAACAACATAAGCAAAATGAGAGCTGATTCCCTGGATCTTCCACATATCCTGCAGGTGCTATTTACAAACTGAATGGATCAGGTCAGGCTTGTAAGGTTGCCCATGTCCCTTTACAACTTGTCTGATTCAACTGAGGGAAAATTGAGGACTGCTCCAAATAAGGAGTAGGATCCTCCAGGCAAGGCCATGGTCTCTTCTTCTGAGAAGCTGAGATGCTGGGCTGGAGAGCACACTCTGTGCTTTTATCTATGCCAAGAGAAGCTGGAATGGGCTGTTTAGGGCTGTAACTAAAGTACTTATAGAAATGTTGCTTTTAAAAGATCAATCGGCAATCACAGTCGGAGATTTTTCTTGACCTACGTGGGTCCCAGTTTCCTCATCTGGTCTCACATTCTCTGATGTTACTTTTTTTTTTCATTTTCACTTAATCCACAAATATTTTCAAATTACCTACTCTGAACTAGGCACAGGGGATATAGCTGTGAAACAATTTAAATATAAATACTGTCTCTGCCCTTCTGAATCTTACATTCTAGGGATGTGGTGGGGAGTGAACTGACACAGGCATTAAAGGACTCATTACGTGAATCATTTATGAAAATGGCGACGTATGTAATGAAGAGGAGAGAGAGGCAGGCTGTTGTGACCTAGTCAGGCAGAAGGGGGTCAGGAGAGGTTTCCCCGAGCAGGTAACGTTCAAGACCTGGATGATGAATGGAAATCAGACCGATGAGGAGAACAAGCAAGCAGATTCCTTTGCAAAGGCCATGAGATGGAGTAAAGGCTGGCACGATTGAGAAGCAGAAAAATGCATTGCGTGGCTGAAAAGCAGGGGAGAGAAAGAGGCATGGCCCGGGGTGAGCTGGAGAGGAGGAAGCAACCATCTCAGACAGGGCTTGGCAGGCCCCGAGCAAGAATTTGGATTTTATTCTCAGGGCAATGGAAAGCCACGGAGGGTTTTAAAGCATGATCAGATGTGCATTTTTCAAAAGAGCACTTTGAGGATGTACAGATAGACAATGATGAGAAAGTATAGCTAGCGGTAGAAGTCGAATTTAGGTGGTAGGTATAAGTTGCTCACTGTAAAATCATTTCAACTCTTCTGCATGTTTGAACATCTAAAAATAACATGTTGGGAAAATCTGGCCACCGTATGGAGAGTGGATTGAGGGAGGGCAAGAGTGGCTGCAAAGATAGCAGCTAGGAGACCTGTAATAAGCGTAGAGAGGCATAATGGTGGCTTGTACTCGGGTGGTGGCATGGAGATGGTGAGAACTGGACAGGCTTTTGAGATATTTAGGAGGTAGAATCAATATGATGCCCTGATTGATTTTGCCTCGGGGTAAGGAAGAGGCATAAATCAAAGATCACTAATTTGAAAAGATATATGCACCCAATGTTGACAGCAGCACTATTCACAATAGCCAAGGTGTGAAAGCAACTTAAGTGCCATCAACAGATGAATGGATAAAGAAACTGTGGTAGATATATACAATGGAAAAAGAACAAAATTTTGCCATTTGCAGCAACATGGATGGACTTGGAGGGCATTATGCTTAGTGAAGTAAGTCAGAGAAAGACAAATACTGTGTTTTCACTTATATGTGGGATCTGAAAAATAAAACGAATGAACAAATATAACAAAACAGAAAGAGGGGACTTCCCTGGTGGTGCGGTGGTTAAGAATCCGCCTGCCAATGCAGGGGACACGGGTTTGAGCCCTGGTCCGGGAAGATCCCACATGCCATGGAGCAACTAAGCCTGTGTGCCACAACTACTGAGCCTGCACTCTAGAGCCCATGAGCCACAACTACTGAGCCCGCGTGCCACAACTACTGAAGCCCACATGCCTAGAGACTGTGCTCCACGAGAAGAGAAGCCACCGCAATGAGAAGCCCGCGCACTGCAATGAAGGGTAGCCCCCGCTCGCCACAACCAGAGAAAGCCTGCGCGCAGCAACGAAGAACCAACGCAGCCAAAACTAAGTAAATAAATAAATAAAATTAAATTAAATTAAAAAACAGAAACAGGTTCACAGATAAAGAGAACAAAGTAGTGGTCACCAGAGGGGAGAGGGATGGGGGAGGGGCAAAACCGATGAAGGGAGTTAAGAGGTACAAACCGCTAGGTATCAAATAAATAAGTTACAAGGATGTAATGTACAGCACATAGAATATTCTCAACGTTTTAGAATAACTGTAGTATAAAAATATCAAATTACTATGTTGTACAGCTGAAACTAACATAATATTGTTAAGTCAGCTATATGTCAATTAAAAAAAAGATCACTATCCAGTGTCTAGTTAGCATAACCTGGTGGATGATGGTACCAGGTACTGAGACAGGATGTACTGGAGTAGAAAGACATGGGTGTAAGAGAGAAGGTAGAATAAAGAGTTCTTTTTTTTTTTTTTTTTTTTTTTCACGCCGCAACTAAGACCTGGCACAGCTAAATAAATAAATCAGTAAATAAATATATATTTTTTCCCGCGTCTCCTGCATCGGCAGGCGGACTCTCAAGCACTGCGCCACCAGGGAAGCCCAAGAGTTCATTTTTGAGTATGTCGAGAGCATGAGCTATCTTGGTGGAGATATCATATAGGCGGTTGGATCCGGGGCTGAGAGGAAGGATCTGGGTTGGGGATGTGAATCTGTACTTATAAGCATATAAATAATCATAAAATCATGAGCATACACTACATGATAATGCCGGAGAGGATGGATAAAGTGAGGAGAAAAGAAAGAACAAGCATCAAAGAATCCAATGTTAACAATCTTTAACAGAGAAGGAAAGGGAACAATTAATGAAACAGAAAAATTAGGCATGTATGATATTGCCAAAGGCCTCTATTGAAGGGCTTTTGGGTTGTTTCCAATCTTCTGCAAGCAATACCCTTGTATGTACTCACTTCTCACATATGTATCTATCTCTGTAGGATAAATACCCAGAAGTAGAATTGCTGTGCAATATACACATCTCATTTTGAATTTCAAAGTGTTTAGTTGTGAAAAACAAGATTGCTTAGAAAAGCCACCAAACATAGATAGCTTAGTTAACCATATTTAATGTGGCATTTGATAGGACTGGTTAAATAAATTTAATATATCCCATAATGTAATACCCTGTTGCCATAAAAAAAGAATGAGGCTGCCAATATATTCTGATATGGAAGAGGAAGGGGTAGGACTTACTTTTCACAATTTTGAACCATTTGAGTTTTATGCCATTCACATGTATCACTTACATTAAAAATATTTTTTGTACTTCCACACTATACTTAAAAAAGAGTAGCCTAAAGATCAATTTACCTTTCATTTTTAAGAGCCACGCCAACAGGTTTCTGATGGACTTAGGCACACCCGGGTCTTGCATTATGGAAATACCCAGTTAGATGTTGGACTTTATGACCGTGGCAAAGGTCTGAATACATAAAGTTCATGCTCATCTTGGGTTCGAGTTATAAATTTTGGAATTGATTAATTTTGCCACTTTTATTATTAGCAAATAAATCTACCTCATTTTGTCTACTTTAGAGATGTCTCCAGGCTTCACCATCGCCACCCTCTCTCACCTCCCCTAAAATGTCTCTGAAGACATACTCAGTCATATCAAGTCTGAAGACAATTTATATTTCCAATATAGGAAGTAGTGATGATCGTACACTTTTTGTTTTCTGTTTTTAATAAGGGCAACATAGGGATATGGGTGTGAGTTTAAAAGAATGTACCATATGCACTAAGCTACACTAGACTAATAACTTCAATTTTCTAGAATCAGAGAGCCTGTTTTTTTTAAATAATAATGAATATGGATTGCTTATTCCCCTTTCTAAGAATAATGCTAAATATATTCTTAAACCTGTTTTCAAAATTCAAGAAAAATTCAGAATATGGAACAATTAGCTAGAATAAGCCTGAAGATGATTCTAGCTTTCCTACTAGTAAAATTCAGTATTTATCCTTTTAAGGATTTTATCAATACATGAATTCAAGTGAAAAAATGAGCTGAGGGGTTAGAACATGACTCCAGAAGATTGGGTCAGGTACGTTCACACACAAATAATCAGACTCTGCTCCACCTCCCTTGGTCTATGTCCTCCTGTCTATCACGATAAGCATCGGATCACGCCAAAGACCACAGTGAAGAGAACACTAGCCTAGGGGTCACACCCTGGATTTAAGTCTGGATACACTCACAGCTTCTATAATATCTTGGGCAAGTCATTTCTGCTTTCTGGGCTGCAGATTTGGAATCTTCAAAATGAGGAACCAGGTCTGAGGTCCCTTTCAGCTTTAACTCCCTGAAGGAGTTAGGGAGTATGAATACCTAAGTTTGGTGTTAGGAGTAGGTGATGGAGTTAGGTGAAGGAGTTAGGAGTACGAATACCTAAGTTTGGTGGCTAAAGTCTCTGGAATCCCAGGTGAACAGAAGGTAAGGTAGATTGAACTCCGGGCCACATTCCTTCATTCCTTCCTGCATCGTTGCTCTTGCCATGGCTTCAGTGTGAGTAGAGTATATTCCCCTGCCTCTTGATTTTGGGCTTGGCCATAGGACTTCCTTTGAGCAATGGGATATCGTAGACATAACACAAGTAGGGGCTCAAAAATGTGCATTGCTTCTTATTCCCTCTTAGTTAATAGCTTAGAACATTTTATAAAATAAATGTTTACAACAGAGCTAATAGCTAGGTCATAATCAGGGTGACTCTACATCCCAATTTTGCCAGGTCAATCCTGGTTTACGTCTGTTGTTCTGGTGTAATGATTTAGCTCTCTTCACTCGCAAAAGTGGGGCGATTTAGAGTATCAATTACATAGTCACCACAGAAAAACCTCAGTTCACCTTGAAAACCTACCCAGTCAATCCACAAGTTGGCTACAATAAGAGGGCCACGCCCTTGCCCCAGCGTCCATCCCCACAATGCCTTCCTTGGATCATGGGGATTCCCACTATCCCCTCTTCTTACTCTTCAAGTGATCTACATTCCAAGTGGCCCCCTTTCCCCTCAAACCTTGAGAAAACCTAAAGTCACTCACAATTAGAAAAAGTTTGGGGACTCCCAATCTCAACTGCAGCTTCAAATAAGCATGTGCCATTTCCCGTACGGTATAAAGCCTATGAATCATTGCACAATTGGCTTGTTGACACGACAGTGTGGTATACTTTCTATCATCCAATCAAAAAAGCCCTGGCCCATGCACATAGAGAGGTACATGCTTTTTTAGACACCTGGCAAGACCCTAGGTGTTCTTAACACTGATATCTCTCCTCTCATGTCCCAATACCCTCAGGTGAGAAATGGCAGGGAAGCAGACCCCAGGTCCCAAGCCTGCTACTGGTAGGAAATAACAACCAGACAGTCCCAAGAGGCCTCATTTTGGAGAACTGGTACCTTCAGAGCTTAATCTTCCCCATGCTGGCACGGAGCATGAGTACGCCCTCTACCAGAGTCCCAGGATTGTCTACCATCTTCTGCCAGAGGCGTTGCTCTTCCCCCTGAGAGTCCATCCAATCCACGGTCTTCCCATGGCTCACACCTAAAGAAGGGAAAGGGAAGCATTACACTTTACAAATGAAATGTTTTGATCTTCTGGAAGACACCTATCAACCTCTGAGGCGGACCCGCTGACCAGAGAGCCCTTCAGTGGCTTGTTCTCACCATATCTCGTGGGTGGAGTTAGCACGGACTACATCCTTCGTAGCCTGCATTACTCTACTCTGCCTAGAAGATGGGGAACAAAACAGGAAGGCCCCAGGGGCTCATTTCTTCCTCACTTTGGTAGTTTAAGTAGAAAGCTGGCTCATCTAGACTGAGTTAACACAACACAAGAACAAGCTGACTGGGAGTTTTTGTTTTAGTGGCAGAGCTAGCCCTGGCTCTCCCTAATCTATACACGTGCTCTACTGCTGTAATTCCCCCCACCCCCCAATTCGCCCTGTTCAAGTTGTGTCTTGTGGAATCAGTGGTGTGTTTCCATGACCTGTTTGAACAACACGAGACATTATTTTTTTAGGGGAAAAATGGATTTCCTTTCGATTCAAGCAGTGTAATGGCTGCAAGCATGGACAGAACTGAGAAGAGGTTGAAGTCAATTTCGTCTTGGAAGTCCTGCTCTCCCCAGTCAGAAGCATGTGCTGTCTTGGTGATCCTCTCCCGAGCAAATCCTGAAGTAAGGCCCAAGAAAGTAGTTGAAATTCACTTAGACTGAAGTGTAAATGGTATTTTATGAAAGGACTGAATATAAGCATTATACACCCCACACTTCTAGCTGAAGGATACAAAGTTACATAGTAGTAATTTTAACAATGAACCAATCCTTGGCTAAAGTCATGGAGCATCTGTGGAAATTTCGAGAGTCGGCTAAGAGGAAACTACAATATACACTTAGGACACATCAAACCTGCAGGAACCACTCCCCTGCCCCACACCAAGTCACAGACTGCCTCAGGTTTACCAAGTCCCTCACCGCTTCCAGAATTCAAACGAACTCCTCCCAGAAAGATGTTGCTGGAAAAGGCCTCCTTGTCCCAGACGGTGAGTTCTAGGCAAACATTCTTTATATCCTGGGGATGCAGGCCAGTGAACATGAAAGTATGATTCCACTGAGGGTTGACACTCTTTTTTATTACCAGAGTTTTGTGCTTGGTGGCTTTGCTATCATCAGGGAGCAGGTAGCTGCAGGAGAAAACACAATCAAGCCATCAGTGAGACAGTAAGCAGAAAAAGGCACCCTTGCATAGTCATGTCAATTTCCCATAATTCCTCGTGTGTGTGTATGCGTGCATGAGTGTGTGTGTGTGTGTTTATCTGTGTGTGTCTATTTGATTTTCTTTCCCAGCATCATATATGCTTAAATCTGGGTTTATTTAGTGGAATGGTTTATTATTTCTTTTAAGTGGGGCAATAGTAAAATGCCCCCACTCTCCTTTCTTTTTAAAAAAAATATTTATTTATTTGGTTGCACTGGGTCTTAGTTGAGGCAGGTGGGCTCCTTAGTTGTGGCAGGCGGGCTCCTTAGTTGTGGCATGCGAACTCTTAGTTGCGGCATGCGTGTGGGATCTAGTTCCCTGACTAGGGATGGAACCCGGGCCCCCTGCATTGGGAGAGCAGTCTTATCCACTGCGCCGCCAGGGAAGTCCCCTGTCCTCTCTTTTCTAATCCTATATTGGTCCTTCCCTCCTACTGAAATGAAAATACCTCCTGTGGGAGACACTATGTAATAATGTTCTGCCTCCTATCACCTTTGGCCCACCTCTGAGGTGACATGAAGCCACGATGAGCACTTCCTGGCATGTGGACAGCTTCCTACTTCAAGCGCCTATGTCTCTTTGCTTCTCCAATTAAGGACTTCGGTGCTCTGTGAGCTGACTCAGCTTCTGTGCAGGAAACCCTGGGATTACTGGGAATTTAATGTCCCGAGGAGCAACCCTCAACCAATGAGTTTTAGAAATTGGTGGATGAGTCTCCCAGCTTCCCTGTCCCTTGAAGGGATGATCCTAAGGTCCATTCCACAGAGTTCCTTGATGCTTCCTTAGTGGAACTGAGCCCCAGTTGCTCACAGTGGTAACCTGCCTAGTAACATATTTTTATCAGCTTCGCTCCCTTCACTGTCTCATTTTCTCTACTCTGTTTTTGATCATAGTACCTGATGAGTCAGGGAGCAGACTTTAGGGAAGGAGACTTATAGGTATGAAATTAGTACCTCAAACCTGAAAAATACCACAAATGACCTTACAATAAAGAAGATACATTATGACACTTGAGATTTCATTTCATGTACCAAACAGAGACTGCTTACCTCCCAATTCATTCTCTCCCTATTTTTCTAAAAACAAAAAAACAAAAACACACGAAAATCCTCATTTTTTTAAAGTTAGGCACAAGATTGTCCAGAATAAAGACTACATTCCCCAGCCTCCCTTGTAGCTCATATAGCCATGTGACTAAGTTCTGGCCAATGGGATACCTTACCTTTAGTCTTTGTTTACATATGAGAGAAAAAACTTTTGTCTTGTTTAAGCCACTGTTATGTTGGCTCACGGACAGACCTAATATTTACTGATATATAATATTAAATTTTACACAAAGGTCTATTCTTGCTCTCTCATGCTCTTTTACAAAAAATCTGAGGTCCCTTTAAAATCAGCTCAATGTTTAAGTGTAACTAGGGAGAGAATTTACTAGAAAGTTACTGGCCTTTAAAAAGGAAAAAAAATATATATATATATATATATATAACAAAGATACTGTCCTTTATTATCTCTGCTTCATAAATGTTCAACATGATAAAGTAAAAACTATTCCAGAAGATGTTAAGTCATCCATGCAAGGCCACAATGAGTTCATGGGCGAGAAGCCATACCCTTATCCCACCAGTGAGCAGGAAGCGGCCAGAGCTAGATGGTAGGGCTGGGGAAGCAAATTTCAACGGCAGGATCCACAGAAAGCATTTCTTCTGTGCTTAAACCTCCTGGGAGAAAGAGTCAAGGACAGATGGACCAGGATTCAGGCACACACACTCACCAGTGGGGAAGCCCCAGACATCTGCTTCTCCTTATTACCGCCCTTACCAAAGTTAGACTGTGTGAGCACAAAGGTTTGGCTCGTTTCCTTGTAGGAAAAATTACACTTTTCTAACAAGGATTGAGGAGAGGAATGATACTGTCATCTGACTCAAAGAATTAACCTCACGGCTGGCATCACGGGACTCTGTTTTACCTTATGCATTTTGTGATGCTCTGTGAGAGCAGGGACCGTGTCTTATTTTTGGAACTGCAGGACTTAGTACTTGGAACGTGTGCATGTATGTGCTTGTTGCAATGAATGAAAAATATCCTGCTGGTTCTAGTTCTTCTAATTATAGGAGAAAAATCTCAAATAGAAATCAGGAGGGATTTGTTGTTTGGGTTGCCCTGAATGGGTAAGAATGTCCATTAAAAGGGCTGCATTCCCTCAAGAAACTGCCCAGGGCTCCACAAAGTGGGCACAAATGCCCAAGGGGCAGTCTTGGAGTTTCCCCAAGGCACTCTCCAGTGAATATCTCTAGGGATGATGCTCTGACATCTCCACTTTTTACAATTTCCCCCAAGAGAGCAAAATACCAAGGATCCAATATTTTTGTTGACGTTGCGTACAGTCAGCACCAAATGATAAAAAAGCACAATACAAGTATATTACACGTAGAAAATCATACTTTCTCTTCCTGTGAGAAACTAATCTCACAGGAAAATTTGCCAGTCTTGAGGGCGAGAGTCACAGGACATCTGGAAATATGCTAGAAGCAGGCTGAGAGCTAGAATAAGCAGATCCCTCTTGCATTGTTTTCAATGTAAGCGCCAGCATTGAAGGGGAGTTCTTTCCTAGCACACATTTAGGATAAAAACAACACAGAAGCCTCACAGCCACCACTGTCTCGTGGATCACAGACCTTTTCATCTCCCATTAAGTACCATCGAAAATGAGCTCAAACAAAATTACCCCTTCACAAAGCTATCAGAAGTGCCTCCTGATTTCACTGCTGTCAAATTCTTCGCCTCTTTGATGAACACTTCTAGGATTCCTCCAGAGATAACAGCAGAATCCTTCTTATTTCCTCGTTTAAAGGTCTTCTTTCCTGCATCAGCCATCAGAGAAAAAGAGAGAAAGAGAGCCACAGAGTGAGCCAGAGAGAGAGAGAGAGAGAGAGAGAGAGAGAGAGAGAGAGAGAGAGAGAGAGAGAGAGAATGAGGGAGGAAGAGAGAGAATGAAAGAAAAAGAGAGAATGAGAATGGGGGGGAGGGGAAGAGAAAGAAAAGGAGGGAAGAGATAGATCATGGGTTCCATTTCAAAATTTACAAAAAAACCCAAAAAGATTTATTTCATTTTCAGAGTGAATGAAATCTTTACATTATTGTATACTTTTCCACGTAATCACTTAAATGCTTTTACACCACTGCATTCCTTCTGGATATACCTTTCAGTTTCGTTGAAAAAAGTAAGCAAATAAATTTTAAAAAATTAAATACTCCCCTATAACATATAAAGGGATAAAACAGAAAAGACCCCGAGAGCTGCCTGGGCCACATCCCTGCTCTCTGTGAGGAACAGCTACAATGAAAGCCACACCCATGTGCCAAGACCCCCAAAGAGAAAATTCCTAACTCCCATCTTGGATATTTTAGTCGTGTACACTGTCAACTCCATGCTGGGCCAGCTCTAAAGGCTATAGCTCAGACCCAATTACATTTGGGGGTGAGAGGAGACTCTTCCCGCATCACATTTTTATTCTGATGACATACGCTCAACATGAATAACGACCGCCTCCACCACCATCTTTATTTAACACTGTTCTAAGTGCTTTGTATGAATGAACCTATTTAATTCTTGCAATATCCCTAAGAAGTGAGGCAACTGAGGCTGAGAGATAGTAATTTAGTTGCACAGGGTCACAATGACAAGGGTGATAGGAAAAGAAAGATAAAGGAGGCTGCCTGTAGGAGTTGAAGAAAGAAGGGCAAAAGGGATTTAAAAGTTGACTCCAGGCTTCCCTGGTGGTGGTGCAGTGG
>NW_006778821.1:533383-552164 GCF_000442215.2 Lipotes vexillifer | reverse complement strand
TCGTGCCCCGGTCCGGGAGGATCCCACATGCCGTGGAGCGGCTGGGCCCGTGAGCCGCGGCCGCTGAGCCTGCGCGTCCGGAGCCTGTGCTCCGCAACGGGAGAGGCCACGACAGTGAGAGGCCCGCGTACCGCAAAAAAAAAAAAAGTTGACTCCATCTGGATTTTTCCTTTGTATTCTGTGTTCCAGGTTAATTTCTTTCTCAAGATGCCCTGAGCAGCTGTGAATGTCATAAATCCAGACAGCAGCTTTCTGCACCTCCCCTCTCAGCAGGCCATCCCCCATCTCCCCCTACCCCCCCACTCCACCCGGCAGGGGCGAAGATCCTATATGTCCTGGACTTCCAGGAAACAAATCTCAACATTAAGGTTGGTCTCTAAGTATGAACTCTGTCTGTCCTTTCCTTCTAAGAATCTGACACCCTTCCCCA
This sequence comes from Lipotes vexillifer, assembly GCF_000442215.2. Classification (NCBI taxonomy): domain Eukaryota; kingdom Metazoa; phylum Chordata; class Mammalia; order Artiodactyla; family Lipotidae; genus Lipotes; species Lipotes vexillifer. The sequence continues at coordinate 551,734 of NW_006778821.1, read as the reverse complement.
TACACAGTATATATACTTTTCGACTCTCCTTAAACGACAGTGACACCTAACCCTTTCAATTTCATCTGTGTAATGTAAAAGTAACATAGTCCCCTGATCCCTATTTCCACATTTCTAGAAATGGAATGTCCCCGATCAAAGTCATTGATTTGTTTTCTCCACCTTGAAGCTGTCCTAGTGCAAGTGTCAGGTTCTCCTCTGGGGGTATGTAACGTAAAATGACTGTCAGCTCTCCTTTGTACTGAAGGCCGATATCCGCAGCAAATTCCACCTGGCCAAGAGGAGACAGGTGAAAAGAAAAAGTGAGAATGCTTGGTTTGTAATTTTGTAGCCCATATTTGAATGTACAATATTTACTTGGTAGCGTAAATGTGACAATTTATTCCCATTCAACTATGTTGGCACTTATTGGTTCAAGAGATGCCTCAGGCATGAGAAAAGAGAGGCTGGAAACCTCTATGAAGGTATTTGAGTATAACATTTAACGCTGAAGGGCTTCCCTGGTGGCGCAGTGGTTGAGAGTCCGCCTGCCGATGCAGGGGACGCGGGTTCGTGCCCCGGTCCGGGAAGATCCCACATGCCGCGGAGCGACCGGGCCCGTGAGCCATGGCCGCTGAGCCTACGCGTCCGGAGCCTGTGCCCCGGAACGGGAGAGGCCACAACAGTGAGAGGCCCGCGTACTGCAAAAACAAACAAACAAACAAACAAAAAACATTTACCGCTGAAGTAAAAGGAATTTGAGAGGAGATATATAACACACGTTCGGTGAATCAATGGACACTGAGTGCCTGTGATGGATTGGGAACTGGACCCATCATTGAACATACCCAAATAATTTGGGGTATGAGGCAGGGGTAAAGATGTCACTGAAAACAGCCCCAGAAGATACTTCTGTCTGTCTGTCCTTGATGTCTCAAGGCCTTCCTAAGTGTCCAAGAAGGGGCAAGTAGGCAGTAACGTCTGATTCATATTGGGCTGCCAGCCACCAACTATGAAAAGCTATACTGGTAATTCACATCATTAAAACTCAATGAGGAAAAACTGGTTCACTCCAACATTGCTGGTGGGACTGTAAAATGGTTCAGCCACTCTGGCAATCAATCAGTTGGGCATTTTCCTAAAAGACTAAACATACAACTACCATACACCCTAGCAATGTTCACTCTTGGGCATTTATCCCAGAGAAGTAAAAGACTGTGCACACTGAAAAAAATCTGTACATACATATTTGTATCATCTTTGTTACAGTACAAAACTGGAAACAACCTAGATGTCCTTCAATAGATAACTGGTTAAATAAACTGTGGTAGAGCCATACCATGGAGTACTACTCAGCATGAAAAAGGAATGGCTATTGATACACACAACAACTTGGGTGAATCTCTAGAGAATTACGCTGAGTGAAAAAAAGTCAGCTTAACAGGATACATACTATACGATTCCATTTACATGACATTTTTGAAATGACAAAATAATAGATATGGAGAATAGAGTCACGGTTGCTAGGGGTTAGGAATGGGGGTGGCAGGGGGGAGGTGGGTGTGGTTATGTAAGAGCATGAAGGATCCTTGTGGGGATGGACCCATTCTGTATCTTGGCTGTAGTGGTGGATATACAAAGCTACACATGTGACAAAACTGCACAGAAATAAATACACAAACACACAAACGAAAACCAAGGAAATCTGTGTAAGATGAGTGGATTGTATCAATGTCACCACCTTGGTTGTGGCATTGCACTATAGCTTTGTAAGATGTGACCATTGGGGGAAACTGGGTAAAGGGTATATAGGATCTCTCTGTATTATTTCTTACAATAGCATGGGGATCTACAGTCTTCTCAAAATCAAATTTAAAATTTAAAAATGCAGTGTGAGCACATACCCACAGCCTCTGTTCTATATAGGTCTCCCGTTTGCCACTGAGTCAACGGAACTTTGATTTTTCATAAATAGGGTAAGAAAAGTAGTGTACTTTCCTCAGACTTTTCCTGCAGGAACTTGACTGCTGAGCAATGAGTCAAGGGCTGAGAACTGCTCTCTTCTGAGAGAGGGCAGACGCAAAGAATTCAGAAACCCCAAACCCACAAGAAAGCCCAAGGCTGTTCAAGCCTCAGTGAAAAAGACTGATACCATTACAAAAGGAATCCTTGCCTTACTTTCTTTCCTCTTGGTGGTGGTAAAACTTATTAGTAAAGGTGGGGAAGTCATCTGAAGTGTTTTATTCAGCTATCTTGCCAGGGGCACAAAGGAGATTAGATGGTGAAATAGACTATCCATCTAATATTTAATTATTTTAACCTGAGTGCCTTGTAAGAGGACTTTTCTAATTGTTTTGATGGTGTCAGTAAATTTTAGTTTATGTGAAAGTCACAAATGGAAAATTATAATGGATATTATGACAGATAAAAGAGATCAACTGCTTGTTTGGTACTATGGCTAATGAGAGGTGAGGTATTCGTCCTCTCTGGATCTGGGTGGGCTCTGTGATTGCTTTGACTAGTAGAATATGGCAGAAGTGATAATGTACCAGTTTCTGGGCCCTGGCCTTAAAATGAACAGCTTCACCTCCTTCTCTTGGAATGAATATTCTTGGGATTCTCCCTCTGGGAACCCATGATGTGAGGTCCAAGTCACATGGAGAAGCCACACGTCAGTGCTCTAGCTGGCAGGCCTAGGTGAGTTCCTGCCTAGCTGGCAGCCAACATCAAGCATGAGACAGCCAACTGGAGCAACCAGCCCAGTCAAGCCCTCAGATGACTTCAGCCTCAGTCTACCATCTAGCCTCAACCGTATGAGAGACCTTAAATAAGAACCACCTAGCTGAGTCCTGTCACCCCACGGAATCAAGAACAATAGTAATAAATTGTTGTTTTAAGCCACTAAGATTTAAGGTAGTTTTCTATACAACAACAGTTAACCAGTGCGAGCTCTGTTTGCTTTCAGCTGAGATCTTTGGGTAGGAAAATATATTGGCAGGAAAAATTATATGTGCATGTGTCACATACTAATGTGTAGTGTATCTGTAGAGATCAAAACATGCATTATTGGGATTTATTAATGTTGCATTACTTTCTAGCTGAAATTCAAATATACTGGTGACTTGGTATAAACACAGTCCTCACATCTTGTGGGAGGAGAAAATAATAAAGGTGAAGTCTTATAGCATTATAATCACACACAAAAGAAATCCAGAGGAGGGAGTCATCTTACAGTCTGCACATAGCTAATATCTTGGGGGTATTTTTGGTACACGTGCAAGGAAATTCCAAGGCAACATCCTGTCCTGGCATACTACCATTTTACATTATTCAACCAACTCCTACTCAGAAACAGGTTGCAGAATTCAATTCAGTTTATTCAATTCTACCAACACATATGGAATGGCTTCCTGTAGTAATGATTTTAAGGCATTTTGCTAAGTGCTACGGGGACACGGAGAGAGACCCGGCTTTCAATGAATTTTCATTCTATCCAGGAGATATATTTTCAACAGAAGCTCTATTCATCTGCCCGAATGCTCTCCATTCCCAGTGAAGAGCAGAATCCTCTAAAAAGACCGTGAGTGCCCGCTCCCATCAGCTTAAGTGCACGCTCATCAAGTTAGCTGCATTAGTCCCCGAAGCTCTATATGCCAGGCATATTTGTGGCTGTAATTATATAGCTGAATGTCACAAATTGAAGAGTCCAAAAAGACAGCTGCTACTATAAAAATTAGGTTGACCGACTTATCAGAACTAAAGATTTGAAAATAAATTTGCTATTGGATTACATTTGGGCTCCAAGCTGTAAACGATTAGGAACAAGATCGTGAATATTTAGAAAGGTTTTTGCACTTGGTTGACTTTCAAAGTACTCTTAAGTTTTTGTTTCACTTTAGAGAAACTCAAACTAGAAACTGTTGATTAGGATACATTAGGGTCAGAATTTATGCCAGGAGGATATGACAGAATTGCAATCACTGAAACCATACTCAAACAAAACAAAGTGCCCCTATATTAGAAGACCTGAAAATGAATGCACATGTATTTGTTTTAAGTTAAAATACATGATTAAGAAATGCACTGGGGGAGTGGGTATGTGTTTGACTTCTGTGACTTAGTCTATGAACTGACCTACTATTATTGGTCCTGATTGCTGGGAGAAGAGACCTTCTACCACACAGCAAGCTCAATGGCACACAAATGATGACAGTTGCTCCCAATACAAGTACAAAGAACCTACTGTGGGAAGAGAGTAATCCAGAATGGGGTGAAGAGGGGGCCCGTGTCTGGTCCTTAAAGGATGGGAGAGATGATGACATATGAAGGGGGGTGGGGGGAGATGATTAGTCTGGGTTAAGAAAGCAGGATGAGCAGAATACAGTGGGGCTTGTGCAGAACGTGTCTAAGGACTGGTAGGGAGTCAGGTGTGACCAGAGGTATGTGTGCAGGGAAGAGGCAGCAAGGAAGACGCAAACAAGCTGTCTACTCTGGGGTCCCGAGGAGACCTGAAGACACGAATTCCTGTTATCGTGTTTTATTAGGGTGGGTAGTAGGGTAGTGGGACCACAAGGTGAAGAGAGGTTTACCAAGGTTGTGATATCAGGCAAAGTTTCATGGAGAGTAACTTTTGCTCAGTCCCACAGGGGAGCTCTGAGGACAAGACAGGTCACACCTCAGAGCTGTCCCAATCAGAGGCAAGGGACTGAGAGGGTTTACACTCCTTCACCCATCAGTTATTGATCAAGGGCTCTGCCCTCAAGCCCCAGAAGCCTTAAATACCTAGGCTATTCTGGCTTTCCATGCCCACATTCCAAGCCCACTCCAGCAGCCTGAGGACGCCTCTCCTACAAAGATTGGTAGGTGTTGGCTGGCAGGAGGGACAGCCATGGGGAGCCATGCATGCATGAAAATGGGGATTAGGTAAAGCACTGACATCTTCCTCTGCTCCAGAAGGCTTTTTGAAGAGATAGAGATCCACTTTCCATCAGAGTAGGAGCAGAGTTTCCACTCAGACACTTACAGGTCTAAGGTGGGGTCATATATCACGGACACAAGTCTGCCCAAACTGCCACATAAAGAGAGAGCCCTTTAGCTAGGCAGTCATTTCACGGGACCTTATATTACATTGACTCTGCCTGAAGAGTGGGATATGGCGAAGATTTCCTTGAAAACCACTTAAGCTTGCTGTTGACTTTCAAAGGTCCTTTATATAATCACACCTTCTGGGAACACACGAAAGGCAATTTATACTGACAAACTCTTCTTGTCTAACTACCTAACATGCCTTCCGGTATGATAACGAGTTATAGCTAATAAACAGTCCCACGGCATGCAGTAAAATGGGAGTTATACTGTGAAACTACTTTATAGTAAGTACATCTGGCACCTTGAGTTCCTTCTCTGTCTGCATTGGCCTCCACATGGGTTGTAAGACCTAGCAAAAACAAAGGAAGGAGCTTCCCTGGTGGCGCAGTGGTTGGGAGTCCGCCTGACGATGCAGGGGGCGCGGGTTCGTGCCCCGGTCCGGGAAGATCCCACATGCCGCGGAGCGGCTGGGCCCATGAGCCATGGCCGCTGAGCCTGCGCGTCCGGAGCCTGTGCTCCGCAAGGGGAGAGGCCACAGCAGTGGGAGGCCCGCGTACCGCAAAAAAAAAAAAAAAACAAAGGAAGGTGTCCAGGGACTTTTCACCAACACAGAGTAGATAAGCAATAAGGCACTGTGTCTTTCCAGTCTTCCCACTGCCAAAGGATGTCAGTATTTCTGAACGTTTAAAGACTATTAATTCGGATCATCTATTACTAAGGAAATTGGTCCCTGTAGCTCACACTTCAGCTCCTCAGCTGGATAATCTACAAGAAGCATCAAGTCTCCAAGGCTGCTCATGCTCTAGCTGCAGCTGATGAAGTGACTCCTGCATTGAAATGACTGAGGGGCTGACGGAGAATGAGATGACAGTTCTCAGAGCCGGCTGGTAATCAACCAGAGGGAGCCCAGCTCAGCCCGAGGATGAGCCACTCACGAAGCAGGAGGCGGCGTACAGAGCATGTTTTGGTATCCTGCCTCCCTGGTTTTGGAAGGCATGGTATCTAAGCAAGTCTGAATAATCTGCAGCCTTTCCTCTGTATGTGTCAGAGGGAGCTTGGTGGAAAAAGATGACAGGGATCAGAGACACCACTTTCAGTTGCGTTCCCCAGAAGCCACCCCTGAGGTGAGGATTCTTATGCAAGTGACTTATTAGGCAAGTGCTCCCAGGACAGGCCAGTGAAGGGGTTGGGGAAATAGGTTGGGGAAGAGGAGGAAGCCAGGCAAAGGCGCAGCCAGATCCAGCAGGACAGCTTTGGAGTATAACGCCTCAGACCTTTTCCCACTCTCAGTAGTGGAGCTGAGCTTTCAAACTCCCCTATCTATCAGTTACTGACTAAGGGTCGACTTGTGGCAGGGGGTACATAAGCTCCCAGGAATTTCTGGCTCTCTGCCTACGTGGGAAAAATTTACAATAGTCTGAGGACAGACTTCTAAAGAGAGCCTCTGGCAGAGGACCAAAGGAGTTCCAGTGCCATTAAACACCATCAGGATGCTTCCACCCTGAGCAGCCTCAGAGAGACGCTTCTCCCTTATGATAGAAAGTCAAACCACTCAGCGTCAATGTGAAGGTGATTACCATGGAAAGTTGTTGACCCCTAAGCACAGAGGATGCTTGGGAGAGGCCTGGGAGAGCTTTGATATCATCTCAGGGCAAATTCTCCAACCATTTCCAAGAAACTGACTGGAAACCCTCCAAGCTGGTTTCCAAAGAGCCCCTCCGTGCTTTCATGTTATATTTCTGACAGACAAATTAACTGCATGGACTAAGATACATGTCACTTGTCCTTCATCAGTGTCACGCATCATATGATATGTTGGACATTTTCTATGATTCTTTGATGCTCACCCATTACACGTGATAGGAGACTTAAGTCCGATTAATTGCTATCCTTTATGTTGAGGCTTTTCATTCAATTCCAAGAAACTTAGTAATGTAATGACCAAATATTTCTCATATTTAATGTCATAGAAATGTTATGCTATCATGGACTTGTTAACACTGCACTTCCTATCTCTACCACATTTACGTTAGTCATGGGAATGAGGTTATTTCCTGTTTGAGGATTTCTATTTCATTTTCCATTTTACCCATAGCCCAATTAAACCCCCTAAAGATTTTCCATGAGTTATTTACACCAAGTTTAAGGTCAACACTTATAAAATCCACTAGAATATTGTATTTAAATTCTGAGTCTCAGTCTCCTTATATGAAATGGGGATAACTATGCTAACCCCACACTGATGGTTGTAACCATGAGACGTGAACGATGCTGCTACTGACGATCAACAAGTGTTACTGATGATGGTCACTTGTGTTTTGCTGTCTAGCATCCACTCACCATTTTTTTTTTTTTTTTAGTACTACTGTAGCAGGATTTCTTTGGGGGCAATACCACCTTCAATACCAGAGTTATGTTCTGATTGTCTTAAGCCAGTCAATGTATCTCACCTCCCTAGCCAGAATGATCGGCTCAGGATGGGCAAATAATGTAATGAGAATTAGGAACCAGGGCCAGGGCATTGGCTGGACTATTGGAGGAGGAGGAACTCTCTCCTCTCCTGGACAGTGTGAGGCAAGGATGAGAGGTTTGCAGCTCTTGTGGTGTCCAAGAGAAGCAGACCTGGAGCTAGTGAGGGAGGCCCACACTGCATGAAGTCTGCAAGTGAATCTAACACAGAGAAGAGAGACCAAGAGACTCCAGGGCCTTGCTAAGATCTGAGTATCTGGATCAAGCCATGCTTGATAATCACTGGCCCATAATTTCCTTTTATTTTTTTGAGTAGTATGAGCTGGGGTTTCTGTTAATTGCAATATAAGGACTCCAATGTAACATAAATACCGCCTAGCATTTAGTGAGAAGTTTACAATGTGCCTGACACAATACTGCAAGCACCACATAGCAGGCTTCTTCAAGCCTCACAGCATCCCTATAACTGACGTCCGATTCTTTTATCACCAGTGAGAATACCAAGGCCTGGGAAGTTAAGTAACTTGCCCAAGGTTACACAGAGTCGTGAAGCCAGGATTGAACCCAGGAAGTCTGATCTGCATCCACTATCTTTACCATCATGTTCTTTTCGCCCTTCTCTCTATAAAGAACAATCTTTGGTTACGTAAACGTGACCTTTTCTCCACCTCACTTTTGACTTCAAAAATTACTGTAAATGTAGAGATACCAATTGCATAGAGTGAATCTCAGGTACTGTTGGTTTAGTTTAGAACATACTATAGTAGCATTTAATTTCTAGAACCAGCTTTGAGATTTCTTTTTCTGACTATAACTCAAGACCTGGGTTCTGAATCTCAAAAGTAGGAAAAGTAGGAAACCAGATACTTCAGCTGCTGGTCACTTCCTCCTGTGAGCTAAGGCAAGAGCACACCTGTTCATGTCTGAATTGTGGAGAATGAGGAAGAGACAGAATGTTTTGAGACTGATCGTGCTCTATGGAGCTGTTTTTGTCTATGTGAAAATGAACGCTTTCTCTTTCTAATAGGATCATATAATGTATTCTTTTGTTTATCCATGGCAACCTTTGAATGATGACTACATTTTTAGTAGGTCAAATTAATAAGATATATGATTATGGGGCTTGATTTTACAGTCTGTAGCGAAGAAGGGTTTCCAAAAGAATGGATTTACATTTATTATATTATTCCAAAATTAGCTGCACTAACCTTTTCAGATTATCCCTTGACAACTGGAAGTCTTCAGATTCTTTAGGCCTGTGACATCAGTTTTGCTCATTACTTGTATAACTGTTTGACTCATCTGGAAGCATTTCCTACCTTGGGCTGAAGCACAAACCACTCATCACTTGGATTTTCAAAGTTCCATGAGTCAAAAGGAATCTCCACCTCCCCAAGGAAGCTGTTCCGTCCAAATCGATCGTAATGCCAGACCGAGAGCTGCAGAGTTCTCATTTCCAGCTGGGCATGGCTGATGGTATACTGCAAAATCAGATTTACAACATCACAACTCCATAAGGAGGGCTCTGCCCGCTTCTAGGACAGGTTGAAATTTACTACCACCAGCTTTCAGATCAAATACATTAATAATACGAACAAAACAAACCCAAGAGAAAAAAATCTTCATTTATCTTCGTTTCTGCTACACCTGGGGTTCTATTCCATAAAATCATTTTGTGTGAGCCTTAGCACTGAACCATATATCAACAGACTATTTGGGGCCAGGGCGGGGGGCGGGGGGGAGGAGTCGATAAATTTCAGATATTGTATAAAAAGTGTCAGGTGATGAAGCTTGTCCCCTTTTCAGTTTTACCTGCTTTCCATTTGCCTAATTATTTTGTCAACAACTATTTTGTAAGCACAATGTTTAATATATCAATTCTCTAATTTATCTGTCTTATTTTATTTATAACAAGAAGCCCCAAATCCAGGATAGTATTGACAGTGAGAAACTTGCAAATGCCAAACTTCATGAAGTTCAGCCTAAGTGCAGGGATGAAACGATATATACGTAGGTTGAGCAGAAAGGAAATATTGTTGGCATGGTTTTGCCTTTTCCAGCAGAACATTATCCAGGGCCACAAGCCCATACACCCTCAAAACCTCCTGATTATCCTAAGCAAATGACCACCTGGGACATGCTTCAGACTGACTAACTCCTGATCTCGGATTTGCATCTACACCCATCCTTGCTGTTCCTGGCATGATTAACCTGGGCTCCCTGCTTCCTGGATCTGCCATGTCACTCTGTTTTTCTCTTCTGCTTGGGCTCATCTTTGCTATCTTGTCATGGCTGCTGGATTCACCCTCTGCCTATATTCGTTCATTTTCACGTTGATCTGTTTTGATATTGGTTCCTGCTTTCACATATGACCCTGCTGACACAGGCCCCAACTCACCAACTTCCTCCTATGGTGGACTATGACTCCATCATTCTGGGCACAAGATCCATAAATTACTCTGCGACTGGCAATAACGTCTACATTCCCATCTCCCTGGATCTTTCTTACCAGGCTAGATTGGTCCAGGGTGAGAGAAGAGGTTACATGGAAGCCTATAGGGAAAAGTAATTTCTCTAGAATTGGGGCCTGGGTCATCTCTTATCTAGGCCACTGTCTCTGAGAGTTCTGGAATCCAGCCCTGCATCTCCACTGTTCATTAACCACATGCTTAAATTTAGCCAAATTCCAAAACCCTTACAAGAAACAGCACATGTTCACGCTGTGTTAGCAGAACAGTGAGTGGGTACAGACCTGCTAAGTTACTGTCAAAACTGTGACAAACTTGTTTTAGGGGAAGCTAGAAAAAAACACAGTTTTCCCAAGGATGAAACATACTTTTTGACAAGATGTATCAGGTCAGATGTAATTTTCCTGGATCGTCTCTACTTAAGGTGCAATTTCAGGGGCAACAGAGAAAAACAGATTAAGAGTGGTTTACATTTTTTCTTTTCCACAAACAGAGAGCCAAGGGTATCACACTAATTGATTCAAATTCTACTTTTCTAAAATACATATAAGCCTTGACATGCAAATCCTCTGTAGTTTCAATGAGGCTGTAAACTGTATCACTAAAGTTACTCTGAGAGAATATTTATTTACCTTTAGTGTTTCATTGAATTCTGGATTGGTGCCTGTTCTGATTTTGGTCTTGCGCTTATTATTTCTAGACTTGTCAGGAAGAAGGTATGACTTGACATAACTGTAGATGGTAAAAAAAAAAAAAAAAAAAGTGAAAATGATATTTGGGAAACATCTACTTTGCAAGAAATGCTCGGGGACATCAGTGAATAAAAGAGGCAAAGGGAATAGGCTAGTGAGTATAAGAGACAGAACCAAAGGGAATGTTGTCTACATAACAGGACACCTTGAAATATAACTCTGGACCTTCAATAAGAGAGAAGCAGTAAAGTCTAGTGGTAAAGGGTGTGGGCTCTGGAGTCAAGCCAGCTGGGTTTGCATCACTCCAGGCCTCACTGGTTTTGGTGAACTCAAGAGCTTACTTATGGCATTGTGAAGATAAAATTAGCTGAGACATACAAGAAGCTGACATATTATACTACTCAATAAATGCAATCTATTATTATGATCAATGGTCTCACAAAATATGGGGTTATTTTCCTCTCCACTCAGATGTCAGGACTTCTGATGAGTGGAGTCAATGGCCATGGATGGATGAAGAAAAATGGCGAAAAGAGGAAATGAAAAATAACAACCTGAAATCACAATAGCAATTCTACCCAATACCTTGCCTTGAGCTGTCCCAGGAGTCTCTTGGAGCGAAGCATCACGGCAGAGTCAGAAATGTACAAGATTGAAATGTAAAGGATGCTACCAGAGTCCTGAAGCACATCTTCAGGATGGGCTTTAGATGATCCCTTTCCATGCTAGTCGAAATGATGATATTGGTCCTGAAGCTCTCTGATATTTAGCTGAGGAGGTAAGTGGACCAATCTGTACTCAGAATCCATCTGTTTGTCTAATTTGGAAACAGCTATGCTGAGTTGTTTACTGAGCCTAGGTCATCTTTATGTAGAAAAAAGGTGAACAGCAGGTCTGAGACTGCTCTCCTTAGAAATGCCTGCTTATAAGTTCGGCTCTTGGCTGGCATGTGGGAACCTGGATTTCAGGAGGATTCTCTCATCATTCCCAGAACAGATATAAGTGGCTCACTGTGACTAAAATATTTGTGGAAATAATATGGACCTGGCTTATGCTGAACCCCTGCTTTCCTTCTGGGAGACTGGGAATTTGTTATATGCCCACTTGAGTCTCTCAATGAGCTTCCCTGGTAGACAACACTTCACATGTGTTGTCACAGTTCGTTGCTGGAGGACTTAAGCACCTTAAGCACATCCCATGTGCCTCCACCGGGAAAGGATACTTGGAAGCTTAAGCCTGGATTCTTTAGAACTTTGCCACATATGCCTTTTCCCTTTGCTTATTATGACTACGTGTGGAGACCTGTGAGTCCTCCTAGTGAATCATCAAACCTGGCAGTGGTCCTGGGAAGGCATGGCATATCTTTGTATCTAGCTTCTTTCCAATGTGCTATACTCATCCCTGCCCTCCCGGGCTCGTTCCTGAATTCCTGAGAGCTTCAAAATTGCCCTCTCAAGTTGTTCAATTGGGTGAACAGCTTGGTAATTTTCTCTGGAGTGTTTCCCAGAACAAAAATTAACAGGATGCTCTTATACATCCTGGGGTGTGCCAATGTGTCAGCCTTCTATCTCAAAGAGCTGCCTCTGTGTGAATTACAAATCTGTCAGTCCTGAATCACGCTGAGTAATAGCTTTTTAAAAATCTGGGAGCTGGGCTTCCCTGGTGGCGCAGTGGTTGAGAGTCCACCTGCCGATGCAGGGGACACGGGTTCATGCCCCGGTCCGGGAAGATCCCACATGCCGTGGAGCGGCTGGGCCCGTGAGCCATGGCCACTGAGCCTGCGTGTCCGGAGCCTGTGCTCTGCAACGGGAGAGGCCACAACAGTGAGAGGCCCGCATACCGCAAAAAAAAAATAAAAATAAAAATAAAAATAAAAATCTGGGAGTTTCCTGGTCGTCTAGTGGTTAGGACTTGGTGCTTTCACTGCCGTGGCCCGGATTCAATCCCAGGTCAGGTAACTGAGATCCCACAAGCCGTGCAGTGCTGGAATGGAATGGAATGGAATGGAATAGAATGGAATGGAATGGAATAGAATGGAATGGAACAGAATAGAACAGAATAGAACAGAATAGAATGGAATAGAATAGAATAAAATACAATACAATGCAATAAAGTAAAATAGAATAGAATAGAATACAATAAAATAAAGTAAAATAGAATAGAATAGAATAGAAATAAAATAAAATAAAATAAAAAAGTAAAAATCAGGTAACCACGAACACAACCATTATGCATGCACATCAAAGAATATTTAGAAGTTTGGCACAGGAAGAAAGTGACGATCAACCTTCTGAATCTAGAGGAATGCTAAGACGCTTCTGAAAAAGAAACACACATGCTGACAAACACACATAGTCACATATGCAGTGACCGAAATAGTCTAAGGAATATGGTATATGCTTACGCATCTGTCCTCTGTTTCTTTTCATCTCCTATGGCCAGATTTCTGCAATTCTTGACAAAAATGTAGAGCCCGCCAGTTTTGTAGCAGTAGCTGATGTGGAGGAGGATTTCCCCGCTGACCTTCACGTTGCCATAGTCGCCTGTTTCACTGTAAACGCTCATCATGCTGTTCAGGCTGGTCTGGAATAAACAAGATGAAAAGAGGCATCTAGTGTTATGCTAGTGGTCTCTTCACAGAAGTTACCTCCCTTCATTCAGTTACAGTTCCCATTGTCTATAACGAGCAGGGAAGTTTAGGGTGAAAGGAAGAAAGCAAAAATCGCTTGTCTTTCTGGTATTGTATAAAATCCAAGCCTGAAAAAGGACAAGAGCTAGGACCATTAGTAAGGAAGTCAGGAAGCTTGCTGAGAGGGGAAGCATTATCGTCTTCTTGGGTTAGTGAATACCCTGTGTTTATTCACTGCTTCTAATGAATACAGGGTCATTGAGGCATTTCCCATCATATCTCTTTTCCTCATCCCTGCAGCATTCTCCTTTTTCACTGGTAGACTCCAGGTCAATCTACTTCAAGGTCTAGAATGCATTAACCATGACAAAGAAAAATTCATTTCCTATTTCTGTGCTAGCATAAGCCACAAGCTTCTCTCTCTGACATCTACCTAGAGTATCCCATCAGTCTCTGGGAAGCCAGAACTCTAACCGAGCAAGACGCTATGGGGCCTTCCCAGGACAGACCCGCCCCCATATCCTCTGCTTTAGCTCCTCTCTGAAGCACCCAGATAATAGTATCAGATGCACACTTCCTGAGTTGTTTTACAGATGCTAAAACTCCCACCAAATTGGAAGAAATTAACTACTTGATGACCATGAACACGTAGCCCCCAGACCTTCTGGAGCCTAAAGACTGCACACCATCAACCAGTCAGAGAACTGTGCACAAGCTGATCACATACCCTGCAACCCACGTCCCTCACCTGGCCTTTAAAAATGCTTTGCTGAAACCCCTTGGGGAGTTCTGGGGTTTACAGAGCACCAACCACCTGTCCTCCTTGTACTGGTGCTTTTACAATCTACACTGTACTTTCCTTCACCACAATCTGGTGTCAGCAGATTGCCTATACTGTGCCCAGGCGAGCAGACCCAAGTTTGGTTCAGTAACAAAACTGTACCTTTAACAAGGGCACGCCAGGAGAATGTCATATGCCCATAGCTGTCAGGCTCTCCCCTGAGCAGCTGTACAGCCACATGGGTAGTAATAAGACCATGGCTTTGTACACATCTATAAAATAGCAACCCACAAAACAGAATGCTAAAGAAGAAAATAACACAGCAAGCAATAAATAAAATTAAAATGTAAAAAGAAACTCTATCCAAATGTACCAGAATGAATGAAGTTTCTGAAGACACACTAATAGCAAGAGACATATTTTAAATTAAATGTAATGAAATTATCCTGTAGTACCAGCGGCACAGACTCTATGTCTTAGCAACATGACTGTCACAAAAGGCCACCTGGAAGGCTTTCAGGAGTGACCCAGGAGTTTCAAAAGCCTGTCTGTGAACCACCGGGAAGGACTGTGGTGACCGCAAAGAGAGTTTAGACTTCCTACTTTTTATACTTTTTTGTTTATACATAAAACAAAAGTCATTACGCTCCTCCAATTGCTCAGAGTAGAGACTGATCAAAAAACAGGAAGTGGGTGATGTGGCTAGTATCTATTCCAAGCTTAAGCCAAGGGCAAGAGCAAACCAAGGATTCCATAATTATGTGGAGATTAAAACTTAAGGAAAGCCAGTGAGTGACCTACTTCATCTTTTTTATTCATAATACAAAACATCAAAATTTTCATGATAGCAAGTGTCTTTGAGCAGTGCTTTGCAAACTTCAATTGCATATAGGTCGGGACTTCCCTGGTGGTCCAGTGGGTAAGACTCCACGCTCCCAATGCAGGGGGCCTGGGTTCGATCCCTAGTCAGGGATCTAGATCCCGCATGCGTGCCGCAACCAAGAGTCCGCATGCTGCAGCTAAAGATCCCACTTGCCGCAACTAAGACCTGGTGCAGCCAAAATGAATAAATATATATTTTTTAAATTGCATACAGGTCACCTGGGGATCTCATTAAAATGACGATTCTGATCTATTCAGTCCCGGGGGCGGGGTCTGAGATTCTGCTTTTCTAACAAACTCCTAGGTCCACAGTTCCCAAACTGTGTGTCTCGGCATCCCAAAGCAGCAGAGCCAACTCACAGGGGCAAAGCAGGATATTTTAAAATTTCAATGGAAACACAGCGACAACTACCAGACACCATGCAAACTACGAACACTGGTTCACAGTATTAACATTAAATTCCACCTTATTCTTTTCAATGAAGTCCTATCTACGTGAAGCTGAGTTTGGGGCAGTTGCTATGACAAAAAGCAAGTATTGCACAAAAATCAACAGGGAACAGGAAATGAAAATGATGTTACCCAATCAGATTCCAAGATCTGACAAGTCATGTAGTGCCCATCAGGCAGGCACAGCCCATCAGGGGCTATTTAAGACTGGAATAAAAATATTATTTTTCTTTCAAGTTATGTATATTATTTTTTCAAATGGCAACTAAGTTGTTAGGACCCCAGTACTTATTACATTTGTTTTTCAAGCTAACTACTTAATAAATGGGCTAGTCAGGTATTACGTTTGGCCTAGGAGTGCTATGAAATTATCACTGAGACACTAGGGGCTCTGTGAGCTGACAGCGTTTTCCAGTCTCTGTCCCAGGTGATACAATACTGCTGGTCCACGGACCATGCATTGAGCTTCAAGGGCTTCAAGAATAAGCCTCAACCCCATCACGTTACATATAAGTAAAGTCTGGCTCACAGAAACTGTTGGCAGTGCCAAGACACTGGGACATAACATTCATATTTTATGGCAAGATAAGAAAAATTTAAACATAAAAACTCTTCTTTACCCTTTGGCCTCCTCTCTCCCCACACTGTACATTGTGTATCTGTATTATGCATCAACCAGACCTCCCCCATTGGCAGAAATAACTGCTCCACCATAGAAAGCAACATTCTCCTAGCATCAATAAGAAACTCAGTAAAAGATAACATTCCTTCTTGCTCTTGTAAGGGGACATGATGACACTTAGATCTGAATTGTATAAACTGTCCATAACACATCATTTAATGTACAGCCCTCTGTCTCAAAAACTTATATAACTGTGCCTTGAGTTCACAAGGGTGGAACAGTTCTTGGAGCTTTTGGAGATGCTGTTTCTGGGTTATAATCCCCCGTTTGGCTCCAATAAAATTTCCCATTTCTTTCTTAGACCTACTGATTAATTTTTTTGTTGACAACATAAAGCCAAGATTTCCAGATTATTAGTCTGAGGACCTCCCCACCATACCTCACTGCCTCCTTGTATCACTGACTTGTATCTACACCACATTCCCCTGTAGTCAATTCTGCAAAGAGGGTCCTCTGCAAGCATGACGTCCATATATAGAAAAGACACTTTAAGAACCCACAACTGCTGAAGCTTGGGAGAAACTGAAGAAGTTACAGAAATTTTACTACTAACCAAACTTTACGCTCTTAACCAAGCCAATGCTGTGAGTTAAACAGAGATGTTTACTCTAAAGGTGCCTTGTTCGCAGTAAGTCATTTTAGACCATGTATCTTTTCACTGTTCCTCAGATTCTAATGTTTAACAAATGTTCTTTCTTTGGAATACCTGGATTCTGATCACATTATTTACCTTTTAAAAGAGAACCTCTGGTTAACTGTATACAAGCCAGAAAGAGATAAATGCTGGAAAAATTGCCTACCTAATTAGATTCCCTGTACCATGAATTTTGTGAAGTGTGGTTGGAAAAAAGGAAAAGCTTGAACACTCACAGTGTCTGAGTCAGCATCAGGCACACTTAGGTAGGTCCACTTCCTGTCAGAGCCTGCTTGAGAATTCTTTAAGGAAGTCACCCAAAGGTCAAAAGAAAAAAGGGTATTAGAGCAACAGACAGAAATCAGAGAAGCAAAGACAAGACTTGTAGGCATATAGATGGGTATTAGGACACGGGAGCTCCTAAAGCTCTCTCAAAGAAGGGTTCAAACACCAAAGTAAGAAGGGATTTTATCCCGTAGGCAGTGGAAAGCTGTGGACTTGATGTGCGAGTAGGAGAGAAACCTACTTGGGTACATGTTTTAGGAAAGTGACTGGCGGTAGAGTGGAGGCTAGTTGGGGAGTTGAGAGAATGGTGGCAGGGAAATTTAACAGCTGAGAACTGAGATAATTCAAAGGCTTCCGCTGATGAGACCCTGAACTAGGGAGTGATGAGGTTTTAAAACATGGGTGAGGGGCTTCCCTGGTGGCGCAGTGGTTGAGAGTCCGCCTGCCGATGCAGGGGACACGGGTTCGTGCCCCGGTCCGGGAAGATCCCACGTGCCGCGGAGCGGCTGGGCCCGTGAGCCATGGCCGCCGAGCCTGCGCGTCCGGAGCCTGTGCTCCGCAATGGGAGAGGCCACAGCAGTGAGAGGCCCACGTACAGCAAAAAAAAAAAACAAAAAACAAAAAACAAAAACCTGGGTGAGGAGAGGTTTTTAAAGTAGGAGAGGGAAGGAGCCTTAAGAAAAGCCACCACAAAATTCGAGTGAAAACTACTCTGTGAAAAAAGAGCAAGCAGGAGACTATAATGACTTTTAAATCACTATCACACGCTTTTGAAGAACATTATTCTCTCCTTTGGAAATGCCCAGAAAATCACCGGAGGAAGACTCTTCCAATGCATGCTAGAGAATTGCTTACGGTTGACAGGCCGCTTGCTAGACTGTGGGTGTTTGCAGAAAACCGAGAGGACGCTAAGTCATCAATGCCTTCTTCCGTCTCTTCCAAGTAGTCCTAAGGAAGGATGGGAAAAAATATCAGTGGTTTGGTTTATTTCTTTCCTAGAAAGTCTTTTCACTTAAAAAACCACTTTCTTTCTTAAATTCTTGAAAAATCAGATACAAATATCTAGAAATCACCCCATTCCTAGGTTTTTCTCTTTTGCCTTCCATTCTGATGGTACCTGAACTGTACCATCAGAGGACTGGGGTCTCGTTCCTAGGGATGCTTGCTTTATGGAAAGAATAGGAAATTTGGAATCACACAGACCTCGGCGTTCAATTCCTACCTCCCTGCTCACTAAAATGATTCACTTTGAGCAATGTACTTAAAGTTTTTTTTTTTTTTTTTTTTTTTTTTTTTTTTTTTTTTTTTTTTT
>NW_006778821.1:532024-533255 GCF_000442215.2 Lipotes vexillifer | reverse complement strand
GAACCCGTATCCCCTGCATCGGCAGGCGGACTCTCAACCACTGCGCCACCAGGGAGGCCCCTAAAGTTATTTTTTAATTTAAAAAATTGGGGCACATTTGTGTGTGTGTATATATACCATCAAAATGGGGAAATGTATCTTGAAAATCTCTCCAAATAGAATAAACTATTTTAGATACTAGATTCTTGTCCAAAATTCCAGATTCGACTTTTCTTCCCCCACTGCTTTTTTCCTGGTTATTTAAGTAACACATTTTTATAGCAAAAAGTTTAAGCAATGTAGATAAATTTCAAGTAATATAAAAAACTTATATCTCCACTAACATTAATGATCAAACTTAAAAAATTTTTGATGGTATGGATAGGAGATACACACACACACACACACACACACACACAAATGGATTATATCATGCATACTCTTTTTTTTTTTAAATCATGGACACCTTTCTTTTTTGCTTCTCCTCTCTTCCCTGGCACTCCTCTCACCCCCACATGTGAAACTAATATTTTGCATCCTGTTGGAATTACATTCTCTTTTCAAAAATAGTTTTCAGTATCTATTGACATAGGTTTTTATTTTCTCCTTCAATATACTGAAATATTAATTATGTAATAGATATTCTTATATATATTAGTTCTTCCATTCATACCTAGAATAAAACTTACTTAATCTTACTGCAACTTTTTATTTTTATTTTTTTTGTGGTATGCGGGCCTCTCACTGCTACGGCCTCTCCCGATGCGGAGCACAGGCTCAGGACGCGCTGGCCCAGCGGCTGTGGCTTACGGGCCCAGCCGCTCCGCGGCACGCAGGATCCTCCCGGAACAGGGCACGAACCCATGTCCCCTGCATCGGCAGGCGGACTCTCAACCACTGAGCCACCAGAGAAGCCCCTTACTGCAATATTTTTGATTCACTGCTAGGTTTTACTTAATATTATATTTCAAGTTTTGCATATATATTCATAAATTATTGCAGTTTTCATTTTTTTAACTATTTTTAAAATCAAGTTTGAGTATTCAGGTTATATGTCAGTACAGTGGCTTCATAATATGAATTTGAAGATTTTCAGAGTTTTCTAAGATCAGTAATAGTTTAATAACATTGGAATTAGCTGTTCCTTAAAACCTGAAACCATTTGATCTCATTGCCTACCCCCAACCCCTGCCCTTTTGTGGTGGTTTTTAAAATACTTTGCAGTTGTTTTTTTTTTTTTTTTTTTTTTTTT
>NW_006778821.1:523838-532014 GCF_000442215.2 Lipotes vexillifer | reverse complement strand
TGGACCTCTCACTGTTGTGGCCTCTCCCGTTGCGGAGCATAGGCTCCGGACGCGCAGGCTCAGCGGCCATGGCTCAGGGGCCCAGCTGCTCCACGGCATGTGGGATCTTCCCGGACCGGGGCACAAACCCGTGTCCCCTGCATCAGCAGGCGGACTCTCAACCACTGCACCACCAGGGAAGCCCCTGCAGTTTTTTAATACTATAGTAAATAACGCTGCGTTTTAGAACTAAGTTTCCTGGTTTGTGTTGGAAAAATTATATTAATGCCATTTAACATTTGTGTTCTCTCTTTCTTCCAAGGAGTTCAAATTGGATTATAGATATTATAGAAATTGGAATACCAGAACATTAGAACCTTAACAATAATTTAATTCAACCTTCTCATTTTATAAATGAGTTCACCTTAAACATTAATTTTCACATACGCTGGTCTCAATGGAGAAGGTAGTTTATGGGGGTAACTGGAGATGTAGAAATGTTCATATAAAATATATAGTCAGATAAGTCTAGCAATATTTGATTTAGGAAATGTTGTGGTTCCTTATTTCTCGGGGTTTAGATTTAGTGATGTGCTTTGAACCAGGAACGGACATCCCCAACAGGTGTTTTCTTAGAGATAATCTTCACTCATTAACCTGATCACCTGTTACCTTTTCTCTTTTCTTTTCAATTTATTTGAACTAAAAACAAAAAACAAAAACAGGTCACCCCTTTCTCCCGCCTCTAGCAATCAGCAGTATATTCTCTATATCTAAGAGCTTGCTTCTTATTTATTTATTTATTTGATGTTCCATATAAGTGAGGTCACATGGTATTCATCTTTCTGACTTATTTCACTTAGCATAATGCTCTAGAGGTTCATCCATGTTGTTGCGAATGGCAGGATTTTATTCTTTTTTGTAGCTGAATAGTATTCCACTGTATACATATACCACAACTTCTTTACTCATTCATCTATTTATTGATGGACACTTAGGTTGTTTCCATGTTTTGGCTACTGTAAACAATACTGCAATGAACATGGGGGTGCAGATATATTTACAAGTTAGTGTTTTCATTTTCTTCAGATAAATACTCAGAGGTAGAATTTCTGGAGCATATGGTAGTTCAAAATTTTAAAAATTTTTTGAGCAACCTCCATACTGATTTCCATAGTGGCTGCACCAATTTACATTCCCACCAACAGTGCACAAGGGTTCCCTTTTCTCCACATCCACACTAACACTTGTTATCGCCAATCTTTCTTTTTTGAATTTTATCTTATTTATATTTTTTATACAACAGGTTAATAGTTATCTATTTTATACATATTAGTGTATATATGTCAATCCCCATCTCCCAATCCATCCCACCACCACCCACCCCCACCCACCTGTTACCTTCTCTAAATCATTCTTCGGCTGTTTTTATATGTTAGTTGTGAAGACTAACAGGAAGAAATTATTGCATATCCTCACTTCACTCTCAACTCATCCTCACCTCAAAGTGGACAGGTTTGGAAGAAGATTGTGCCCTTTCTTCACGATCATTAGACTCTCTTCCACACCCAACTTACCAAGTCTTTGTCTGAAGCCCCAGGGACAGACTTGCTTCTTATGCTTACAGTATCCTCTAAGTCTTCTGTAGATGGCCCACTCAGATCTAACTCAGATCGACTCCGGTCTGGAGGAAGGAAAAGGAAAGATGTGAATCATCTTGTTTTGTTAGAGGGGTTCACTTTTCATTGTGAATGTTTCATCGTTATTCCAATTCTTTCTTGGCATAGGGCATAGATAGTGTCACGAAAGCAACAGAGTCAGTAACTTCGTGCTGTTTATGCTAACGTACTTCCATTTTTTAACAGTATTTTGAAATTTCCTTGGACTGACTTACCAACACTGATGTGTTCATTTCTCCTTTGAGCATAGGAGGGCAGATGCTCTACTATAAAATACTAACGTTTTAAGCTGCTTAAGGCTTCTGCTTTGCTCATACACTTTGGAAAACTCTCACAGAATGGGCCCTTAAGCTTACCAAACAAATAAAACATTAACCATTCCTCATTTAAATATTTAGAGAATCTACTGTGTTTTCCTATTTGACATGAAATGCAATGAAATGACACAGCAAGTTCCTTTCACACAAAAAGGGAAACTGAGAGGAAGTTCTATTTCTTTAGGCACCAGAACATTCTTTCATGAGCAGAACTTCTTGCTTTTAAAAATATAAAGAACAATGCAAAAGTCGGTAATGCTGTGGATAGCTTACCAAGACACAGTTTATTTCCAGAAAACAGTTCTATGTCAAATCACTGCTGAGATAGAATAGTGGCTTATAAAGGAGAAAGACTGAAGACAGCAAGAGAGCAATTAAGTTTGAAATGATAAATGACACAGAACAGCTTAGCATAGCTCCTGACACAGAGTATGTACTCAAAACACAGGAGCTATTGAGTAGGAGTAGTAGAAATGCACTCTATGAGGTTGGCTTCTAGGCTACTTGAAAATTTTTCATTTAACGGGTGAACCGATTTTCTAGTCCTGAACAAAATGCAACAATAACCATGCACATTTAGACAACCCTTCAGAGCTACCTAGCTGGGAGAGGCTCTCCGACTCAGCACAGAGAATCCAGCCTTAGGCTTTAGGCAAATATCATCAAGTAAGTGGCAATTTCTTCCTGTTGAGGATTTTGTCATGATTTCAAACCTACATGTGGGACACA
Organism: Lipotes vexillifer; assembly: GCF_000442215.2. Taxonomy (NCBI): domain Eukaryota; kingdom Metazoa; phylum Chordata; class Mammalia; order Artiodactyla; family Lipotidae; genus Lipotes; species Lipotes vexillifer. The sequence continues at coordinate 529,310 of NW_006778821.1, read as the reverse complement.
AACTTCCTAATTATGACATGTTTCTCTAAAGAGTTTCCTTATTCGTAGGTAATAAAATTGCAACATAAATAATCTCTGCTTCACAGGGCTGTTGTGATACTGAAGTGAAATGATACTTTTGAAGGTATCATACAAATGAAAAGGGTTATTAATAATCCCTTAACGTTGCTTGCAAAGAACTCTTTATTTGAACCATGGAATAATGATTAATCTGTCAAGATACAGGGCACTTCTGACGACCATATCAATGGAACTACCATTTTCTTGAACTCTGGACATCTGTCTTTATCTTTTGTATCAAATGAGCCAGCTGTATTTCCTGCACTCCTCTACTGACATTTGGTATAGCTCGGACACTTGGCAGTGAGGACTGTATACTGTAAACTCCTGCCAAATCCAAGATTCATGGATTTTGCATGGAATGCAAGAGGCTTTTTAGCAGTTCTTATGGAGTGGGCCTCTCTCCATGGATGATTATTTTCTAAGGCATGAAACATCCATTTAATGCCACACAAGGGAGGCAACTCCACCCGATTTATTCATGTTTACAACCGAGTAGTCATGTGGCAAATACCCACCTGAGGAGAGGGAGGCCGTGGACACTGCTATGGAAGGTGTGCCAGAAGGTTTTCGGTGATGACTCTTTGTGTGATCCTCAGAGGTGCTTTCAATGGCAGCCAAATCCACGGAATTTTCAAAACCGTGTTCCTTCTCACAAAGTAGAAATGAAAAAAGAAAAAAACCCAAAACCCGTTATATTGACTGTAATTGACTTCCAAATCTTTCCATATAAATATATGCCAGTATAACCACATTTATGTCTATCACTCTTTAGGAGGAGCCAGCTAATATCTGGAGTCCATATAACTCTAAAATTTACTATCAATAATTACTCTCTAAAATATATACTAAGAGATTTGCTAACTAGCACTAAAGGTGTTTGAAATAATTATTCACTGACAACATTAGTGAGTGTTCTAACATATGGTTAGCAGGAAAGTTGGTATTAATACAAGTACCTCCAAACTTAAATGAACTATGTATAAGAATCTGGCAAGCTTCATAGCCTCAGAGTACTGCTCAGGGTTAGAACTCTGTTTGGTCCCACATTTGTCCTCATTGTCAACACGCTCTCTCCTCGACCACCCCTCACTTCCAGCACCCCTCACTTAACAGAAGACCATGCCACCTTTCCCATCTAGTAGGCTGGATGATCAGAACGTGGTTGCTTACGTCATTATTGGCATGAAATTTCATGCAAGGCACTTACTAAAGTTCATAAAAGGATAAAGAATGGGGACTTCCCCAGCATACAAGAATAGGTGATTTATTTACTTTTTCTGGAACCTGCTTGCTAATACATGCTTGCGCATGTGACAGAATTCAGACACTTACTTTCATTATAAAGGAAAATTCGGCCCCGACTTTGCCTGTGCCCATAGGGGCTTCACAACTGCATCATTCCAAATTTGCTTGAGTTTTGAAAAACTAATGCTGGGCTTCTGAGAACTGGGCTGAGGTTAAGTTTCCATGAAAATGATACCACGGTGTGATAATGATCGAACCTAAGAGAGATTCTTTCGTTCCCCCTTCCGTAAACAATCAAAAAGTGCCTTCAAAAGTCCTACAGAAAGGCATTCCCTTCTTGTTGCCCTATCTTTACCCCATACCTTAGACACTGAGGAGATGTTAATGAACTCATTCGGGAAAGATGGAACTCTCACTTGCTTAGCATGCAAATCAATGCAGCTTCAATATAGACTGGTTTTGATCTTTAAGTATTCTCCAACGCATACTACCTGTAGCAGGAGGAATCTGGCTCCTAAATTTTCTAATTGCTCCAGACCACTAAGGTTTATCAAAAGACTGTGATGGAGGTCAAAAGGATAGATCCGTTTTCAACACCTCTTCAAAAAGTTGGTCACACATGGATTCCTCCAACGAAGCAAGACCAACTTGCAATTACGTTGACAGCAAATTTTCAAACTGGCACCCTGGAGTATCATTAATATTGAGCACTAATGGGTCAATTAATATTGTACAGTCATGAACATGTAACACATACCCTGAAGATTCAGGATGTGAAGCCTAAAATTAATAAGTTACCACACAGCAGAGGACAGGTTAGAGACTTTCATGTTCTAAGAGTTTTCCATTTTAAAAATGTACTTCTCACATGCTAAGGCAGACAAGAACACTGAAACAAAGAGATGCTGAGAAATGGGAGAAATTGAGAAGCTGTGACCTTGATCGTCATCTAATGCTACATAGGTCTTCCCTTCATCATGAAAGAGCAAAACTGTTTCATAAAGTACTGTGCTGTATTAAGTCTATTCAACAGAAAATATTTCTCTTTGTGTCTTTTTCTCTTAGAAAAGACCATCTAGATCAGCTAGAATGCAAGAGTGAGATCAATATAGACACTGCCTATATATATGTATGTATACACGGTTGTAGGGAATTTCTGTTTGTTAGGGAAATCTAGGTGTTATTTAATAAAGTATTCTTGTATTTGCAGCAACATGGATGCAGCTACAGATTATCATACTAAGTGAAGTAAATCAGAAAGATAAATACCATATGATATCACTTAGATATGAAAACTAAAATATGACACAAATGAACCTACCTATGAAACAGAAACAGACTTACAGACATAAAGAACAGACTTATGGCTGCCAAGGGGGAGGGGGTTGGGGGAGGGATGGACTAGGAGTTTGGGGTTAGCAGATGTAAGCTCTTACATATAGAATGGATAAACAACAAGGTCCTACTGTACAGCACAGAGAACTATAGTCAGTACCCGACAACAAAGCATAATGGCTATTCGGGGTCTTTTGTGTTTCCATACAAATTGTGAAATTTTTTGTTCTAGTTCTGTGAAAAATGCCATTGGTAGTTTGATAGGGATTGCACTGAATCTGTAGCTTGCTTTGGGTAGTGTAGTCATTATCACAATGTTGATTCTTCCAATCCAAGAACATGGTATATCCGTTTTTCTTTCTCAAGACAGCCAAAGCAATCTTGAGAAAGAAAAACGGAGCTGGAGGAATCAGGCTCCATGACTTCAGACTATACTACAAAGCTACAGTCATCAAGAGAGTATGGTACTGGCACAAAAACAGAAATATAGATCAATGGAACAGGAAAGAAAGCCCAGAGAGAAACCCACGCACATATCGTCACCTTATTTTTGATAAAGGAGGCAAGAATATACAGTAGAGAAAAGACAGCCTCTTCAATAAGTGGTGCTGGGAAAACTGGACAGCTACATGTAAAAGAATGAAATTAGAACACTTCCTAACACCATACACAAAAATAAACTCAAAATGGATTAAAGACCTATATGTAAGGCCAGAAACTATCAAACTCTTAGAGGAAAATATAGGCAGAACACTCTATGACATAAATCACAGCAAGATCCTTTTTGACCCACCTCCTAGAGAAATGGAAATAAAAATAAACAAATGGGACCTAATGAAACTTCAAAGCTTTTGCACAGCAAAGGAAACCATAAACAAGACCAAAAGACAACCCTCAGAATGGGAGAAAATATTTGCAAATGAAGCAACTGACAAAGGATTAATCTCCAAAATTTACAAGCAGCTCATGGAGCTCAGTATCAAAAAAACAAACAACCCAATCCAAAAATGGGCAGAAGACCTAAATACACATGTCTCCAAAGAAGATATACAGATAGCCAACAAACACATGAAAGGATACTCAACATCACTAATCATTAGAGAAATGCAAATCAAAACTACAACGAGGTATCACCTCACACCAGTCAGAATGGCCATCACCAAAAAATCTAGAAACAATAAATGCTGGAGAGGGTGTGGAGAAAAGGGAACACTCTTGCATTGCTGGTGGGAATGTGAATTGGTACAGCCACTATGGAGAACAGTATGGAGGTTCCTTAAAAAACTAAAAATAGAACTACCATATGACCCCACAATCCCACTACTGGGCATATACCCTGAGAAAACCGTAATTCAAAAAGAGTCATGTACCACAATGTTCACTGCAGCTGTATTTACAATAGCCAGGACATGGAAGCAACCTAAGTGTCCATCAACAGATAAATGGGTAAAGAAGATGTGGCGCATATATACAATGGGATATTACTCAGCCATAAAAAGAAACGAAATTGAGTTATTTGTAGTGAGGTGGCTGGACCTAGAGTCTGTCATACAGAGTGAAGTAAGTCAGAAAGAGAAAAACAAATACTGTATGCTAACACATATATATGGAATCTAAAAAAAAAAGATTCTGAAGAACGTAGGGGCAGGACAGGAATAAAGATGCAGATGTAGAGAATGGACTTGAGGACACGGGGAGGGGGAAGGGTAAGCTGGGATGAAGTGAGAGAGTGGCACGGGCATATATACACTACCAAACGTAAAACAGATAGCTAGTGGGAAGCAGCCACATGGCACAGGGAGATCAGCTCGGTGCTTTGTGACCACCCAGAGGGGTGGGATAGGGAGGGTGGGAGGGAGACGCACGAGGGAGGAGATATGGGGATATATGTATATGTATAGCTGATTCACCTTGTTATACACTAGAAACACACATTGTAAAGCAATTATACTCCAACAAAGATGTTAAAAAAAAAACCTATAATGGGAAAGAATAAAAAAAAAAGAATATATATATGTATAACTAAATCACTGTGCTGTCCAGCAGAAATTAACACAACGTTGTAAATCAACCATACTTCAATAAAATAAAAAAATAAAGAAATATTCATGTAAAGGCTGTTAGTTTTGAGGGTACTAGCACGTGACAAGGGTGATTCCCTCCCACCCCCATCCCGCCAATGATGGTACTTAGGAAGGTAAGCCTTGTTTTGAGAACGAATTTGACTAACTTACTAGTTATTGGACTGACAGTCTGCTGCTACCCATTGGTACAGCTGTACCAGCAGTTCAAATTTTTTAAATACTTCTGTATCAGTTGGTAAACAGAGCTACTCCCAGTCCATCTCCCCTTCCCTGTGCTCCCCTCCTCCACAACCCTAGTTCTCCCCACAATCCAGGATACTGCACGGCACGGAAGGGCCCCCAGGATGCTGCCCAACCTTGTGCCAGGGTCTGTTCTGATGGCTCAGTGCCCATGCCATACCAGTTGCTAAATATTTTGAATACCATTCCTTGTTAGGTTGCCAAAGCAGTGAGTGCAATCACCAACTACACGTGCACTTTTCTGGCTAGTGAACAGTACTGCTTGCTGAGCTTAGTATAAATATTGATAAAATTTTAAATATGCCTTTTATCTTATCAGCAAATTTAGACTATAAGTATTTAAATACACTTATTAATTATTATTCAATCTGTCTGAATGCCTTTTGGCTCTTCCTTAAAAATATCTATAGAATCTGGATGCTCACAACCTCCATGTCTATCTCCCTGTTCCAAAGCTCAGTTTCTTGCCTGCAGTAATGTGATGGCCTCCTTCTTAACTGGCCTT